>NC_138185.1:84480309-85042309 GCF_964194105.1 Spermophilus citellus | reverse complement strand
CACTCTCTTTTCTCCTATATTGATAGATGTATTTGGAACTCTAAATCAAACACGGTTTGTGCTAGCTTCTTGAAACTTGACACAGTAATGCAGTTTCACATTCTAACAATATGTTTTGTTTCCTTTTCATGTAGCCCTAAGCAGTGACTGGCGAGAAACACTTTCATTGAAAGGGGTTGCAAGCTTCCAAAAATTACGAGTCTCCAGAAATCTCAGCAAATATTTTTTCACCCAAGCTGCATGATACTTTCAGGTAATGATCAGTACACTAAGCCCACTTGGTTCCCCAAATTTCGTTCTTCTATGTTGAAGCGTTCGTTTCCAGTAACAGTTTGAATTTTGTCGTTTCACTCTGTTTTCTCCTATATTGATAGATGTATTTGGAACACTAAATCAAACACGGTTTGTGCTAGCTTCTTGAAACTTGACACAGTAAAGCAGTTTCACATTCTAACTCTATGTTTTGTTTCCTTTTCATGTAGCTGTAAGCAGTGACTGGCGAGAAACACCTTCATTAAAAGGGGTTGCAAGCTTCCAAAAATCACGAGTCTCCAGAAATCTCAGCAAATATTTTTTCACCCAAACTGGATGATACTTTCAGGTAATGATCAGTACACTTGGCCCACTTGGTTCTCCATATTTCGTTCTTCTATGTTGAAGCGTTCGTTTCCAGTAACAGTTTGAATTTTGTCGTTTCACTCTTTTTTCTCCTATATTGATAGATGTATTTGGAACTCTAAATCAAACACGGTTTGTGCTAGCTTCTTGAAACTTGACACAGTAAAGCAGTTTCACATTGTAACTCTATGTTTTGTTTCCTTTTCATGTAGCTTTAAGAAGTGACTGGCGAGAAACACTTTCATTGAAAGGGGTTGCAAGCTTCCAAAAATTACGAGTCTCCAGAAATCTCAGCAAATATTTTTTCACCCAAACTGGATGATAGTTTCAGGTAATAATTAGTACACTAAGCCCACTTGGTTCTCCAAATTTCGTTCTTCTATGTTGAAGCGTTCGTTTCTAGTAACAATTTGAATTTTGTCGTTTCACTCTGTTTTCTCCTATATTGATAGATGTATTTGGAACTCTAAATCAAACACGGTTTGTGCTAGCTTCTTGAAACTTGACACAGTAAAGCAGTTTCACATTCTAACTCTATGTTTTGTTTCCTTTTCATGTAGCCCTAAGCAGTGACTGGCGAGAAACACTTTCATTGAAAGGGGTTGCAAGCTTCCAAAAATTACGAGTCTCCAGAAATCTCAGCAAATATTTTTTCACCCAAACTGGATGATACTTTCAGGTAATGATCAGTACACTAAGCCCACTTGGTTCCCCAAATTTCGTTCTTCTATGTTGAAGCGTTCGTTTCCAGTAACAGTTTGAATTTTGTCGTTTCACTCTGTTTTCTCCTATATTGATAGATGTATTTGGAACACTAAATCAAACACGGTTTGTGCTAGCTTCTTGAAACTTGACACAGTAAAGCAGTTTCACATTCTAACTCTATTTTTTTTCCTTTTCATGTAGCTTTAAGCAGTGACTGGCGAGAAACACCTTCATTGAAAGGGGTTGCAAGCTTCCAAAAATTACGAGTCTCCAGAAATCTCAGCAAATATTTTTTCACCCAAACTGGATGATACTTTCAGGTAATGATCAGTACACTAAGCCCACTCGGTTCTCCAAATTTCATTCTTCTATGTTGAAGCGTTCGTTTCCAGTAACAGTTTCCATTCTGGCATTTCACTCTGTTTTCTCCTATATTGATAGATGTATTTGGAACTCTAAATCAAACACGGTTTGTGCTAGCTTCTTGAAACTTGACACAGTAAAGCAGTTTCACATTCTAACTCTATGTTTTGTTTCCTTTTCTTGTAGCCCTAAGCAGAGACTGGCGAGAAACACTTTCATTGAAAGGGGTTGCAAGCTTCTAAAAATTACGAGTCTCCAGAAATCTCAGCAAATATTTTTTCACCCAAACTGGATGATACTTTCAGGTAATGATCAGTACACTTGGCCCACTTGGTTCTCCATATTTCGTTCTTCTATGTTGAAGCGTTCGTTTACACTAACAGTTTCCACTCTGGCATTTCACTCTGTTTTCTCCTATATTGATAGATGTATTTGGAACTCTAAATCAAACACGGTTTGTGCTAGCTTCTTGAAACTTGACACAGTAAAGCAGTTTCACATTCTAACTCTATGTTTTGTTTCCTTTTCATGTAGCTTTAAGCAGTGACTGGCGAGAAACACCTTCATTGAAAGGGGTTGCAAGCTTCCAAAAATTACGAGTCTCCAGAAATCTCAGCAAATATTTTTTCACCCAAACTGGATGATACTTTCAGGTAATGATCAGTACACTTGGCCCACTTGGTTCTCCATATTTCGTTCTTCTATGTTGAAGCGTTCGTTTACAGTAACAGTTTCCACTCTGGCATTACACTCTGTTTTCTCCTATATTGATAGATGTATTTGGAACTCTAAATCAAACACGGTTTGTGCTAGCTTCTTGAAACTTGACACAGTAATGCAGTTTCACATTCTAACAATATGTTTTGTTTCCTTTTCATGTAGCCCTAAGCAGTGACTGGCGAGAAACACTTTCATTGAAAGGGGTTGCAAGCTTCCAAAAATTACGAGTCTCCAGAAATCTCAGCAAATATTTTTTCACCCAAGCTGCATGATACTTTCAGGTAATGATCAGTACACTAAGACCACTTGGTTCCCCAAATTTCGTTCTTCTATGTTGAAGCGTTCGTTTCCAGTAACAGTTAGAATTTTGGCGTTTCACTGTGTTTTCTCCTATATTGATAGATGTATTTGGAACTCTAAATCAAACACGGTTTGTGCTAGCTTCTTGAAACTTGACACAGTAAAGCAGTTTCACATTCTAACTCTATGTTTTGTTTCCTTTTCATGTAGCTTTAAGCAGTGACTGGAGAGAAACACTTTCATTGAAAGGGGTTGCAAGCTTCCAAAAATTACGAGTCTCCAGAAATCTCAGCAAATATTTTTTCACCCAAACTGGATGATACTTTCAGGTAATGATCAGTACACTAAGCCCACTTGGTTCCCCAAATTTCGTTCTTCTATGTTGAAGCGTTCGTTTCCAGTAACAGTTTGAATTTTGTCGTTTCACTCTGTTTTCTCCTATATTGATAGATGTATTTGGAACACTAAATCAAACACGGTTTGTGCTAGCTTCTTGAAACTTGACACAGTAAAGCAGTTTCACATTCTAACTCTATGTTTTGTTTCCTTTTCATGTAGCTTTAAGCAGTGACTGGCGAGAAACACCTTCATTGAAAGGGGTTGCAAGCTTCCAAAAATCACGAGTCTCCAGAAATCTCAGCAAATATTTTTTCACCCAAACTGGATGATACTTTCAGGTAATGATCAGTACACTTGGCCCACTTGGTTCTCCATATTTCGTTCTTCTATGTTGAAGCGTTCGTTTCCAGTAACAGTTTGAATTTTGTCGTTTCACTCTTTTTTCTCCTATATTGATAGATGTATTTGGAACTCTAAATCAAACACGGTTTGTGCTAGCTTCTTGAAACTTGACACAGTAAAGCAGTTTCAGATTGTAACTCTATGTTTTGTTTCCTTTTCATGTAGCTTTAAGCAGTGACTGGCGAGAAACACTTTCATTGAAAGGGATTGCAAGCTTCCAAAAATTACGAGTCTCCAGAAATCTCAGCAAATATTTTTTCACCCAAACTGGATGATACTTTCAGGTAATGATTAGTACACTAAGCCCACTTGGTTCTCCAAATTTCGTTCTTCTATGTTGAAGCGTTCGTTTCTAGTAACAATTTGAATTTTGTCGTTTCACTCTGTTTTCTCCTATATTGATAGATGTATTTGGAACTCTAAATCAAACACGGTTTGTGCTAGCTTCTTGAAACTTGACACAGTAAAGCAGTTTCACATTCTAACTCTATGTTTTGTTTCCTTTTCATGTAGCCCTAAGCAGTGACTGGCGAGAAACACTTTCATTGAAATGGGTTGCAAGCTTCCAAAAATTACGAGTCTTCAAAAATCTCAGCAAATATTTTTTCACCCAAACTAGATGATACTTTCAGGTAATGATCAGTACACTAAGCCCTCTTGGTTCCCCAAATTTCGTTCTTCTATGTTGAAGCGTTCGTTTCCACTAACAGTTTCCACTCTGGCATTTCACTCTGTTTTCTCCTATATTGATAGATGTATTTGGAACTCTAAATCAAACACGGTTTGTGCTAGCTTCTTGAGACTTGACACAGTAAAGCAGTTTCACATTGTAACTCTATGTTTTGTTTCCTTTTCATGTAGCTTTAAGCAGTGACTGGCGAGAAACACTTTCATTGAAAGGGGTTGCAAGCTTCCAAAAATTACTAGTCTCCAGAAATCTCAGCAAATATTTTTTCACCCAAGCTGCATGATACTTTCAGGTAATGATCAGTACACTAAGCCCACTTGGTTCCCCAAATTTCGTTCTTCTATGTTGAAGCGTTCGTTTCCAGTAACAGTTAGAATTTTGGCGTTTCACTCTGTTTTCTCCTATATTGATAGATGTATTTGGAACTCTAAATCAAACACGGTTTGTGCTAGCTTCTTGAAACTTGACACAGTAAAGCAGTTTCACATTCTAACTCTATGTTTTGTTTCCTTTTCATGTAGCCCTACGCAGTGACTGGCGAGAAACACTTTCATTGAAAGGGGTTGCAAGCTTCCAAAAATTACGAGTCTCCAGAAATCTCAGCAAATATTTTTTCACCCAAACTGGATGATACTTTCAGGTAATGATCAGTACACTAAGCCCACTTGGTTCCCCAAATTTCGTTCTTCTATGTTGAAGCGTTCGTTTCCAGTAACAGTTTGAATTTTGTCGTTTCACTCCGTTTTCTCCTATATTGATAGAAGTATTTGGAACACTAAATCAAACACGGTTTGTGCTAGCTTCTTGAAACTTGACACAGTAAAGCAGTTTCACATTCTAACTCTATGTTTTGTTTCCTTTTCATGTAGCTGTAAGCAGTGACTGGCGAGAAACACCTTCATTGAAAGGGGTTGCAAGCTTCCAAAAATCACGAGTCTCCAGAAATCTCAGCAAATATTTTTTCACCCAAACTGGATGATACTTTCAGGTAATGATCAGTACACTTGGCCCACTTGGTTCTCCATATTTCGTTCTTCTATGTTGAAGCGTTCGTTTCCAGTAACAGTTTGAATTTTTGCGTTTCACTCTGTTTTCTCCTATATTGATAGATGTATTTGGAACACTAAATCAAACACGGTTTGTGCTAGCTTCTTGAAACTTGACACAGTAAAGCAGTTTCACATTCTAACTCTATGTTTTGTTTCCTTTTCATGTAGCTTTAAGCAGTGACTGGCGAGAAACACTTTCATTGAAAGGGGTTGCAAGCTTCCAAAAATTACGAGTCTCCAGAAATCTCAGCAAATATTTTTTCACCCAACCTGGATGATACTTTCAGGTAATGATCAGTACACTAAGCCCACTTGGTTCTCCAAATTTCATTCTTCTATGTTGAAGCGTTCGTTTCCAGTAACAGTTTCCATTCTGGCATTTCACTCTGTTTTCTCCTATATTGATAGATGTATTTGGAACTCTAAATCAAACACGGTTTGTGCTAGCTTCTTGAAACTTGACACAGTAAAGCAGTTTCACATTCTAACTCTATGTTTTGTTTCCTTTTCATGTAGCCCTAAGCAGTGACTGGCGAGAAACACTTTCATTGAAAGGGGTTGCAAGCTTCCAAAAATTACGAGTCTCCAGAAATCTCAGCAAATATTTTTTCACCCAAACTGGATGATACTTTCAGGTAATGATCAGTACACTATGCCCACGTGGTTCTCCAAATTTCATTCTTCTATGTTGAAGCGTTCGTTTCCAGTAACAGTTTCCATTCTGGCATTTCACTCTGTTTTCTCCTATATTGATAGATGTATTTGGAACTCTAAATCAAACACGGTTTGTGCTAGCTTCTTGAAACTTGACACAGTAAAGCAGTTTCACATTGTAACTCTATGTTTTGTTTCCTTTTCATGTAGCCCTAAGCAGTGACTGGCGAGAAACACTTTCATTGAAAGGGGTTGCAAGCTTCCAAAAATTACTAGTCTCCAGAAATCTCAGCAAATATTTTTTCACCCAAGCTGCATGATACTTTCAGGTAATGATCAGTACACTAAGCCCACTTGGTTCCCCAAATTTCGTTCTTCTATGTTGAAGCGTTCGTTTCCAGTAACAGTTAGAATTTTGGCGTTTCACTCTGTTTTCTCCTATATTGATAGATGTATTTGGAACTCTAAATCAAACACGGTTTGTGCTAGCTTCTTGAAACTTGACACAGTAAAGCAGTTTCACATTCTAACTCTATGTTTTGTTTCCTTTTCATGTAGCCCTACGCAGTGACTGGCGAGAAACACTTTCATTGAAAGGGGTTGCAAGCTTCCAAAAATTACGAGTCTCCAGAAATCTCAGCAAATATTTTTTCACCCAAACTGGATGATACTTTCAGGTAATGATCAGTACACTAAGCCCACTTGGTTCCCCAAATTTCGTTCTTCTATGTTGAAGCGTTCGTTTCCAGTAACAGTTTGAATTTTGTCGTTTCACTCTGTTTTCTCCTATATTGATAGAAGTATTTGGAACACTAAATCAAACACGGTTTGTGCTAGCTTCTTGAAACTTGACACAGTAAAGCAGTTTCACATTCTAACTCTATGTTTTGTTTCCTTTTCATGTAGCTGTAAGCAGTGACTGGCGAGAAACACCTTCATTGAAAGGGGTTGCAAGCTTCCAAAAATCACGAGTCTCCAGAAATCTCAGCAAATATTTTTTCACCCAAACTGGATGATACTTTCAGGTAATGATCAGTACACTTGGCCCACTTGGTTCTCCATATTTCGTTCTTCTATGTTGAAGCGTTCGTTTCCAGTAACAGTTTGAATTTTTGCGTTTCACTCTGTTTTCTCCTATATTGATAGATGTATTTGGAACACTAAATCAAACACGGTTTGTGCTAGCTTCTTGAAACTTGACACAGTAAAGCAGTTTCACATTCTAACTCTATGTTTTGTTTCCTTTTCATGTAGCTTTAAGCAGTGACTGGCGAGAAACACTTTCATTGAAAGGGGTTGCAAGCTTCCAAAAATTACGAGTCTCCAGAAATCTCAGCAAATATTTTTTCACCCAACCTGGATGATACTTTCAGGTAATGATCAGTACACTAAGCCCACTTGGTTCTCCAAATTTCATTCTTCTATGTTGAAGCGTTCGTTTCCAGTAACAGTTTCCATTCTGGCATTTCACTCTGTTTTCTCCTATATTGATAGATGTATTTGGAACTCTAAATCAAACACGGTTTGTGCTAGCTTCTTGAAACTTGACACAGTAAAGCAGTTTCACATTCTAACTCTATGTTTTGTTTCCTTTTCATGTAGCCCTAAGCAGTGACTGGCGAGAAACACTTTCATTGAAAGGGGTTGCAAACTTCCAAAAATTACGAGTCTCCAGAAATCTCAGCAAATATTTTTTCACCCAAACTGGATGATACTTTCAGGTAATGATCAGTACACTATGCCCACGTGGTTCTCCAAATTTCATTCTTCTATGTTGAAGCGTTCGTTTCCAGTAACAGTTTCCATTCTGGCATTTCACTCTGTTTTCTCCTATATTGATAGATGTATTTGGAACTCTAAATCAAACACGGTTTGTGCTAGCTTCTTGAAACTTGACACAGTAAAGCAGTTTCACATTGTAACTCTATGTTTTGTTTCCTTTTCATGTAGCCCTAAGCAGTGACTGGCGAGAAACACTTTCATTGAAAGGGGTTGCAAGCTTCCAAAAATTACGAGTCTACAGAAATCTCAGCAAATATTTTTTCACCCAAACTGGATGATACTTTCAGGTAATGATCAGTACACTAAGCCCACTTGGTTCTCCAAATTTCATTCTTCTATGTTGAAGCGTTCGTTTCCAGTAACAGTTTCCATTCTGGCATTTCACTCTGTTTTCTCCTATATTGATAGATGTATTTGGAACTCTAAATCATACATGGTTTGTGCTAGCTTCTTGAAACTTGACACAGTAAAGCAGTTTCACATTCTAACTCTATGTTTTGTTTCCTTTTCATGTAGCTTTAAGCAGTGACTCTCGAGAAACACTTTCATTGAAAGGGGTTGCAAGCTTCCAAAAATTACGAGTCTCCAGAAATCTCAGCAAATATTTTTTCACCCAAACTGCATGATACTTTCAGGTAATGATCAGTACACTAAGCCCACTTGGTTCCCCAAATTTCGTTCTTCTATGTTGAAGCGTTCGTTTCCAGTAACAGTTTGAATTTTTGCGTTTCACTCTGTTTTCTCCTATATTGATAGATGTATTTGGAACTCTAAATCAAACACGGTTTGTGCTAGCTTCTTGAAACTTGACACAGTAAAGCAGTTTCACATTGTAACTCTATGTTTTGTTTCCTTTTCATGTAGCCCTAAGCAGTGACTGGCGAGAAACACTTTCATTGAAAGGGGTTGCAAGCTTCCAAAAATTACGAGTCTTCAGAAATCTCAGGAAATATTTTTTCACCCAAACTAGATGATACTTTCAGGTAATGATCAGTACACTAAGCCCTCTTGGTTCCCCAAATTTCGTTCTTCTATGTTGAAGCGTTCGTTTCCACTAACAGTTTCCACTCTGGCATTTCACTCTGTTTTCTCCTATATTGATAGATGTATTTGGAACTCTAAATCAAACACGGTTTGTGCTAGCTTCTTGAAACTTGACACAGTAAAGCAGTTTCACATTGTAACTCTATGTTTTGTTTCCTTTTCATGTAGCTTTAAGCAGTGACTGGCGAGAAACACTTTCATTGAAAGGGGTTGCAAGCTTCCAAAAATTACGAGTCTCCAGAAATCTCAGCAAATATTTTTTCACCCAAACTGGATGATACTTTCAGGTAATGATCAGTACACTAAGCCCACTTGGTTCTCCAAATTTCATTCTTCTATGTTGAAGCGTTCGTTTCCAGTAACAGTTTCCATTCTGGCATTTCACTCTGTTTTCTCCTATATTGATAGATGTATTTGGAACTCTAAATCAAACACGGTTTGTGCTAGCTTCTTGAAACTTGACACAGTAAAGCAGTTTCACATTGTAACTCTATGTTTTGTTTCCTTTTCATGTAGCTTTAAGCAGTGACAGGCGAGAAACACTTTCATTGAAAGGGGTTGCAAGCTTCCAAAAATTACGAGTCTCCAGAAATCTCAGCAAATATTTTTTCACCCAAACTGGATGATACTTTCAGGTAATGATCAGTACACTAAGCCCACTTGGTTCTCCCAATTTCGTTCTTCTATGTTGAAGCGTTCGTTTCTAGTAATAATTTGAATTTTGTCGTTTCACTCTGTTTTCTCCTATATTGATAGATGTATTTGGAACTCTAAATCAAACACGGTTTGTGCTAGCTTCTTGAAACTTGACACAGTAAAGCAGTTTCACATTCTAACTCTATGTTTTGTTTCCTTTTCATGTAGCTGTAAGCAGTGACTGGCGAGAAACACCTTCATTGAAAGGGGTTGCAAGCTTCCAAAAATCACGAGTCTCCAGAAATCTCAGCAAATATTTTTTCACCCAAACTGGATGATACTTTCAGGTAATGATCAGTACACTTGGCCCACTTGGTTCTCCATATTTCGTTCTTCTATGTTGAAGCGTTCGTTTCCAGTAACAGTTTGAATTTTGTCGTTTCACTCTTTTTTCTCCTATATTGATAGATGTATTTGGAACTCTAAATCAAACACGGTTTGTGCTAGCTTCCTGAAACTTGACACAGTAAAGCAGTTTCACATTGTAACTCTATGTTTTGTTTCCTTTTCATGTAGCTTTAAGCAGTGACTGGCGAGAAACACTTTCATTGAAAGGGGTTGCAAGCTTCCAAAAATTACGAGTCTCCAGAAATCTCAGCAAATATTTTTTCACCCAAACTGGATGATACTTTCAGGTAATAATTAGTACACTAAGCCCACTTGGTTCTCCAAATTTCGTTCTTCTATGTTGAAGCGTTCGTTTCTAGTAACAATTTGAATTTTGTCGTTTCACTCTGTTTTCTCCTATATTGATAGATGTATTTGGAACTCTAAATCAAACACGGTTTGTGCTAGCTTCTTGAAACTTGACACAGTAAAGCAGTTTCACATTCTAACTCTATGTTTTGTTTCCTTTTCATGTAGCCCTAAGCAGTGACTGGCGAGAAACACTTTCATTGAAAGGGGTTGCAAGCTTCCAAAAATTACGAGTCTCCAGAAATCTCAGCAAATATTTTTTCACCCAAACTGGATGATACTTTCAGGTAATGATCAGTACACTAAGCCCACTTGGTTCCCCAAATTTCGTTCTTCTATGTTGAAGCGTTCGTTTCCAGTAACAGTTTGAATTTTGTCGTTTCACTCTGTTTTCTCCTATATTGATAGATGTATTTGGAACACTAAATCAAACACGGTTTGTGCTAGCTTCTTGAAACTTGACACAGTAAAGCAGTTTCACATTCTAACTCTATTTTTTTTTTCCTTTTCATGTAGCTTTAAGCAGTGACTGGCGAGAAACACCTTCATTGAAAGGGGTTGCAAGCTTCCAAAAATTACGAGTCTCCAGAAATCTCAGCAAATATTTTTTCACCCAAACTGGATGATACTTTCAGGTAATGATCAGTACACTAAGCCCACTCAGTTCTCCAAATTTCATTCTTCTATGTTGAAGCGTTCGTTTCCAGTAACAGTTTCCATTCTGGCATTTCACTCTGTTTTCTCCTATATTGATAGATGTATTTGGAACTCTAAATCAAACACGGTTTGTGCTAGCTTCTTGAAACTTGACACAGTAAAGCAGTTTCACATTCTAACTCTATGTTTTGTTTCCTTTTCTTGTAGCCCTAAGCAGAGACTGGCGAGAAACACTTTCATTGAAAGGGGTTGCAAGCTTCTAAAAATTACGAGTCTCCAGAAATCTCAGCAAATATTTTTTCACCCAAACTGGATGATACTTTCAGGTAATGATCAGTACACTTGGCCCACTTGGTTCTCCATATTTCGTTCTTCTATGTTGAAGCGTTCGTTTACACTAACAGTTTCCACTCTGGCATTTCACTCTGTTTTCTCCTATATTGATAGATGTATTTGGAACTCTAAATCAAACACGGTTTGTGCTAGCTTCTTGAAACTTGACACAGTAAAGCAGTTTCACATTCTAACTCTATGTTTTGTTTCCTTTTCATGTAGCTTTAAGCAGTGACTGGCGAGAAACACCTTCATTGAAAGGGGTTGCAAGCTTCCAAAAATTACGAGTCTCCAGAAATCTCAGCAAATATTTTTTCACCCAAACTGGATGATACTTTCAGGTAATGGTCAGTACATTAAGCCCACTTGGTTCTCCAAATTTCATTCTTCTATGTTGAAGCGTTCGTTTCTAGTAACAGTTTCCATTCTGGCATTTCACTCTGTTTTCTCCTATATTGATAGATGTATTTGGAACTCTAAATCATACATGGTTTGTGCTAGCTTCTTGAAACTTGACACAGTAAAGCAGTTTCACATTCTAACTCTATGTTTTGTTTCCTTTTCATGTAGCCCTAAGCAGTGACTGGCGAGAAACACTTTCATTGAAAGGGGTTGCAAGCTTCCAAAAATTACGAGTCTCCAGAAATCTCAGCAAATATTTTTTCACCCAAACTGCATGATACTTTCAGGTAATGATCAGTACACTAAGCCCACTTGGTTCCCCAAATTTCGTTCTTCTATGTTGAAGCGTTCGTTTCCAGTAACAGTTTGAATTTTTGCGTTTCACTCTGTTTTCTCCTATATTGATAGATGTATTTGGAACTCTAAATCAAACACGGTTTGTGCTAGCTTCTTGAAACTTGACACAGTAAAGCAGTTTCACATTCTAACTCTATGTTTTGTTTCCTTTTCATGTAGCCCTAAGCAGTGACTGGCGAGAAACACTTTCATTGAAAGGGGTTGCAAGCTTCCAAAAATTACGAGTCTTCAGAAATCTCAGGAAATATTTTTTCACCCAAACTAGATGATACTTTCAGGTAATGATCAGTACACTAAGCCCTCTTGGTTCCCCAAATTTCGTTCTTCTATGTTGAAGCGTTCGTTTCCACTAACAGTTTCCACTCTGGCATTTCACTCTGTTTTCTCCTATATTGATAGATGTATTTGGAACTCTAAATCAAACACGGTTTGTGCTAGCTTCTTGAAACTTGACACAGTAAAGCAGTTTCACATTGTAACTCTATGTTTTGTTTCCTTTTCATGTAGCTTTAAGCAGTGACTGGCGAGAAACACTTTCATTGAAAGGGGTTGCAAGCTTCCAAAAATTACGAGTCTCCAGAAATCTCAGCAAATATTTTTTCACCCAAACTGGATGATACTTTCAGGTAATGATCAGTACACTAAGCCCACTTGGTTCTCCAAATTTCATTCTTCTATGTTGAAGCGTTCGTTTCCAGTAACAGTTTCCATTCTGGCATTTCACTCTGTTTTCTCCTATATTGATAGATGTATTTGGAACTCTAAATCAAACACGGTTTGTGCTAGCTTCTTGAAACTTGACACAGTAAAGCAGTTTCACATTGTAACTCTATGTTTTGTTTCCTTTTCATGTAGCTTTAAGCAGTGACTGGCGAGAAACACTTTCATTGAAAGGGGTTGCAAGCTTCCAAAAATTACGAGTCTCCAGAAATCTCAGCAAATATTTTTTCACCCAAACTGGATGATACTTTCAGGTAATGATCAGTACACTAAGCCCACTTGGTTCTCCCAATTTCGTTCTTCTATGTTGAAGCGTTCGTTTCTAGTAACAATTTGAATTTTGTCGTTTCACTCTGTTTTCTCCTATATTGATAGATGTATTTGGAACTCTAAATCAAACACGGTTTGTGCTAGCTTCTTGAAACTTGACACAGTAAAGCAGTTTCACATTGTAACTCTATGTTTTGTTTCCTTTTCATGTAGCTTTAAGCAGTGACTGGCGAGAAACACTTTCATTGAAAGGGGTTGCAAGCTTCCAAAAATTACGAGTCTCCAGAAATCTCAGCAAATATTTTTTCACCCAAACTGGATGATACTTTCAGGTAATGATCAGTACACTAAGCCCACTTGGTTCCCCAAATTTCGTTCTTCTATGTTGAAGCGTTCGTTTCCAGTAACAGTTTGAATTTTGTCGTTTCACTCTGTTTTCTCCTATATTGATAGATGTATTTGGAACACTAAATCAAACACGGTTTGTGCTAGCTTCTTGAAACTTGACACAGTAAAGCAGTTTCACATTCTAACTCTATGTTTTGTTTCCTTTTCATGTAGCTTTAAGCAGTGACTGGCGAGAAACACCTTCATTGAAAGGGGTTGCAAGCTTCCAAAAATCACGAGTCTCCAGAAATCTCAGCAAATATTTTTTCACCCAATCTGGATGATACTTTCAGGTAATGATCAGTACACTTGGCCCACTTGGTTCTCCATATTTCGTTCTTCTATGTTGAAGCGTTCATTTACAGTAACAGTTTCCACTCTGGCATTACACTCTGTTTTCTCCTATATTGATAGATGTATTTGGAACTCTAAATCAAACACGGTTTGTGCTAGCTTCTTGAAACTTGACACAGTAATGCAGTTTCACATTCTAACAATATGTTTTGTTTCCTTTTCATGTAGCCCTAAGCAGTGACTGGCGAGAAACACTTTCATTGAAAGGGGTTGCAAGCTTCCAAAAATTACGAGTCTCCAGAAATCTCAGCAAATATTTTTTCACCCAAGCTGCATGATACTTTCAGGTAATGATCAGTACACTAAGCCCACTTGGTTCCCCAAATTTCGTTCTTCTATGTTGAAGCGTTCGTTTCCAGTAACAGTTTGAATTTTGTCGTTTCACTCTGTTTTCTCCTATATTGATAGATGTATTTGGAACACTAAATCAAACACGGTTTGTGCTAGCTTCTTGAAACTTGACACAGTAAAGCAGTTTCACATTCTAACTCTATGTTTTGTTTCCTTTTCATGTAGCTGTAAGCAGTGACTGGCGAGAAACACCTTCATTGAAAGGGGTTGCAAGCTTCCAAAAATCACGAGTCTCCAGAAATCTCAGCAAATATTTTTTCACCCAAACTGGATGATACTTTCAGGTAATGATCAGTACACTTGGCCCACTTGGTTCTCCATATTTCGTTCTTCTATGTTGAAGCGTTCGTTTCCAGTAACAGTTTGAATTTTGTCGTTTCACTCTTTTTTCTCCTATATTGATAGATGTATTTGGAACTCTAAATCAAACACGGTTTGTGCTAGCTTCTTGAAACTTGACACAGTAAAGCAGTTTCACATTGTAACTCTATGTTTTGTTTCCTTTTCATGTAGCTTTAAGCAGTGACTGGCGAGAAACACTTTCATTGAAAGGGGTTGCAAGCTTCCAAAAATTACGAGTCTTCAGAAATCTCAGGAAATATTTTTTCACCCAAACTAGATGATACTTTCAGGTAATGATCAGTACACTAAGCCCTCTTGGTTCCCCAAATTTCGTTCTTCTATGTTGAAGCGTTCGTTTCCACTAACAGTTTCCACTCTGGCATTTCACTCTGTTTTCTCCTATATTGATAGATGTATTTGGAACTCTAAATCAAACACGGTTTGTGCTAGCTTCTTGAAACTTGACACAGTAAAGCAGTTTCACATTGTAACTCTATGTTTTGTTTCCTTTTCATGTAGCTTTAAGCAGTGACTGGCGAGAAACACTTTCATTGAAAGGGGTTGCAAGCTTCCAAAAATTACGAGTCTCCAGAAATCTCAGCAAATATTTTTTCACCCAAACTGGATGATACTTTCAGGTAATGATCAGTACACTAAGCCCACTTGGTTCTCCAAATTTCATTCTTCTATGTTGAAGCGTTCGTTTCCAGTAACAGTTTCCATTCTGGCATTTCACTCTGTTTTCTCCTATATTGATAGATGTATTTGGAACTCTAAATCAAACACGGTTTGTGCTAGCTTCTTGAAACTTGACACAGTAAAGCAGTTTCACATTGTAACTCTATGTTTTGTTTCCTTTTCATGTAGCTTTAAGCAGTGACTGGCGAGAAACACTTTCATTGAAAGGGGTTGCAAGCTTCCAAAAATTACGAGTCTCCAGAAATCTCAGCAAATATTTTTTCACCCAAACTGGATGATACTTTCAGGTAATGATCAGTACACTAAGCCCACTTGGTTCTCCCAATTTCGTTCTTCTATGTTGAAGCGTTCGTTTCTAGTAACAATTTGAATTTTGTCGTTTCACTCTGTTTTCTCCTATATTGATAGATGTATTTGGAACTCTAAATCAAACACGGTTTGTGCTAGCTTCTTGAAACTTGACACAGTAAAGCAGTTTCACATTGTAACTCTATGTTTTGTTTCCTTTTCATGTAGCTTTAAGCAGTGACTGGCGAGAAACACTTTCATTGAAAGGGGTTGCAAGCTTCCAAAAATTACGAGTCTCCAGAAATCTCAGCAAATATTTTTTCACCCAAACTGGATGATACTTTCAGGTAATGATCAGTACACTAAGCCCACTTGGTTCCCCAAATTTCGTTCTTCTATGTTGAAGCGTTCGTTTCCAGTAACAGTTTGAATTTTGTCGTTTCACTCTGTTTTCTCCTATATTGATAGATGTATTTGGAACACTAAATCAAACACGGTTTGTGCTAGCTTCTTGAAACTTGACACAGTAAAGCAGTTTCACATTCTAACTCTATGTTTTGTTTCCTTTTCATGTAGCTTTAAGCAGTGACTGGCGAGAAACACCTTCATTGAAAGGGGTTGCAAGCTTCCAAAAATCACGAGTCTCCAGAAATCTCAGCAAATATTTTTTCACCCAATCTGGATGATACTTTCAGGTAATGATCAGTACACTTGGCCCACTTGGTTCTCCATATTTCGTTCTTCTATGTTGAAGCGTTCATTTACAGTAACAGTTTCCACTCTGGCATTACACTCTGTTTTCTCCTATATTGATAGATGTATTTGGAACTCTAAATCAAACACGGTTTGTGCTAGCTTCTTGAAACTTGACACAGTAATGCAGTTTCACATTCTAACAATATGTTTTGTTTCCTTTTCATGTAGCCCTAAGCAGTGACTGGCGAGAAACACTTTCATTGAAAGGGGTTGCAAGCTTCCAAAAATTACGAGTCTCCAGAAATCTCAGCAAATATTTTTTCACCCAAGCTGCATGATACTTTCAGGTAATGATCAGTACACTAAGCCCACTTGGTTCCCCAAATTTCGTTCTTCTATGTTGAAGCGTTCGTTTCCAGTAACAGTTTGAATTTTGTCGTTTCACTCTGTTTTCTCCTATATTGATAGATGTATTTGGAACACTAAATCAAACACGGTTTGTGCTAGCTTCTTGAAACTTGACACAGTAAAGCAGTTTCACATTCTAACTCTATGTTTTGTTTCCTTTTCATGTAGCTGTAAGCAGTGACTGGCGAGAAACACCTTCATTGAAAGGGGTTGCAAGCTTCCAAAAATCACGAGTCTCCAGAAATCTCAGCAAATATTTTTTCACCCAAACTGGATGATACTTTCAGGTAATGATCAGTACACTTGGCCCACTTGGTTCTCCATATTTCGTTCTTCTATGTTGAAGCGTTCGTTTCCAGTAACAGTTTGAATTTTGTCGTTTCACTCTTTTTTCTCCTATATTGATAGATGTATTTGGAACTCTAAATCAAACACGGTTTGTGCTAGCTTCTTGAAACTTGACACAGTAAAGCAGTTTCACATTGTAACTCTATGTTTTGTTTCCTTTTCATGTAGCTTTAAGAAGTGACTGGCGAGAAACACTTTCATTGAAAGGGGTTGCAAGCTTCCAAAAATTACGAGTCTCCAGAAATCTCAGCAAATATTTTTTCACCCAAACTGGATGATACTTTCAGGTAATAATTAGTACACTAAGCCCACTTGGTTCTCCAAATTTCGTTCTTCTATGTTGAAGCGTTCGTTTCTAGTAACAATTTGAATTTTGTCGTTTCACTCTGTTTTCTCCTATATTGATAGATGTATTTGGAACTCTAAATCAAACACGGTTTGTGCTAGCTTCTTGAAACTTGACACAGTAAAGCAGTTTCACATTCTAACTCTATGTTTTGTTTCCTTTTCATGTAGCCCTAAGCAGTGACTGGCGAGAAACACTTTCATTGAAAGGGGTTGCAAGCTTCCAAAAATTACGAGTCTCCAGAAATCTCAGCAAATATTTTTTCACCCAAACTGGATGATACTTTCAGGTAATGATCAGTACACTAAGCCCACTTGGTTCCCCAAATTTCGTTCTTCTATGTTGAAGCGTTCGTTTCCAGTAACAGTTTGAATTTTGTCGTTTCACTCTGTTTTCTCCTATATTGATAGATGTATTTGGAACACTAAATCAAACACGGTTTGTGCTAGCTTCTTGAAACTTGACACAGTAAAGCAGTTTCACATTCTAACTCTATTTTTTTTTCCTTTTCATGTAGCTTTAAGCAGTGACTGGCGAGAAACACCTTCATTGAAAGGGGTTGCAAGCTTCCAAAAATTACGAGTCTCCAGAAATCTCAGCAAATATTTTTTCACCCAAACTGGATGATACTTTCAGGTAATGATCAGTACACTAAGCCCACTCGGTTCTCCAAATTTCATTCTTCTATGTTGAAGCGTTCGTTTCCAGTAACAGTTTCCATTCTGGCATTTCACTCTGTTTTCTCCTATATTGATAGATGTATTTGGAACTCTAAATCAAACACGGTTTGTGCTAGCTTCTTGAAACTTGACACAGTAAAGCAGTTTCACATTCTAACTCTATGTTTTGTTTCCTTTTCTTGTAGCCCTAAGCAGAGACTGGCGAGAAACACTTTCATTGAAAGGGGTTGCAAGCTTCTAAAAATTACGAGTCTCCAGAAATCTCAGCAAATATTTTTTCACCCAAACTGGACGATACTTTCAGGTAATGATCAGTACACTTGGCCCACTTGGATCTCCATATTTCGTTCTTCTATGTTGAAGCGTTCGTTTACACTAACAGTTTCCACTCTGGCATTTCACTCTGTTTTCTCCTATATTGATAGATGTATTTGGAACTCTAAATCAAACACGGTTTGTGCTAGCTTCTTGAAACTTGACACAGTAAAGCAGTTTCACATTCTAACTCTATGTTTTGTTTCCTTTTCATGTAGCTTTAAGCAGTGACTGGCGAGAAACACCTTCATTGAAAGGGGTTGCAAGCTTCCAAAAATTACGAGTCTCCAGAAATCTCAGCAAATATTTTTTCACCCAAACTGGATGATACTTTCAGGTAATGATCAGTACACTTGGCCCACTTGGTTCTCCATATTTCGTTCTTCTATGTTGAAGCGTTCGTTTACAGTAACAGTTTCCACTCTGGCATTACACTCTGTTTTCTCCTATATTGATAGATGTATTTGGAACTCTAAATCAAACACGGTTTGTGCTAGCTTCTTGAAACTTGACACAGTAATGCAGTTTCACATTCTAACAATATGTTTTGTTTCCTTTTCATGTAGCCCTAAGCAGTGACTGGCGAGAAACACTTTCATTGAAAGGGGTTGCAAGCTTCCAAAAATTACGAGTCTCCAGAAATCTCAGCAAATATTTTTTCACCCAAGCTGCATGATACTTTCAGGTAATGATCAGTACACTAAGCCCACTTGGTTCCCCAAATTTCGTTCTTCTATGTTGAAGCGTTCGTTTCCAGTAACAGTTTGAATTTTGTCGTTTCACTCTGTTTTCTCCTATATTGATAGATGTATTTGGAACACTAAATCAAACACGGTTTGTGCTAGCTTCTTCAAACTTGACACAGTAAAGCAGTTTCACATTCTAACTCTATGTTTTGTTTCCTTTTCATGTAGCTTTAAGCAGTGACTGGCGAGAAACACCTTCATTGAAAGGGGTTGCAAGCTTCCAAAAATCACGAGTCTCAAGAAATCTCAGCAAATATTTTTTCACCCAAACTGGATGATACTTTCAGGTAATGATCAGTACACTTGGCCCACTTGGTTCTCCATATTTCGTTCTTCTATGTTGAAGCGTTCGTTTCCAGTAACAGTTTGAATTTTGTCGTTTCACTCTTTTTTCTCCTATATTGATAGATGTATTTGGAACTCTAAATCAAACACGGTTTGTGCTAGCTTCTTGAAACTTGACACAGTAAAGCAGTTTCAGATTGTAACTCTATGTTTTGTTTCCTTTTCATGTAGCTTTAAGCAGTGACTGGCGAGAAACACTTTCATTGAAAGGGATTGCAAGCTTCCAAAAATTGCGAGTCTCCAGAAATCTCAGCAAATATTTTTTCACCCAAACTGGATGATACTTTCAGGTAATGATCAGTACACTAAGCCCTCTTGGTTCCCCAAATTTCGTTCTTCTATGTTGAAGCGTTCGTTTCCACTAACAGTTTCCACTCTGGCATTTCACTCTGTTTTCTCCTATATTGATAGATGTATTTGGAACTCTAAATCAAACACGGTTTGTGCTAGCTTCTTGAAACTTGACACAGTAAAGCAGTTTCACATTGTAACTCTATGTTTTGTTTCCTTTTCATGTAGCTTTAAGCAGTGACTGGCGAGAAACACTTTCATTGAAAGGGGTTGCAAGCTTCCAAAAATTACGAGTCTCCAGAAATCTCAGCAAATATTTTTTCACCCAAACTGGATGATACTTTCAGGTAATGATCAGTACACTAAGCCCACTTGGTTCTCCAAATTTCATTCTTCTATGTTGAAGCGTTCGTTTCCAGTAACAGTTTCCATTCTGGCATTTCACTCTGTTTTCTCCTATATTGATAGATGTATTTGGAACTCTAAATCAAACACGGTTTGTGCTAGCTTCTTGAAACTTGACACAGTAAAGCAGTTTCACATTGTAACTCTATGTTTTGTTTCCTTTTCATGTAGCTTTAAGCAGTGACTGGCGAGAAACACTTTCATTGAAAGGGGTTGCAAGCTTCCAAAAATTACGAGTCTCCAGAAATCTCAGCAAATATTTTTTCACCCAAACTGGATGATACTTTCAGGTAATGATCAGTACACTAAGCCCACTTGGTTCTCCAAATTTCGTTCTTCTATGTTGAAGCGTTCGTTTCTAGTAACAATTTGAATTTTGTCGTTTCACTCTGTTTTCTCCTATATTGATAGATGTATTTGGAACTCTAAATCAAACACGGTTTGTGCTAGCTTCTTGAAACTTGACACAGTAAAGCAGTTTCACATTCTAACTCTATGTTTTGTTTCCTTTTCATGTAGCCCTAAGCAGTGACTGGCGAGAAACACTTTCATTGAAAGGGGTAGCAAGCTTCCAAAAATTACGAGTCTCCAGAAATCTCAGCAAATATTTTTTCACCCAAACTGGATGATAGTTTCAGGTAATGATCAGAACACTAAGCCCACTTGGTTCTCCAAATTTCGTTCTTCTATGTTGAAGCGTTCGTTTCCAGTAACAGTTTCCATTCTGGCATTTCACTCTGTTTTCTCCTATATTGATAGATGTATTTGGAACTCTAAATCAAACACAGTTTGTGCTAGCTTCTTGAAACTTGACACAGTAAAGCAGTTTCACATTCTAACTCTATGTTTTGTTTCCTTTTCTTGTAGCCCTAAGCAGTGACGGGCGAGAAACACTTTCATTGAAAGGGGTTGCAAGCTTCCAAAAATTACTAGTCTCCAGAAATCTCAGCAAATATATTTTCACCCAAACTGGATGATACTTTCAGGTAATGATCAGTACACTTGGCCCACTTGGTTCTCCATATTTCGTTCTTCTATGTTGAAGCGTTCGTTTACACTAACAGTTTCCACTCTGGCATTTCACTCTGTTTTCTCCTATATTGATAGATGTATTTGGAACTCTAAATCAAACACGGTTTGTGCTAGCTTCTTGAAACTTGACACAGTAAAGCAGTTTCACATTCTAACTCTATGTTTTGTTTCTTTTTCATGTAGCCCTAAGCAGTGACTGGCGAGAAACTCTTTCATTGAAAGGGGTTGCAAGCTTCCAAAAATTACGAGTCTCCAGAAATCTCAGCCAATATTTTTTCACCCAAACTGCATGATACTTTCAGGTAATGATCAGTACACTAAGCCCACTTGGTTCCCCAAATTTCGTTCTTCTGTGTTGAAGCGTTCGTTTCCAGTAACAGTTTGAATTTTTGCGTTTCACTCTGTTTTCTCCTATATTGATAGATGTATTTGGAACTCTAAATCAAACACGGTTTGTGCTAGCTTCTTGAAACTTGACACAGTAAAGCAGTTTCACATTCTAACTCTATGTTTTGTTTCCTTTTCATGTAGCTTTAAGCAGTGACTGGCGAGAAACACCTTCATTGAAAGGGGTTGCAAGCTTCCAAAAATCACGAGTCTCCAGAAATCTCAGCAAATATTTTTTCACCCAAACTGGATGATACTTTCAGGTAATGATCAGTACACTTGGCCCACTTGGTTCTCCAAATTTCGTTCTTCTATGTTGAAGCGTTCGTTTCCAGTAACAGTTTCCATTCTGGCATTTCACTCTGTTTTCTCCTATATTGATAGATGTATTTGGAACTCTAAATCAAACACAGTTTGTGCTAGCTTCTTGAAACTTGACACAGTAAAGCAGTTTCACATTCTAACTCTATGTTTTGTTTCCTTTTCTTGTAGCCCTAAGCAGTGACGGGCGAGAAACACTTTCATTGAAAGGGGTTGCAAGCTTCCAAAAATTACTAGTCTCCAGAAATCTCAGCAAATATTTTTTCACCCAAACTGGATGATACTTTCAGGTAATGATCAGTACACTTGGCCCACTTGGTTCTCCATATTTCGTTCTTCTATGTTGAAGCGTTCGTTTACACTAACAGTTTCCACTCTGGCATTTCACTCTGTTTTCTCTTATATTGATAGATGTATTTGGAACTCTAAATCAAACACGGTTTGTGCTAGCTTCTTGAAACTTGACACAGTAAAGCAGTTTCACATTCTAACTCTATGTTTTGTTTCCTTTTCATGTAGCCCTAAGCAGTGACTGGCGAGAAACACTTTCATTGAAAGGGGTTGCAAGCTTCCAAAAATTACGAGTCTTCAGAAATCTCAGCAAATATTTTTTCACCCAAACTAGATGATACTTTCAGGTAATGATCAGTACACTAAGCCCTCTTGGTTCCCCAAATTTCGTTCTTCTATGTTGAAGTGTTCGTTTACACTAACAGTTTCCACTCTGGCATTTCACTCTGTTTTCTCCTATATTGATAGATGTATTTGGAACTCTAAATCAAACACGGTTTGTGCTAGCTTCTTGAAACTTGACACAGTAAAGCAGTTTCACATTGTAACTCTATGTTTTGTTTCCTTTTCATGTAGCTTTAAGCAGTGACTGGCGAGAAACACTTTCATTGAAAGGGGTTGCAAGCTTCCAAAAATTACGAGTCTCCAGAAATCTCAGCAAATATTTTTTCACCCAAACTGGATGATACTTTCAGGTAATGATCAGTACACTAAGCCCACTTGGTTCTCCAAATTTCATTCTTCTATGTTGAAGCGTTCGTTTCCAGTAACAGTTTCCATTCTGGCATTTCACTCTGTTTTCTCCTATATTGATAGATGTATTTGGAACTCTAAATCAAACACGGTTTGTACTAGCTTCTTGAAACTTGACACAGTAAAGCAGTTTCACATTCTAACTCTATGTTTTGTTTCCTTTTCATGTAGCTTTAAGCAGTGACTGGCGAGAAACACTTTCATTGAAAGGGGTTGCAAGCTTCCAAAAATTACGAGTCTCCAGAAATCTCAGCAAATATTTTTTCACCCAAACTGGATGATACTTTCAGGTAATGATCAGTACACAAAGCCCACTTGGTTTCCCAAACTTCGTTCTTCTATGTTGAAGCGTTCGTTTCCAGTAACAGTTTGAATTTTGTCGTTTCACTCTGTTTTCTCCTATATTGATAGATGTATTTGGAACACTAAATCAAACACGGTTTGTGCTAGCTTCTTGAAACTTGACACAGTAAAGCAGTTTCACATTCTAACTCTATGTTTTGTTTCCTTTTCATGTAGCTTTAAGCAGTGACTGGCGAGAAACACCTTCATTGAAAGGGGTTGCAAGCTTCCAAAAATTACGAGTCTCCAGAAATCTCAGCAAATATTTTTTCACCCAAACTGGATGATACTTTCAGGTAATGATCAGTACACTTGGCCAACTTGGTTCTCCATATTTCGTTCTTCTATGTTGAAGCGTTCGTTTCCAGTAACAGTTTCCACTCTGGCATTACACTCTGTTTTCTCCTATATTGATAGATGTATTTGGAACTCTAAATCAAACACGGTTTGTGCTAGCTTCTTGAAACTTGACACAGTAATGCAGTTTCACATTCTAACAACATGTTTTGTTTCCTTTTCATGTAGCCCTAAGCAGTGACTGGCGAGAAACACTTTCATTGAAAGGGGTTGCAAGCTTCCAAAAATTACGAGTCTCCAGAAATCTCAGCAAATATTTTTTCACCCAAGCTGCATGATACTTTCAGGTAATGATCAGTACACTAAGCCCACTTGGTTCCCCAAATTTCGTTCTTCTATGTTGAAGCATTCGTTTCCAGTAACAGTTAGAATTTTGGCGTTTCACACTGTTTTCTCCTATATTGATAGATGTATTTGGAACTCTAAATCAAACACGGTTTGTGCTAGCTTCTTGAAACTTGACACAGTAAAGCAGTTTCACATTCTAACTCTAAGTTTTGTTTCCTTTTCATGTAGCCCTAAGCAGTGACTGGCGAGAAACACTTTCATTGAAAGGGGTTGCAAGCTTCCAAAAATTACGAGTCTCCAGAAATCTCAGCAAATATTTTTTCACCCAAACTGGATGATACTTTCAGGTAATGATCAGTACACTAAGCCCACTTGGTTCTCCAAATTTCGTTCTTCTATGTTGAAGCGTTCGTTTCCAGTAACAGTTTGAATTTTTGCGTTTCACTCTGTTTTCTCCTATATTGATAGATGTATTTGGAACTCTAAATCAAACACGGTTTGTGCTAGCTTCTTGAAACTTGACACAGTAAAGCAGTTTCACATTCTAACTCTATGTTTTGTTTCCTTTTCATGTAGCCCTTAGCAGTGACTGGCGAGAAACACTTTCATTGAAAGGGGTTGCAAGCTTCCAAAAATTACGAGTCTTCAGAAATCTCAGCAAATATTTTTTCCCCCAAACTAGATGATACTTTCAGGTAATGATCAGTACACTAAGCCCTCTTGGTTCCCCAAATTTCGTTCTTCTATGTTGAAGCGTTCGTTTCCACTAACAGTTTCCACTCTGGCATTTCACTCTGTTTTCTCCTATATTGATAGATGTATTTGGAACTCTAAATCAAACACGGTTTGTGCTAGCTTCTTGAAACTTGACACAGTAAAGCAGTTTCACATTGTAACTCTATGTTTTGTTTCCTTTTCATGTAGCTTTAAGCAGTGACTGGCGAGAAACACTTTCATTGAAAGGGGTTGCAAGCTTCCAAAAATTACGAGTCTACAGAAATCTCAGCAAATATTTTTTCACCCAAACTGGATGATACTTTCAGGTAATGATCAGTACACTAAGCCCACTTGGTTCTCCAAATTTCATTCTTCTATGTTGAAGCGTTCGTTTCCAGTAACAGTTTCCATTCTGGCATTTCACTCTGTTTTCTCCTATATTGATAGATGTATTTGGAACTCTAAATCAAACACGGTTTGTGCTAGCTTCTTGAAACTTGACACAGTAAAGCAGTTTCACATTCTAACTCTATGTTTTGTTTCCTTTTCATGTAGCCCTAAGCAGTGACTGGCGAGAAACACTTTCATTGAAAGGGGTTGCAAGCTTCCAAAAATTACGAGTCTCCAGAAATCTCAGCAAATATTTTTTCACCCAAACTGCATGATACTTTCAGGTAATGATCAGTACACTAAGCCCACTTGGTTCCCTAAATTTCGTTCTTCTATGTTGAAGCGTTCGTTTCCAGTAACAGTTTGAATTTTTGCGTTTCACTCTGTTTTCTCCTATATTGATAGATGTATTTGGAACTCTAAATCAAACACGGTTTGTGCTAGCTTCTTGAAACTTGACACAGTAAAGCAGTTTCACATTCTAACTCTATGTTTTGTTTCCTTTTCATGTAGCCCTAAGCAGTGACTGGCGAGAAACACTTTCATTGAAAGGGGTTGCAAGCTTCCAAAAATTACGAGTCTTCAGAAATCTCAGCAAATATTTTTTCACCCAAACTAGATGATACTTTCCGGTAATGATCAGTACACTAAGCCCTCTTGGTTCCCCAAATTTCGTTCTTCTATGTTGAAGCGTTCGTTTCCACTAACAGTTTCCACTCTGGCATTTCACTCTGTTTTCTCCTATATTGATAGATGTATTTGGAACTCTAAATCAAACACGGTTTGTGCTAGCTTCTTGAAACTTGACACAGTAAAGCAGTTTCACATTGTAACTCTATGTTTTGTTTCCTTTTCATGTAGCTTTAAGCAGTGACTGGCGAGAAACACTTTCATTGAAAGGGGTTGCAAGCTTCCAAAAATTACGAGTCTCCAGAAATCTCAGCAAATATTTTTTCACCCAAACTGGATGATACTTTCAGGTAATGATCAGTACACTAAGCCCACTTGGTTCTCCAAATTTCATTCTTCTATGTTGAAGCGTTCGTTTCCAGTAACAGTTTCCATTCTGGCATTTCACTCTGTTTTCTCCTATATTGATAGATGTATTTGGAACTCTAAATCAAACACGGTTTGTGCTAGCTTCTTGAAACTTGACACAGTAAAGCAGTTTCACATTGTAACTCTATGTTTTGTTTCCTTTTCATGTAGCTTTAAGCAGTGACTGGCGAGAAACACTTTCATTGAAAGGGGTTGCAAGCTTCCAAAAATTACGAGTCTCCAGAAATCTCAGCAAATATTTTTTCACCCAAACTGGATGATACTTTCAGGTAATGATCAGTACACTAAGCCCACTTGGTTCTCCCAATTTCGTTCTTCTATGTTGAAGCGTTCGTTTCTAGTAACAATTTGAATTTTGTCGTTTCACTCTGTTTTCTCCTATATTGATAGATGTATTTGGAACTCTAAATGAAACACGGTTTGTGCTAGCTTCTTGAAACTTGACACAGTAAAGCAGTTTCACATTCTAACTCTATGTTTTGTTTCCTTTTCATGTAGCCCTAAGCAGTGACTGGCGAGAAACACTTTCATTGAAAGGGGTTGCAAGCTTCCAAAAATTACGAGTCTCCAGAAATCTCAGCAAATATTTTTTCACCCAAACTGGATGATAGTTTCAGGTAATGATCAGAACACTAAGCCCACTTGGTTCTCCAAATTTCGTTCTTCTATGTTGAAGCGTTCGTTTCCAGTAACAGTTTCCATTCTGGCATTTCACTCTGTTTTCTCCTATATTGATAGATGTATTTGGAACTCTAAATCAAACACAGTTTGTGCTAGCTTCTTGAAACTTGACACAGTAAAGCAGTTTCACATTCTAACTCTATGTTTTGTTTCCTTTTCTTGTAGCCCTAAGCAGTGACGGGCGAGAAACACTTTCATTGAAAGGGGTTGCAAGCTTCCAAAAATTACTAGTCTCCAGAAATCTCAGCAAATATATTTTCACCCAAACTGGATGATACTTTCAGGTAATGATCAGTACACTTGGCCCACTTGGTTCTCCATATTTCGTTCTTCTATGTTGAAGCGTTCGTTTACACTAACAGTTTCCACTCTGGCATTTCACCCTGTTTTCTCCTATATTGATAGATGTATTTGGAACTCTAAATCAAACACGGTTTGTGCTAGCTTCTTGAAACTTGACACAGTAAAGCAGTTTCACATTCTAACTCTATGTTTTGTTTCTTTTTCATGTAGCCCTAAGCAGTGACTGGCGAGAAACACTTTCATTGAAAGGGGTTGCAAGCTTCCAAAAATTACGAGTCTCCAGAAATCTCAGCAAATATTTTTTCACCCAAACTGCATGATACTTTCAGGTAATGATCAGTACACTAAGCCCACTTGGTTCCCCAAATTTCGTTCTTCTGTGTTGAAGCGTTCGTTTCCAGTAACAGTTTGAATTTTTGCGTTTCACTCTGTTTTCTCCTATATTGATAGATGTATTTGGAACTCTAAATCAAACACGGTTTGTGCTAGCTTCTTGAAACTTGACACAGTAAAGCAGTTTCACATTCTAACTCTATGTTTTGTTTCCTGTTCATGTAGCTTTAAGCAGTGACTGGCGAGAAACACCTTCATTGAAAGGGGTTGCAAGCTTCCAAAAATCACGAGTCTCCAGAAATCTCAGCAAATATTTTTTCACCCAAACTGGATGATACTTTCAGGTAATGATCAGTACACTTGGCCCACTTGGTTCTCCAAATTTCGTTCTTCTATGTTGAAGCGTTCGTTTCCAGTAACAGTTTCCATTCTGGCATTTCACTCTGTTTTCTCCTATATTGATAGATGTATTTGGAACTCTAAATCAAACACAGTTTGTGCTAGCTTCTTGAAACTTCACACAGTAAAGCAGTTTCACATTCTAACTCTATGTTTTGTTTCCTTTTCTTGTAGCCCTAAGCAGTGATGGGCGAGAAACACTTTCATTGAAAGGGGTTGCAAGCTTCCAAAAATTACTAGTCTCCAGAAATCTCAGCAAATATTTTTTCACCCAAACTGGATGATACTTTCAGGTAATGATCAGTACACTTGGCCCACTTGGTTCTCCATATTTCGTTCTTCTATGTTGAAGCGTTCGTTTACACTAACAGTTTCCACTCTGGCATTTCACTCTGTTTTCTCCTATATTGATAGATGTATTTGGAACTCTAAATCAAACACGGTTTGTGCTAGCTTCTTGAAACTTGACACAGTAAAGCAGTTTCACATTCTAACTCTATGTTTTGTTTCCTTTTCATGTAGCCCTAAGCAGTGACTGGCGAGAAACACTTTCATTGAAAGGGGTTGCAAGCTTCCAAAAATTACGAGTCTTCAGAAATCTCAGCAAATATTTTTTCACCCAAACTAGATGATACTTTCAGGTAATGATCAGTACACTAAGCCCTCTTGGTTCCCCAAATTTCGTTCTTCTATGTTGAAGCGTTCGTTTCCAGTAACAGTTTCCACTCTGGCATTTCACTCTGTTTTCTCCTATATTGATAGATGTATTTGGAACTCTAAATCAAACACGGTTTGTGCTAGCTTCTTGAAACTTGACACAGTAAAGCAGTTTCACATTCTAACTCTATGTTTTGTTTCCTTTTCATGTAGCTTTAAGCAGTGACTGGCGAGAAACACCTTCATTGAAAGGGGTTGCAAGCTTCCAAAAATCACGAGTCTCCAGAAATCTCAGCAAATATTTTTTCACCCAAACTGGATGATACTTTCAGGTAATGATCAGTACACTTGGCCCACTTGGTTCTCCAAATTTCGTTCTTCTATGTTGAAGCGTTCGTTTCCAGTAACAGTTTCCATTCTGGCATTTCACTCTGTTTTCTCCTATATTGATAGATGTATTTGGAACTCTAAATCAAACAAAGTTTGTGCTAGCTTCTTGAAACTTGACACAGTAAAGCAGTTTCACATTCTAACTCTATGTTTTGTTTCCTTTTCTTGTAGCCCTAAGCAGTGATGTGCGAGAAACACTTTCATTGAAAGGGGTTGCAAGCTTCCAAAAATTACTAGTCTCCAGAAATCTCAGCAAATATTTTTTCACCCAAACTGGATGATACTTTCAGGTAATGATCAGTACACTTGGCCCACTTGGTTCTCCATATTTCGTTCTTCTATGTTGAAGCGTTCGTTTACACTAACAGTTTCCACTCTGGCATTTCACTCCTTTTTCTCCTATATTGATAGATGTATTTGGAACTCTAAATCAAACACGGTTTGTGCTAGCTTCTTGAAACTTGACACAGTAAAGCAGTTTCACATTCTAACTCTATGTTTTGTTTCCTTTTCATGTAGCCCTAAGCAGTGACTGGCGAGAAACACTTTCATTGAAAGGGGTTGCAAGCTTCCAAAAATTACGAGTCTCCAGAAATCTCAGCAAATATTTTTTCACCCAAACTGGATGATACTTTCAGGTAATGATCAGTACACTAAGCCCACTTGGTTCTCCAAATTTCATTCTTCTATGTTGAAGCGTTCGTTTCCAGTAACAGTTTCCATTCTGGCATTTCACTCTGTTTTCTCCTATATTGATAGATGTATTTGGAACTCTAAATCAAACACGGTTTGTGCTAGCTTCTTGAAACTTGACACAGTAAAGCAGTTTCACATTCTAACTCTATGTTTTGTTTCCTTTTCATGTAGCTTTAAGCAGTGACTGGCGAGAAACACCTTCATTGAAAGGGGTTGCAAGCTTCCAAAAATCACGAGTCTCCAGAAATCTCAGCAAATATTTTTTCACCCAAACTGGATGATTCTTTCAGGTAATGATCAGTACACTTGGCCCACTTGGTTCTCCATATTTCGTTCTTCTATGTTGAAGCGTTCGTTTACACTAACAGTTTCCACTCTGGCATTTCACTCTGTTTTCTCCTATATTGATAGATGTATTTGGAACTCTAAATCAAACACGGTTTGTGCTAGCTTCTTGAAACTTGACACAGTAAAGCAGTTTCACATTCTTACTCTATGTTTTGTTTCCTTTTCTTGTAGCCCTAAGCAGTGACTGGCGAGAAACACTTTCATTGAAAGGGGTTGCAAGCTTCCAAATATTACGAGTCTTCAGAAATCTCAGCAAATATTTTTTCACCCAAACTAGATGATACTTTCAGGTAATGATCAGTACACTAAGCCCTCTTGGTTCCCCAAATTTCGTTCTTCCATGTTGAAGCGTTCGTTTCCACTAACAGTTTCCACTCTGGCATTTCACTCTGTTTTCTCCTATATTGATACATGTATTTGGAACTCTAAATCAAACACGGTTTGTGCTAGCTTCTTGAAACTTGACACAGTAAAGCAGTTTCACATTGTAACTCTATGTTTTGTTTCCTTTTCATGTAGCTTTAAGCAGTGACTGGCGAGAAACACTTTCATTGAAAGGGGTTGCAAGCTTCCAAAAATTACGAGTCTCCAGAAATCTCAGCAAATATTTTTTCACCCAAACTGGATGATACTTTCAGGTAATGATCAGTACACTAAGCCCACTTGGTTCTCCAAATTTCATTCTTCTATGTTGAAGCGTTCGTTTCCAGTAACAGTTTCCATTCTGGCATTTCACTCTGTTTTCTCCTATATTGATAGATGTATTTGGAACTCTAAATCAAACACGGTTTGTGCTAGCTTCTTGAAACTTGACACAGTAAAGCAGTTTCACATTCTAACTCTATGTTTTGTTTCCTTTTCATGTAGCCCTAAGCAGTGACTGGCGAGAAACACTTTCATTGAAAGGGGTTGCAAGCTTCCAAAAATTACGAGTCTCCAGAAATCTCAGCAAATATTTTTTCACCCAAACTGGATGATACTTTCAGGTAATGATCAGTACACTAAGCCCACTTGGTTCCCCAAATTTCGTTCTTCTATGTTGAAGCGTTCGTTTCCAGTAACAGTTTGTATTTTGTCGTTTCACTCTGTTTTCTCCTATATTGATAGATGTATTTGGAACTCTAAATCAAACACGGTTTGTGCTAGCTTCTTGAAACTTGACACAGTAAAGCAGTTTCACATTCTAACTCTATGTTTTGTTTCCTTTTCATGTAGCCCTAAGCAGTGACTGGCGAGAAACACTTTCATTGAAAGGGGTTGCAAGCTTCCAAAAATTACGAGTCTCCAGAAATCTCAGCAAATATTTTTTCACCCAAACTGGATGATACTTTCAGGTAATGATCAGTACACTAAGCCCACTTGGTTCTCCAAATTTCGTTCTTCTATGTTGAAGCGTTCGTTTACAGTAACAGTTTCCACTCTGGCATTACACTCTGTTTTCTCCTATATTGATAGATGTATTTGGAACTCTAAATCAAACACGGTTTGTGCTAGCTTCTTGAAACTTGACTCAGTAATGCAGTTTCACATTCTAACAATATGTTTTGTTTCCTTTTCATGTAGCCCTAAGCAGTGACTGGCGAGAAACACTTTCATTGAAAGGGGTTGCAAGCTTCCAAAAATTACGAGTCTCCAGAAATCTCAGCAAATATTTTTTCACCCAAACTGGATGATACTTTCAGGTAATGATTAGTACACTAAGCCCACTTGGTTCTGCAAATTTCGTTCTTCTATGTTGAAGCGTTCGTTTCCCTAACAGTTTCCATTCTGGCATTTCACTCTGTTTTCTCCTATATTGATAGATGTATTTGGAACTCTAAATCAAACACAGTTTGTGCTAGCTTCTTGAAACTTGACACAGTAAAGCAGTTTCACATTCTAACTCTATGTTTTGTTTCCTTTTCTTGTAGCCCTAAGCAGTGACGGGCGAGAAACACTTTCATTGAAAGGGGTTGCAAGCTTCCAAAAATTACTAGTCTCCAGAAATCTCAGCAAATATATTTTCACCCAAACTGGATGATACTTTCAGGTAATGATCAGTACACTTGGCCCACTTGGTTCTCCATGTTTCGTTCTTCTATGTTGAAGCGTTCGTTTACACTAACAGTTTCCACTCTGGCATTTCACTCTGTTTTCTCCTATATTGATAGATGTATTTGGAACTCTAAATCAAACACGGTTTGTGCTAGCTTCTTGAAACTTGACACAGTAAAGCAGTTTCACATTCTAACTCTATGTTTTGTTTCCTTTTCATGTAGCCCTAAGCAGTGACTGGCGAGAAACACTTTCATTGAAAGGGGTTGCAAGCTTCCAAAAATTACGAGTCTTCAGAAATCTCAGCAAATATTTTTTCACCCAAACTGGATGATACTTTCAGGTAATGATCAGTACACTAAGCCCACTTGGTTCTCCAATTTTCATTCTTCTATGTTGAAGCGTTCGTTTCCAGTAACAGTTTCCATTCTGGCATTTCACTCTGTTTTCTCCTATATTGATAGATGTATTTGGAACTCTAAATCAAACACGGTTTGTGCTAGCTTCTTGAAACTTGACACAGTAAAGCAGTTTCACATTCTAACTCTATGTTTTGTTTCCTTTTCTTGTAGCCCTAAGCAGTGACTGGCGAGAAACACTTTCATTGAAAGGGGTTGCAAGCTTCCAAAAATTACGAGTCTCCAGAAATCTCAGCAAATATTTTTTCACCCAAACTGGATGATACTTTAGGTAATGATCAGTACACTAAGCCCACTTGGTTCCCCAAATTTCGTTCTTCTATGTTGAAGCGTTCGTTTCCAGTAACAGTTTGAATTTTTGCGTTTCACTCTGTTTTCTCCTATATTGATAGATGTATTTGGAACTCTAAATCAAAAACGGTTTGTGCTAGCTTCTTGAAACTTGACACAGTAAAGCAGTTTCACATTCTAACTCTATGTTTTGTTTCCTTTTCATGGAGCCCTAAGCAGTGACTGGCGAGAAACACTTTCATTGAAAGGGGTTGCAAGCTTCCAAAAATTACGAGTCTTCAGAAATCTCAGCAAATATTTTTTCACCCAAACTAGATGATACTTTCAGGTAATGATCAGTACACTAAGCCCTCTTGGTTCCCCAAATTTCGTTCTTCTATGTTGAAGCGTTCGTTTACACTAACAGTTTCCACTCTGGCATTTCACTCTGTTTTCTCCTATATTGATAGATGTATTTGGAACTCTAAATCAAACACGGTTTGTGCTAGCTTCTTGAAACTTGACACAGTAAAGCAGTTTCACATTCTAACTCTATGTTTTGTTTCCTTTTCTTGTAGCCCTAAGCAGTGACTGGCGAGAAACACTTTCATTGAAAGGGGTTGCAAGCTTCCAAAAATTACGAGTCTCCAGAAATCTCAGCAAATATTTTTTCACCCAAACTGGATGATACTTTAGGTAATGATCAGTACACTAAGCCCACTTGGTTCCCCAAATTTCGTTCTTCTATGTTGAAGCGTTCGTTTCCAGTAACAGTTTGAATTTTTGCGTTTCACTCTGTTTTCTCCTATATTGATAGATGTATTTGGAACTCTAAATCAAAAACGGTTTGTGCTAGCTTCTTGAAACTTGACACAGTAAAGCAGTTTCACATTCTAACTCTATGTTTTGTTTCCTTTTCATGGAGCCCTAAGCAGTGACTGGCGAGAAACACTTTCATTGAAAGGGGTTGCAAGCTTCCAAAAATTACGAGTCTTCAGAAATCTCAGCAAATATTTTTTCACCCAAACTAGATGATACTTTCAGGTAATGATCAGTACACTAAGCCCTCTTGGTTCCCCAAATTTCGTTCTTCTATGTTGAAGCGTTCGTTTACACTAACAGTTTCCACTCTGGCATTTCACTCTGTTTTCTCCTATATTGATAGATGTATTTGGAACTCTAAATCAAACACGGTTTGTGCTAGCTTCTTGAAACTTGACACAGTAAAGCAGTTTCACATTCTAACTCTATGTTTTGTTTCCTTTTCATGTAGCTTTAAGCAGTGACTGGCGAGAAACACTTTCATTGAAAGGGGTTGCAAGCTTCCAAAAATTACGAGTCTCAAGAAATCTCAGCAAATATTTTTTCACCCAAACTGGATGATACTTTCAGGTAATGATCAGTACACTAAGCCCACTTGGTTCTCCAAATTTCATTCTTCTATGTTGAAGCGTTCGTTTCCAGTAACAGTTTCCATTCTGGCATTTCACTCTGTTTTCTCCTATATTGATAGATGTATTTGGAACTCTAAATCAAACACGGTTTGTGCTAGCTTCTTGAAACTTGACACAGTAAAGCAGTTTCACATTCTAACTCTATGTTTTGTTTCCTTTTCATGTAGCCCTAAGCAGTGACTGGCGAGAAACACTTTCATTGAAAGGGGTTGCAAGCTTCCAAAAATTACGAGTCTCCAGAAATCTCAGCAAATATTTTTTCACCCAAACTGGATGATACTTTCAGGTAATGATCAGTACACTAAGCCCACTTGGTTCCCCAAATTTCGTTCTTCTATGTTGAAGCGTTCGTTTCCAGTAACAGTTTGAATTTTGTCGTTTCACTCTGTTTTCTCCTATATTGATAGATGTATTTGGAACACTAAATCAAACACGGTTTGTGCTAGCTTCTTGAAACTTGACACAGTAAAGCAGTTTCACATTCTAACTCTATGTTTTGTTTCCTTTTCATGTAGCTTTAAGCAGTGACTGGCGAGAAACACTTTCATTGAAAGGGGTTGCAAGCTTCCAAAAATCACGAGTCTCCAGAAATCTCAGCAAATATTTTTTCACCCAAACTGGATGATACTTTCAGGTAATGATCAGTACACTAAGCCCACTTGGTTCTCCATATTTCGTTCTTCTATGTTGAAGCGTTCGTTTACAGTAACAGTTTCCACTCTGGCATTACACTCTGTTTTCTCCTATATTGATAGATGTATTTGGAACTCTAAATCAAACACGGTTTGTGCTAGCTTCTTGAAACTTGACACAGTAATGCAGTTTCACATTCTAACAACATGTTTTGTTTCCTTTTCATGTAGCCCTAAGCAGTGACTGGCGAGTAACACTTTCATTGAAAGGGGTTGCAAGCTTCCAAAAATTACGAGTCTCCAGAAATCTCAGCAAATATTTTTTCACCCAAGCTGCATGATACTTTCAGGTAATGATCAGTACACTAAGCCCACTTGGTTCCCCAAATTTCGTTCTTCTATGTTGAAGCGTTCGTTTCCAGTAACAGTTAGAATTTTGGCGTTTCTCACTGTTTTCTCCTATATTGATAGATGTATTTGGAACTCTAAATCAAACACGGTTTGTGCTAGCTTCTTGAAACTTGACACAGTAAAGCAGTTTCACATTCTAACTCTAAGTTTTGTTTCCTTTTCATGTAGCCCTAAGCAGTGACTGGCGAGAAACACTTTCATTGAAAGGGGTTGCAAGCTTCCAAAAATTACGAGTCTCCAGAAATCTCAGCAAATATTTTTTCACCCAAACTGCGTGATACTTTCAGGTAATGATCAGTACACTAAGCCCACTTGGTTCTCCAAATTTCGTTCTTCTATGTTGAAGCGTTCGTTTCCAGTAACAGTTTGAATTTTTGCGTTTCACTCTGTTTTCTCCTATATTGATAGATGTATTTGGAACTCTAAATCAAACACGGTTTGTGCTAGCTTCTTGAAACTTGACACAGTAAAGCAGTTTCACATTCTAACTCTATGTTTTGTTTCCTTTTCATGTAGCTTTAAGCAGTGACTGGCGAGAAACACTTTCATTGAAAGGGGTTGCAAGCTTCCAAAAATTACGAGTCTCCAGAAATCTCAGCAAATATTTTTTCACCCAAACTGGATGATACTTTCAGGTAATGATCAGTACACTAAGCCCACTTGGTTCTCCAAATTTCATTCTTCTATGTTGAAGCGTTCGTTTCCAGTAACAGTTTCCATTCTGGCATTTCACTCTGTTTTCTCCTATATTGATAGATATATTTGGAACTCTAAATCAAACACGGTTTGTGCTAGCTTCTTGAAACTTGACACAGTAAAGCAGTTTCACATTCTAACTCTATGTTTTGTTTCCTTTTCATGTAGCTTTAAGCAGTGACTGGCGAGAAACACTTTCATTGAAAGGGGTTGCAAGCTTCCAAAAATTACGAGTCTCCAGAAATCTCAGCAAATATTTTTTCACCCAAACTGGATGATACTTTCAGGTAATGATCAGTACACTAAGCCCACTTGGTTCCCCAAATTTCGTTCTTCTATGTTGAAGCGTTCGTTTCCAGTAACAGTTTGAATTTTGTCGTTTCACTCTGTTTTCTCCTATATTGATAGATGTATTTGGAACACTAAATCAAACACGGTTTGTGCTAGCTTCTTGAAACTTGACACAGTAAAGCAGTTTCACATTCTAACTCTATGTTTTGTTTCCTTTTCATGTAGCTTTAAGCAGTGACTGGCTAGAAACACCTTCATTGAAAGGGGTTGCAAGCTTCCAAAAATCACGAGTCTCCAGAAATCTCAGCAAATATTTTTTCACCCAAACTGGATGATACTTTCAGGTAATGATCAGTACACTTGGCCCACTTGGTTCTCCATATTTCGTTCTTCTATGTTGAAGCGTTCGTTTACAGTAACAGTTTCCACTCTGGCATTACACTCTGTTTTCTCCTATATTGATAGATGTATTTGGAACTCTAAATCAAACACGGTTTGTGCTAGCTTCTTGAAACTTGACACAGTAATGCAGTTTCACATTCTAACTCTATGTTTTGTTTCCTTTTCTTGTAGCCCTAAGCAGTGACGGGCGAGAAACACTTTCATTGAAAGGGGTTGCAAGCTTCCAAAAATTACTAGTCTCCAGAAATCTCAGCAAATATATTTTCACCCAAACTGGATGATACTTTCAGGTAATGATCAGTACACTTGGCCCACTTGGTTCTCCATGTTTCGTTCTTCTATGTTGAAGCGTTCGTTTACACTAACAGTTTCCACAATGGCATTTCACTCTGTTTTCTCCTACATTGATAGATGTATTTGGAACTCTAAATCAAACACGGTTTGTGCTAGCTTCTTGAAACTTGACACAGTAAAGCAGTTTCACATTATCACTCTATGTTTTGTTTCCTTTTCATGTAGCCCTAAGCAGTGACTGGCGAGAAACACTTTCATTGAAAGGGGTTGCAAGCTTCCAAAAATTACGAGTCTCCAGAAATCTCAGCAAATATTTTTTCACCCAAACTGGATGATACTTTCAGGTAATGATCAGTACACTAAGCCCACTTGGTTCTCCAAATTTCATTCTTCTATGTTGAAGCGTTCGTTTCCAGTAACAGTTTCCATTCTGGCATTTCACTCTGTTTTCTCCTATATTGATAGATGTATTTGGAACTCTAAATCAAACACGGTTTGTGCTAGCTTCTTGAAACTTGACACAGTAAAGCAGTTTCACATTCTAACTCTATGTTTTGTTTCCTTTTCATGTAGCCCTAAGCAGTGACTGGCGAGAAACACTTTCATTGAAAGGGGTTGCAAGCTTCCAAAAATTACGAGTCTCCAGAAATCTCAGCAAATATTTTTTCACCCAAACTGGATGATACTTTCAGGTAATGATCAGTACACTAAGCCCACTTGGTTCCCCAAATTTCGTTCTTCTATGTTGAAGCGTTCGTTTCCAGTAACAGTTTGAATTTTGTCGTTTCACTCTGTTTTCTCCTATATTGATAGATGTATTTGGAACACTAAATCAAACACGGTTTGTGCTAGCTTCTTGAAACTTGACACAGTAAAGCAGTTTCACATTCTAACTCTATGTTTTGTTTCCTTTTCATGTAGCTTTAAGCAGTGACTGGCGAGAAACACCTTCATTGAAAGGGGTTGCAAGCTTCCAAAAATCACGAGTCTCCAGAAATCTCAGCAAATATTTTTTCACCCAAACTGGATGATTCTTTCAGGTAATGATCAGTACACTTGGCCCACTTGGTTCTCCATATTTCGTTCTTCTATGTTGAAGCGTTCGTTTACACTAACAGTTTCCACTCTGGCATTTCACTCTGTTTTCTCCTATATTGATAGATGTATTTGGAACTCTAAATCAAACACGGTTTGTGCTAGCTTCTTGAAACTTGACACAGTAAAGCAGTTTCACATTCTTACTCTATGTTTTGTTTCCTTTTCTTGTAGCCCTAAGCAGTGACTGGCGAGAAACACTTTCATTGAAAGGGGTTGCAAGCTTCCAAATATTACGAGTCTTCAGAAATCTCAGCAAATATTTTTTCACCCAAACTAGATGATACTTTCAGGTAATGATCAGTACACTAAGCCCTCTTGGTTCCCCAAATTTCGTTCTTCCATGTTGAAGCGTTCGTTTCCACTAACAGTTTCCACTCTGGCATTTCACTCTGTTTTCTCCTATATTGATACATGTATTTGGAACTCTAAATCAAACACGGTTTGTGCTAGCTTCTTGAAACTTGACACAGTAAAGCAGTTTCACATTGTAACTCTATGTTTTGTTTCCTTTTCATGTAGCTTTAAGCAGTGACTGGCGAGAAACACTTTCATTGAAAGGGGTTGCAAGCTTCCAAAAATTACGAGTCTCCAGAAATCTCAGCAAATATTTTTTCACCCAAACTGGATGATACTTTCAGGTAATGATCAGTACACTAAGCCCACTTGGTTCTCCAAATTTCATTCTTCTATGTTGAAGCGTTCGTTTCCAGTAACAGTTTCCATTCTGGCATTTCACTCTGTTTTCTCCTATATTGATAGATGTATTTGGAACTCTAAATCAAACACGGTTTGTGCTAGCTTCTTGAAACTTGACACAGTAAAGCAGTTTCACATTCTAACTCTATGTTTTGTTTCCTTTTCATGTAGCCCTAAGCAGTGACTGGCGAGAAACACTTTCATTGAAAGGGGTTGCAAGCTTCCAAAAATTACGAGTCTCCAGAAATCTCAGCAAATATTTTTTCACCCAAACTGGATGATACTTTCAGGTAATGATCAGTACACTAAGCCCACTTGGTTCCCCAAATTTCGTTCTTCTATGTTGAAGCGTTCGTTTCCAGTAACAGTTTGTATTTTGTCGTTTCACTCTGTTTTCTCCTATATTGATAGATGTATTTGGAACTCTAAATCAAACACGGTTTGTGCTAGCTTCTTGAAACTTGACACAGTAAAGCAGTTTCACATTCTAACTCTATGTTTTGTTTCCTTTTCATGTAGCCCTAAGCAGTGACTGGCGAGAAACACTTTCATTGAAAGGGGTTGCAAGCTTCCAAAAATTACGAGTCTCCAGAAATCTCAGCAAATATTTTTTCACCCAAACTGGATGATACTTTCAGGTAATGATCAGTACACTAAGCCCACTTGGTTCTCCAAATTTCGTTCTTCTATGTTGAAGCGTTCGTTTACAGTAACAGTTTCCACTCTGGCATTACACTCTGTTTTCTCCTATATTGATAGATGTATTTGGAACTCTAAATCAAACACGGTTTGTGCTAGCTTCTTGAAACTTGACTCAGTAATGCAGTTTCACATTCTAACAATATGTTTTGTTTCCTTTTCATGTAGCCCTAAGCAGTGACTGGCGAGAAACACTTTCATTGAAAGGGGTTGCAAGCTTCCAAAAATTACGAGTCTCCAGAAATCTCAGCAAATATTTTTTCACCCAAACTGGATGATACTTTCAGGTAATGATTAGTACACTAAGCCCACTTGGTTCTCCAAATTTCGTTCTTCTATGTTGAAGCGTTCGTTTCCCTAACAGTTTCCATTCTGGCATTTCACTCTGTTTTCTCCTATATTGATAGATGTATTTGGAACTCTAAATCAAACACAGTTTGTGCTAGCTTCTTGAAACTTGACACAGTAAAGCAGTTTCACATTCTAACTCTATGTTTTGTTTCCTTTTCTTGTAGCCCTAAGCAGTGACGGGCGAGAAACACTTTCATTGAAAGGGGTTGCAAGCTTCCAAAAATTACTAGTCTCCAGAAATCTCAGCAAATATATTTTCACCCAAACTGGATGATACTTTCAGGTAATGATCAGTACACTTGGCCCACTTGGTTCTCCATGTTTCGTTCTTCTATGTTGAAGCGTTCGTTTACACTAACAGTTTCCACTCTGGCATTTCACTCTGTTTTCTCCTATATTGATAGATGTATTTGGAACTCTAAATCAAACACGGTTTGTGCTAGCTTCTTGAAACTTGACACAGTAAAGCAGTTTCACATTCTAACTCTATGTTTTGTTTCCTTTTCATGTAGCCCTAAGCAGTGACTGGCGAGAAACACTTTCATTGAAAGGGGTTGCAAGCTTCCAAAAATTACGAGTCTTCAGAAATCTCAGCAAATATTTTTTCACCCAAACTGGATGATACTTTCAGGTAATGATCAGTACACTAAGCCCACTTGGTTCTCCAATTTTCATTCTTCTATGTTGAAGCGTTCGTTTCCAGTAACAGTTTCCATTCTGGCATTTCACTCTGTTTTCTCCTATATTGATAGATGTATTTGGAACTCTAAATCAAACACGGTTTGTGCTAGCTTCTTGAAACTTGACACAGTAAAGCAGTTTCACATTCTAACTCTATGTTTTGTTTCCTTTTCTTGTAGCCCTAAGCAGTGACTGGCGAGAAACACTTTCATTGAAAGGGGTTGCAAGCTTCCAAAAATTACGAGTCTCCAGAAATCTCAGCAAATATTTTTTCACCCAAACTGGATGATACTTTAGGTAATGATCAGTACACTAAGCCCACTTGGTTCCCCAAATTTCGTTCTTCTATGTTGAAGCGTTCGTTTCCAGTAACAGTTTGAATTTTTGCGTTTCACTCTGTTTTCTCCTATATTGATAGATGTATTTGGAACTCTAAATCAAAAACGGTTTGTGCTAGCTTCTTGAAACTTGACACAGTAAAGCAGTTTCACATTCTAACTCTATGTTTTGTTTCCTTTTCATGGAGCCCTAAGCAGTGACTGGCGAGAAACACTTTCATTGAAAGGGGTTGCAAGCTTCCAAAAATTACGAGTCTTCAGAAATCTCAGCAAATATTTTTTCACCCAAACTAGATGATACTTTCAGGTAATGATCAGTACACTAAGCCCTCTTGGTTCCCCAAATTTCGTTCTTCTATGTTGAAGCGTTCGTTTACACTAACAGTTTCCACTCTGGCATTTCACTCTGTTTTCTCCTATATTGATAGATGTATTTGGAACTCTAAATCAAACACGGTTTGTGCTAGCTTCTTGAAACTTGACACAGTAAAGCAGTTTCACATTCTAACTCTATGTTTTGTTTCCTTTTCATGTAGCTTTAAGCAGTGACTGGCGAGAAACACTTTCATTGAAAGGGGTTGCAAGCTTCCAAAAATTACGAGTCTCAAGAAATCTCAGCAAATATTTTTTCACCCAAACTGGATGATACTTTCAGGTAATGATCAGTACACTAAGCCCACTTGGTTCTCCAAATTTCATTCTTCTATGTTGAAGCGTTCGTTTCCAGTAACAGTTTCCATTCTGGCATTTCACTCTGTTTTCTCCTATATTGATAGATGTATTTGGAACTCTAAATCAAACACGGTTTGTGCTAGCTTCTTGAAACTTGACACAGTAAAGCAGTTTCACATTCTAACTCTATGTTTTGTTTCCTTTTCATGTAGCCCTAAGCAGTGACTGGCGAGAAACACTTTCATTGAAAGGGGTTGCAAGCTTCCAAAAATTACGAGTCTCCAGAAATCTCAGCAAATATTTTTTCACCCAAACTGGATGATACTTTCAGGTAATGATCAGTACACTAAGCCCACTTGGTTCCCCAAATTTCGTTCTTCTATGTTGAAGCGTTCGTTTCCAGTAACAGTTTGAATTTTGTCGTTTCACTCTGTTTTCTCCTATATTGATAGATGTATTTGGAACACTAAATCAAACACGGTTTGTGCTAGCTTCTTGAAACTTGACACAGTAAAGCAGTTTCACATTCTAACTCTATGTTTTGTTTCCTTTTCATGTAGCTTTAAGCAGTGACTGGCGAGAAACACCTTCATTGAAAGGGGTTGCAAGCTTCCAAAAATCACGAGTCTCCAGAAATCTCAGCAAATATTTTTTCACCCAAACTGGATGATACTTTCAGGTAATGATCAGTACACTAAGCCCACTTGGTTCTCCATATTTCGTTCTTCTATGTTGAAGCGTTCGTTTACAGTAACAGTTTCCACTCTGGCATTACACTCTGTTTTCTCCTATATTGATAGATGTATTTGGAACTCTAAATCAAACACGGTTTGTGCTAGCTTCTTGAAACTTGACACAGTAATGCAGTTTCACATTCTAACAACATGTTTTGTTTCCTTTTCATGTAGCCCTAAGCAGTGACTGGCGAGTAACACTTTCATTGAAAGGGGTTGCAAGCTTCCAAAAATTACGAGTCTCCAGAAATCTCAGCAAATATTTTTTCACCCAAGCTGCATGATACTTTCAGGTAATGATCAGTACACTAAGCCCACTTGGTTCCCCAAATTTCGTTCTTCTATGTTGAAGCGTTCGTTTCCAGTAACAGTTAGAATTTTGGCGTTTCTCACTGTTTTCTCCTATATTGATAGATGTATTTGGAACTCTAAATCAAACACGGTTTGTGCTAGCTTCTTGAAACTTGACACAGTAAAGCAGTTTCACATTCTAACTCTAAGTTTTGTTTCCTTTTCATGTAGCCCTAAGCAGTGACTGGCGAGAAACACTTTCATTGAAAGGGGTTGCAAGCTTCCAAAAATTACGAGTCTCCAGAAATCTCAGCAAATATTTTTTCACCCAAACTGCGTGATACTTTCAGGTAATGATCAGTACACTAAGCCCACTTGGTTCTCCAAATTTCGTTCTTCTATGTTGAAGCGTTCGTTTCCAGTAACAGTTTGAATTTTTGCGTTTCACTCTGTTTTCTCCTATATTGATAGATGTATTTGGAACTCTAAATCAAACACGGTTTGTGCTAGCTTCTTGAAACTTGACACAGTAAAGCAGTTTCACATTCTAACTCTATGTTTTGTTTCCTTTTCATGTAGCTTTAAGCAGTGACTGGCGAGAAACACTTTCATTGAAAGGGGTTGCAAGCTTCCAAAAATTACGAGTCTCCAGAAATCTCAGCAAATATTTTTTCACCCAAACTGGATGATACTTTCAGGTAATGATCAGTACACTAAGCCCACTTGGTTCTCCAAATTTCATTCTTCTATGTTGAAGCGTTCGTTTCCAGTAACAGTTTCCATTCTGGCATTTCACTCTGTTTTCTCCTATATTGATAGATATATTTGGAACTCTAAATCAAACACGGTTTGTGCTAGCTTCTTGAAACTTGACACAGTAAAGCAGTTTCACATTCTAACTCTATGTTTTGTTTCCTTTTCATGTAGCTTTAAGCAGTGACTGGCGAGAAACACTTTCATTGAAAGGGGTTGCAAGCTTCCAAAAATTACGAGTCTCCAGAAATCTCAGCAAATATTTTTTCACCCAAACTGGATGATACTTTCAGGTAATGATCAGTACACTAAGCCCACTTGGTTCCCCAAATTTCGTTCTTCTATGTTGAAGCGTTCGTTTCCAGTAACAGTTTGAATTTTGTCGTTTCACTCTGTTTTCTCCTATATTGATAGATGTATTTGGAACACTAAATCAAACACGGTTTGTGCTAGCTTCTTGAAACTTGACACAGTAAAGCAGTTTCACATTCTAACTCTATGTTTTGTTTCCTTTTCATGTAGCTTTAAGCAGTGACTGGCTAGAAACACCTTCATTGAAAGGGGTTGCAAGCTTCCAAAAATCACGAGTCTCCAGAAATCTCAGCAAATATTTTTTCACCCAAACTGGATGATACTTTCAGGTAATGATCAGTACACTTGGCCCACTTGGTTCTCCATATTTCGTTCTTCTATGTTGAAGCGTTCGTTTACAGTAACAGTTTCCACTCTGGCATTACACTCTGTTTTCTCCTATATTGATAGATGTATTTGGAACTCTAAATCAAACACGGTTTGTGCTAGCTTCTTGAAACTTGACACAGTAATGCAGTTTCACATTCTAACAACATGTTTTGTTTCCTTTTCATGTAGCCCTAAGCAGTGACTGGCGAGAAACACTTTCATTGAAAGGGGTTGCAAGCTTCCAAAAATTACGAGTCTCCAGAAATCTCAGCAAATATTTTTTCACCCAAGCTGCATGATACTTTCAGGTAATGATCAGTACACTAAGCCCACTTGGTTCCCCAAATTTCGTTCTTCTATGTTGAAGCGTTCGTTTCCAGTAACAGTTAGAATTTTGGCGTTTCACCCTGTTTTCTCCTATATTGATAGATGTATTTGGAACTCTAAATCAAACACGGTTTGTGCTAGCTTCTTGAAACTTGACACAGTAAAGCAGTTTCACATTCTAACTCTAAGTTTTGTTTCCTTTTCATGTAGCCCTAAGCAGTGACTGGCGAGAAACACTTTCATTGAAAGGGGTTGCAAGCTTCCAAAAATTACGAGTCTCCAGAAATCTCAGCAAATATTTTTTCACCCAAACTGGATGATACTTTCAGGTAATGATCAGTACACTTGGCCCACTTGGTTCTCCATATTTCGTTCTTCTATGTTGAAGCGTTCGTTTACAGTAACAGTTTCCACTCTGGCATTACACTCTGTTTTCTCCTATATTGATAGATGTATTTGGAACTCTAAATCAAACACGGTTTGTGCTAGCTTCTTGAAACTTGACACAGTAATGCAGTTTCACATTCTAACAACATGTTTTGTTTCCTTTTCATGTAGCCCTAAGCAGTGACTGGCGAGAAACACTTTCATTGAAAGGGGTTGCAAGCTTCCAAAAATTACGAGTCTCCAGAAATCTCAGCAAATATTTTTTCACCCAAGCTGCATGATACTTTCAGGTAATGATCAGTACACTAAGCCCACTTGGTTCCCCAAATTTCGTTCTTCTATGTTGAAGCGTTCGTTTCCAGTAACAGTTAGAATTTTGGCGTTTCACCCTGTTTTCTCCTATATTGATAGATGTATTTGGAACTCTAAATCAAACACGGTTTGTGCTAGCTTCTTGAAACTTGACACAGTAAAGCAGTTTCACATTCTAACTCTAAGTTTTGTTTCCTTTTCATGTAGCCCTAAGCAGTGACTGGCGAGAAACACTTTCATTGAAAGGGGTTGCAAGCTTCCAAAAATTACGAGTCTCCAGAAATCTCAGCAAATATTTTTTCACCCAAACTGGATGATACTTTCAGGTAATGATCAGTACACTAAGCCCACTTGGTTCTCCAAATTTCATTCTTCTATGTTGAAGCGTTCGTTTCCAGTAACAGTTTCCATTCTGGCATTTCACTCTGTTTTCTCCTATATTGATAGATGTATTTGGAACTCTAAATCAAACACGGTTTGTGCTAGCTTCTTGAAACTTGACACAGTAAAGCAGTTTCACATTGTAACTCTATGTTTTGTTTCCTTTTCATGTAGCTTTAAGCAGTGACTGGCGAGAAACACTTTCATTGAAAGGGGTTGCAAGCTTCCAAAAATTACGAGTCTCCAGAAATCTCAGCAAATATTTTTTCACCCAAACTGGATGATACTTTCAGGTAATGATCAGTACACTAAGCCCACTTGGTTCCCCAAATTTCGTTCTTCTATGTTGAAGCGTTCGTTTCCAGTAACAGTTTGAATTTTTGCGTTTCACTCTGTTTTCTCCTATATTGATAGATGTATTTGGAACTCTAAATCAAACACAGTTTGTGCTAGCTTCTTGAAACTTGACACAGTAAAGCAGTTTCACATTCTAACTCTATGTTTTGTTTCCTTTTCTTGTAGCCCTAAGCAGTGACGGGCGAGAAACACTTTCAGTGAAAGGGGTTGCAAGCTTCCAAAAATTACTAGTCTCCAGAAATCTCAGCAAATATATTTTCACCCAAACTGGATGATAGTTTCAGGTAATGATCAGTACACTTGGCCCACTTGGTTCTCCATATTTCGTTCTTCTATGTTGAAGCGTTCGTTTACACTAACAGTTTCCACTCTGGCATTTCACTCTGTTTCCTCCTATATTGATAGATGTATTTGGAACTCTAAATCAAACACGGTTTGTGCTAGCTTCTTGAAACTTGACACAGTAAAGCAGTTTCACATTCTAACTCTATGTTTTGTTTGTTTTTCATGTAGCCCTAAGCAGTGACTGGCGAGAAACACTTTCATTGAAAGGGGTTGCAAGCTTCCAAAAATTACGAGTCTCCAGAAATCTCAGCAAATATTTTTTCACCCAAACTGCATGATACTTTCAGGTAATGATCAGTACACTAAGCCCACTTGGTTCCCCAAATTTCGTTCTTCTATGTTGAAGCGTTCGTTTCCAGTAACAGTTTGAATTTTTGCGTTTCACTCTGTTTTCTCCTATATTGATAGATGTATTTGGAACTCTAAATCAAACACGGTTTGTGCTAGCTTCTTGAAACTTGACACAGTAAAGCAGTTTCACATTCTAACTCTATGTTTTGTTTCCTTTTCATGTAGCCCTAAGCAGTGACTGGCGAGAAACACTTTCATTGAAAGGGGTTGCAAGCTTCCAAAAATTACGAGTCTTCAGAAATCTCAGCAAATATTTTTTCACCCAAACTAGATGGTACTTTCAGGTAATGATCAGTACACTAAGCCCTCTTGGTTCTCCAAATTTCGTTCTTCTATGTTGAAGCGTTCGTTTACACTAACAGTTTCCACTCTGGCATTTCACTCTGTTTTCTCCTATATTGATAGATGTATTTGGAACTCTAAATCAAACACGGTTTGTGCTAGCTTCTCGAAAGATGACACAGTAAAGCAGTTTCACATTGTAACTCTATGTTTTGTTTCCTTTTCATGTAGCTTTAAGCAGTGACTGGCGAGAAACACTTTCATTGAAAGGGGTTGCAAGCTTCCAAAAATTACGAGTCTCCAGAAATCTCAGCAAATATTTTTTCACCCAAACTGGATGATACTTTCAGGTAATGATCAGTACACTAAGCCCACTTGGTTCCCCAAATTTCGTTCTTCTATGTTGAAGCGTTCGTTTCCAGTAACAGTTTGAATTTTGTCGTTTCACTCTGTTTTCTCCTATATTGATAGATGTATTTGGAACACTAAATCAAACACGGTTTGTGCTAGCTTCTTGAAACTTGACACAGTAAAGCAGTTTCACATTCTAAATCTATGTTTTGTTTCCTTTTCATGTAGCTTTAAGCAGTGACTGGCGAGAAACACCTTCATTGAAAGGGGTTGCAAGCTTCCAAAAATCACGAGTCTCCAGAAATCTCAGCAAATATTTTTTCACCCAAACTGGATGATACTTTCAGGTAATGATCAGTACACTTGGCCCACTTGGTTCTCCATATTTCGTTCTTCTATATTGAAGCGTTCGTTTACAGTAACAGTTTCCACTCTGGCATTACACTCTGTTTTCTCCTATATTGATAGATGTATTTGGAACTCTAAATCAAACACGGTTTGTGCTAGCTTCTTGAAACTTGACACAGTAATGCAGTTTCACATTCTAACAACATGTTTTGTTTCCTTTTCATGTAGCCCTAAGCAGTGACTGGCGAGAAACACTTTCATTGAAAGGGGTTGCAAGCTTCCAAAAATTACGAGTCTCCAGAAATCTCAGCAAATATTTTTTCACCCAAGCTGCATGATACTTTCAGGTAATGATCAGTACACTAAGCCCACTTGGTTCCCCAAATTTCGTTCTTCTATGTTGAAGCGTTCGTTTCCAGTAACAGTTAGAATTTTGGCGTTTCACACTGTTTTCTCCTATATTGATAGATGTATTTGGAACTCTAAATCAAACACGGTTTGTGCTAGCTTCTTGAAACTTGACACAGTAAAGCAGTTTCACATTCTAACTCTAAGTTTTGTTTCCTTTTCATGTAGCCCTAAGCAGTGACTGGCGAGAAACACTTTCATTGAAAGGGGTTGCAAGCTTCCAAAAATTACGAGTCTCCAGAAATCTCAGCAAATATTTTTTCACCCAAACTGGATGATACTTTCAGGTAATGATCAGTACACTAAGCCCACTTGGTTCTCCAAATTTCATTCTTCTATGTTGAAGCGTTCGTTTCCAGTAACAGTTTCCATTCTGGCATTTTACTCTGTTTTCTCCTATATTGATAGATGTATTTGGAACTCTAAATCAAACACGGTTTGTGCTAGCTTCTTGAAACTTGACACAGTAAAGCAGTTTCACATTGTAACTCTATGTTTTGTTTCCTTTTCATGTAGCTTTAAGCAGTGACTGGCGAGAAACACTTTCATTGAAAGGGGTTGCAAGCTTCCAAAAATTACGAGTCTCCAGAAATCTCAGCAAATATTTTTTCACCCAAACTGGATGATACTTTCAGGTAATGATCAGTACACTAAGCCCACTTGGTTCCCCAAATTTCGTTCTTCTATGTTGAAGCGTTCGTTTCCAGTAACAGTTTGAATTTTTGCGTTTCACTCTGTTTTCTCCTATATTGATAGATGTATTTGGAACTCTAAATCAAACACAGTTTGTGCTAGCTTCTTGAAACTTGACACAGTAAAGCAGTTTCACATTCTAACTCTATGTTTTGTTTCCTTTTCTTGTAGCCCTAAGCAGTGACGGGCGAGAAACACTTTCATTGAAAGGGGTTGCAAGCTTCCAAAAATTACTAGTCTCCAGAAATCTCAGCAAATATATTTTCACCCAAACTGGATGATAGTTTCAGGTAATGATCAGTACACTTGGCCCACTTGGTTCTCCATATTTCGTTCTTCTATGTTGAAGCGTTCGTTTACACTAACAGTTTCCACTCTGGCATTTCACTCTGTTTCCTCCTATATTGATAGATGTATTTGGAACTCTAAATCAAACACGGTTTGTGCTAGCTTCTTGAAACTTGACACAGTAAAGCAGTTTCACATTCTAACTCTATGTTTTGTTTGTTTTTCATGTAGCCCTAAGCAGTGACTGGCGAGAAACACTTTCATTGAAAGGGGTTGCAAGCTTCCAAAAATTACGAGTCTCCAGAAATCTCAGCAAATATTTTTTCACACAAACTGCATGATACTTTCAGGTAATGATCAGTACACTAAGCCCACTTGGTTCCCCAAATTTCGTTCTTCTATGTTGAAGCGTTCGTTTCCAGTAACAGTTTGAATTTTTGCATTTCACTCTGTTTTCTCCTATATTGATAGATGTATTTGGAACTCTAAATCAAACACGGTTTGTGCTAGCTTCTTGAAACTTGACACAGTAAAGCAGTTTCACATTCTAACTCTATGTTTTGTTTCCTTTTCATGTAGCCCTAAGCAGTGACTGGCGAGAAACACTTTCATTGAAAGGGGTTGCAAGCTTCCAAAAATTACGAGTCTTCAGAAATCTCAGCAAATATTTTTTCACCCAAACTAGATGGTACTTTCAGGTAATGATCAGTACACTAAGCCCTCTTGGTTCTCCAAATTTCGTTCTTCTATGTTGAAGCGTTCGTTTACACTAACAGTTTCCACTCTGGCATTTCACTCTGTTTTCTCCTATATTGATAGATGTATTTGGAACTCTAAATCAAACACGGTTTGTGCTAGCTTCTCGAAAGATGACACAGTAAAGCAGTTTCACATTGTAACTCTATGTTTTGTTTCCTTTTCATGTAGCTTTAAGCAGTGACTGGCGAGAAACACTTTCATTGAAAGGGGTTGCAAGCTTCCAAAAATTACGAGTCTCCAGAAATCTCAGCAAATATTTTTTCACCCAAACTGGATGATACTTTCAGGTAATGATCAGTACACTAAGCCCACTTGGTTCCCCAAATTTCGTTCTTCTATGTTGAAGCGTTCGTTTCCAGTAACAGTTTGAATTTTGTCGTTTCACTCTGTTTTCTCCTATATTGATAGATGTATTTGGAACACTAAATCAAACACGGTTTGTGCTAGCTTCTTGAAACTTGACACAGTAAAGCAGTTTCACATTCTAACTCTATGTTTTGTTTCCTTTTCATGTAGCTTTAAGCAGTGACTGGCGAGAAACACCTTCATTGAAAGGGGTTGCAAGCTTCCAAAAATCACGAGTCTCCAGAAATCTCAGCAAATATTTTTTCACCCAAACTGGATGATACTTTCAGGTAATGATCAGTACGCTTGGCCCACTTGGTTCTCCATATTTCGTTCTTCTATGTTGAAGCGTTCGTTTACAGTAACAGTTTCCACTCTGGCATTACACTCTGTTTTCTCCTATATTGATAGATGTATTTGGAACTCTAAATCAAACACGGTTTGTGCTAGCTTCTTGAAACTTGACACAGTAATGCAGTTTCACATTCTAACAACATGTTTTGTTTCCTTTTCATGTAGCCCTAAGCAGTGACTGGCGAGAAACACTTTCATTGAAATGGGTTGCAAGCTTCCAAAAATTACGAGTCTCCAGAAATCTCAGCAAATATTTTTTCACCCAAGCTGCATGATACTTTCAGGTAATGATCGGTACACTAAGCCCACTTGGTTCCCCAAATTTCGTTCTTCTATGTTGAAGCGTTCGTTTCCAGTAACAGTTAGAATTTTGGCGTTTCACTCTGTTTTCTCCTATATTGATAGATGTATTTGGAACTCTAAATCAAACACGGTTTGTGCTAGCTTCTTGAAACTTGACACAGTAAAGCAGTTTCACATTCTAACTCTAGGTTTTGTTTCCTTTTCATGTAGCCCTAAGCAGTGACTGGCGAGAAACACTTTCATTGAAAGGGGTTGCACGCTTCCAAAAATTACGAGTCTCCAGAAATCTCAGCAAATATTTTTTCACCCAAACTGGATGATACTTTCAGGTAATGATCAGTACACTAAGCCCACTTGGTTCTCCAAATTTCGTTCTTCTATGTTGAAGCGTTCGTTTCCAGTAACAGTTTGAATTTTTGCGTTTCACTCTGTTTTCTCCTATATTGATAGATGTATTTGGAACTCTAAATCAAACACAGTTTGTGCTAGCTTCTTGAAACTTGACACAGTAAAGCAGTTTCACATTCTAACTCTATGTTTTGTTTCCTTTTCTTGTAGCCCTAAGCAGTGACGGGCGAGAAACACTTTCATTGAAAGGGGTTGCAAGCTTCCAAAAATTACTAGTCTCCAGAAATCTCAGCAAATATATTTTCACCCAAACTGGATGATACTTTCAGGTAATGATCAGTACACTTGGCCCACTTGGTTCTCCATATTTCGTTCTTCTATGTTGAAGCGTTCGTTTACACTAACAGTTTCCACTCTGGCATTTCACTCTGTTTTCTCCTATATTGATAGATGTATTTGGAACTCTAAATCAAACACGGTTTGTGCTAGCTTCTTGAAACTTGACACAGTAAAGCAGTTTCACATTCTAACTCTATGTTTTGTTTGTTTTTCATGTAGCCCTAAGCAGTGACTGGCGAGAAACACTTTCATTGAAAGGGGTTGCAAGCTTCCAAAAATTACGAGTCTCCAGAAATCTCAGCAAATATTTTTTCACCCAAACTGCATGATACTTTCAGGTAATGATCAGTACACTAAGCCCACTTGGTTCCCCAAATTTCGTTCTTCTATGTTGAAGCGTTCGTTTCCAGTAACAGTTTGAATTTTGTCGTTTCATTCTGTTTCCTCCTATATTGATAGATGTATTTGGAACTCTAAATCAAACACGGTTTGTGCTAGCTTCTTCAAACTTGACACAGTAAAGCAGTTTCATATTCTAACTCTATGTTTTGTTTCCTTTTCATGTAGCCCTAAGCAGTGACTGGCGAGAAACACTTTCATTGAAAGGGGTTGCAAGCTTCCAAAAATTACCAGTCTCCAGAAATCTCAGCAAATATTTTTTCACCCAAACTAGATGATACTTTCAGGTAATGATCAGTACACTAAGCCCTCTTTGTTCCCCAAATTTCGTTCTTCTATGTTGAAGCGTTCGTTTACACTAACAGTTTCCACTCTGGCATTTCACTCTGTTTTCTCCTATATTGATAGATGTATTTGGAACTCTAAATCAAACACGGTTTGTGCTAGCTTCTTGAAACTTGACACAGTAAAGCAGTTTCACATTGTAACTCTATGTTTTGTTTCCTTTTCATGTAGCTTTAAGCAGTGACTGGCGAGAAACACTTTCATTGAAAGGGGTTGCAAGCTTCCAAAAATTACGAGTCTCCAGAAATCTCAGCAAATATTTTTTCACCCAAACTGGATGATACTTTCAGGTAATGATCAGTACACTAAGCCCACTTGGTTCTCCAAATTTCATTCTTCTATGTTGAAGCGTTCGTTTCCAGTAACAGTTTCCATTCTGGCATTTCACTCTGTTTTCTCCTATATTGATAGATGTATTTGGAACTCTAAATCAAACACGGTTTGTGCTAGCTTCTTGAAACTTGACACAGTAAAGCAGTTTCACATTCTAACTCTATGTTTTGTTTCCTTTTCATGTAGCCCTAAGCAGTGACTGGCGAGAAACACTTTCATTGAAAGGGGTTGCAAGCTTCCAAAAATTACGAGTCTTCAGAAATCTCAGCAAATATTTTTTCACCCAAACTAGATGATACTTTCAGGTAATGATCAGTACACTAAGCCCTCTTGGTTCCCCAAATTTCGTTCTTCTATGTTGAAGCGTTCGTTTACACTAACAGTTTCCACTCTGGCATTTCACTCTGTTTTCTCCTATATTGATAGATGTATTTGGAACTCTAAATCAAACACGGTTTGTGCTAGCTTCTTGAAACTTGACACAGTAAAGCAGTTTCACATTGTAACTCTATGTTTTGTTTTCTTTTCATGTAGCCCTAAGCAGTGACTGGCGAGAAACACTTTCATTGAAAGGGGTTGCAAGCTTCCAAAAATTACGAGTCTCCAGAAATCTCAGCAAATATTTTTTCACCCAAACTGGATGATACTTTCAGGTAATGATCAGTACACTAAGCCCACTTGGTTCTCCAAATTTCGTTCTTCTATGTTGAAGCGTTCGTTTCCAGTAACAGTTTGAATTTTTGCGTTTCACTCTGTTTTCTCCTATATTGATAGATGTATTTGGAACTCTAAATCAAACACGGTTTGTGCTAGCTTCTTGAAACTTGACACAGTAAAGCAGTTTCACATTCTAACTCTATGTTTTGTTTCCTTTTCATGTAGCCCTAAGCAGTGACTGGCGAGAAACACTTTCATTGAAAGGGGTTGCAAGCTTCCAAAAATTACGAGTCTCCAGAAATCTCAGCAAATATTTTTTCACCCAAACTGGATGATACTTTCAGGTAATGATCAGTACACTAAGCCCACTTGGTTCTCCAAATTTCATTCTTCTATGTTGAAGCGTTCGTTTCCAGTAACAGTTTCCATTCTGGCATTTCACTCTGTTTTCTCCTATATTGATAGATGTATTTGGAACTCTAAATCAAACACGGTTTGTGCTAGCTTCTTGAAACTTGACACAGTAAAGCAGTTTTACATTGTAACTCTATGTTTTGTTTCCTTTTCATGTAGCTTTAAGCAGTGACTGGCGAGAAACACTTTCATTGAAAGGGGTTGCAAGCTTCCAAAAATTACGAGTCTCCAGAAATCTCAGCAAATATTTTTTCACCCAAACTGGATGATACTTTCAGGTAATGATCAGTACACTAAGCCCACTTGGTTCCCCAAATTTCGTTCTTCTATGTTGAAGCGTTCGTTTCCAGTAACAGTTTGAATTTTGTCGTTTCACTCTGTTTTCTCCTATATTGATAGATGTATTTGGAACACTAAATCAAACACGGTTTGTGCTAGCTTCTTGAAACTTGACACAGTAAAGCAGTTTCACATTCTAACTCTATGTTTTGTTTCCTTTTCATGTAGCTTTAAGCAGTGACTGGCGAGAAACACCTTCATTGAAAGGGGTTGCAAGCTTCCAAAAATCACGAGTCTCCAGAAATCTCAGCAAATATTTTTTCACCCAAACTGGATGATACTTTCAGGTAATGATCAGTACACTTGGCCCACTTGGTTCTCCATATTTCGTTCTTCTATGTTGAAGCGTTCGTTTACAGTAACAGTTTCCACTCTGGCATTACACTCTGTTTTCTCCTATATTGATAGATGTATTTGGAACTCTAAATCAAACACGGTTTGTGCTAGCTTCTTGAAACTTGACACAGTAAAGCAGTTTCACATTCTAACTCTATGTTTTGTTTGTTTTTCATGTAGCCCTGAGCAGTGACTGGCGAGAAACACTTTCATTGAAAGGGGTTGCAAGCTTCCAAAAATTACGAGTCTCCAGAAATCTCAGCAAATATTTTTTCACCCAAACTGGATGATACTTTCAGGTAATGATCAGTACACTAAGCCCACTTGGTTCTCCAAATTTCATTCTTCTATGTTGAAGCGTTCGTTTCCAGTAACAGTTTCCATTCTGGCATTTCACTCTGTTTTCTCCTATATTGATAGATGTATTTGGAACTCTAAATCAAACACGGTTTGTGCTAGCTTCTTGAAACTTGACACAGTAAAGCAGTTTTACATTGTAACTCTATGTTTTGTTTCCTTTTCATGTAGCTTTAAGCAGTGACTGGCGAGAAACACTTTCATTGAAAGGGGTTGCAAGCTTCCAAAAATTACGAGTCTCCAGAAATCTCAGCAAATATTTTTTCACCCAAACTGGATGATACTTTCAGGTAATGATCAGTACACTAAGCCCACTTGGTTCCCCAAATTTCGTTCTTCTATGTTGAAGCGTTCGTTTCCAGTAACAGTTTGAATTTTGTCGTTTCACTCTGTTTTCTCCTATATTGATAGATGTATTTGGAACACTAAATCAAACACGGTTTGTGCTAGCTTCTTGAAACTTGACACAGTAAAGCAGTTTCACATTCTAACTCTATGTTTTGTTTCCTTTTCATGTAGCTTTAAGCAGTGACTGGCGAGAAACACCTTCATTGAAAGGGGTTGCAAGCTTCCAAAAATCACGAGTCTCCAGAAATCTCAGCAAATATTTTTTCACCCAAACTGGATGATACTTTCAGGTAATGATCAGTACACTTGGCCCACTTGGTTCTCCATATTTCGTTCTTCTATGTTGAAGCGTTCGTTTACAGTAACAGTTTCCACTCTGGCATTACACTCTGTTTTCTCCTATATTGATAGATGTATTTGGAACTCTAAATCAAACACGGTTTGTGCTAGCTTCTTGAAACTTGACACAGTAATGCAGTTTCACATTCTAACAACATGTTTTGTTTCCTTTTCATGTAGCCCTAAGCAGTGACTGGCGAGAAACACTTTCATTGAAAGGGGTTGCAAGCTTCCAAAAATTACGAGTCTCCAGAAATCTCAGCAAATATTTTTTCACCCAAACTGGATGATACTTTCAGGTAATGATCAGTACACTAAGCCCACTTGGTTCTCCAAATTTCGTTCTTCTATGTTGAAGCGTTCGTTTCCAGTAACAGTTTGAATTTTTGCGTTTCACTCTGTTTTCTCCTATATTGATAGATGTATTTGGAACTCTAAATCAAACACAGTTTGTGCTAGCTTCTTGAAACTTGACACAGTAAAGCAGTTTCACATTCTAACTCTATGTTTTGTTTCCTTTTCTTGTAGCCCTAAGCAGTGACGGGCGAGAAACACTTTCATTGAAAGGGGTTGCAAGCTTCCAAAGATTACGAGTCTCCAGAAATCTCAGCAAATATTTTTTCACCCAAACTGGATGATACATTCAGGTAATGATCAGTACACTAAGCCCACTTGGTTCTCCAAATTTCATTCTTCTATGTTGAAGCGTTCGTTTCCAGTAACAGTTTCCATTCTGGCATTTCACTCTGTTTTCTCCTATATTGATAGATGTATTTGGAACTCTAAATCAAACACGGTTTGTGCTAGCTTCTTGAAACTTGACACAGTAAAGCAGTTTCACATTCTAACTCTATGTTTTGTTTCCTTTTCATGTAGCTTTAAGCAGTGACTGGCGAGAAACACTTTCATTGAAAGGGGTTGCAAGCTTCCAAAAATTACGAGTCTCCAGAAATCTCAGCAAATATTTTTTCACCCAAACTGGATGATACTTTCAGGTAATGATCAGTACACTAAGCCCACTTGGTTCCCCAAATTTCGTTCTTCTATGTTGAAGCGTTCGTTTCCAGTAACAGTTTGAATTTTGTCGTTTCACTCTGTTTTCTCCTATATTGATAGATGTATTTGGAACACTAAATCAAACACGGTTTGTGCTAGCTTCTTGAAACTTGACACAGTAAACCAGTTTCACATTCTAACTCTATGTTTTGTTTCCTTTTCATGTAGCTTTAAGCAGTGACTGGCGAGAAACACCTTCATTGAAAGGGGTTGCAAGCTTCCAAAAATCACGAGTCTCCAGAAATCTCAGCAAATATTTTTTCACCCAAACTGGATGATACTTTCAGGTAATGATCAGTACACTTGGCCCACTTGGTTCTCCATATTTCGTTCTTCTATGTTGAAGCGTTCGTTTACAGTAACAGTTTCCACTCTGGCATTACACTCTGTTTTCTCCTATATTGATAGATGTATTTGGAACTCTAAATCAAACACGGTTTGTGCTAGCTTCTTGAAACTTGACACAGTAATGCAGTTTCACATTCTAACAACATGTTTTGTTTCCTTTTCATGTAGCCCTAAGCAGTGACTGGCGAGAAACACTTTCATTGAAAGGGGTTGCAAGCTTCCAAAAATTACGAGTCTCCAGAAATCTCAGCAAATATTTTTTCACCCAAGCTGCATGATACTTTCAGGTAATGATCAGTACACTAAGCCCACTTGGTTCCCCAAATTTCGTTCTTCTATGTTGAAGCGTTCGTTTCCAGTAACAGTTAGAATTTTGGCGTTTCACTCTGTTTTCTCCTATATTGATAGATGTATTTGGAACTCTAAATCAAACACGGTTTGTGCTAGCTTCTTGAAACTTGACACAGTAAAGCAGTTTCACATTCTAACTCTAAGTTTTGTTTCCTTTTCATGTAGCCCTAAGCAGTGACTGGCGAGAAACACTTTCATTGAAAGGGGTTGCAAGCTTCCAAAAATTACGAGTCTCCAGAAATCTCAGCAAATATTTTTTCACCCAAACTGGATGATACTTTCAGGTAATGATCAGTACACTAAGCCCACTTGGTTCTCCAAATTTCGTTCTTCTATGTTGAAGCGTTCGTTTCCAGTAACAGTTTGAATTTTTGCGTTTCACTCTGTTTTCTCCTATATTGATAGATGTATTTGGAACTCTAAATCAAACACAGTTTGTGCTAGCTTCTTGAAACTTGACACAGTAAAGCAGTTTCACATTCTAACTCTATGTTTTGTTTCCTTTTCTTGTAGCCCTAAGCAGTGACGGGCGAGAAACACTTTCATTGAAAGGGGTTGCAAGCTTCCAAAAATTACTAGTCTCCAGAAATCTCAGCAAATATATTTTCACCCAAACTGGATGATACTTTCAGGTAATGATCAGTACACTTGGCCCACTTGGTTCTCCATATTTCGTTCTTCTATGTTGAAGCGTTCGTTTACACTAACAGTTTCCACTCTGGCATTTCACTCTGTTTTCTCCTATATTGATAGATGTATTTGGAACTCTAAATCAAACACGGTTTGTGCTAGCTTCTTGAAACTTGACACAGTAAAGCAGTTTCACATTCTAACTCTATGTTTTGTTTGTTTTTCATGTAGCCCTAAGCAGTGACTGGCGAGAAACACTTTCATTGAAAGGGGTTGCAAGCTTCCAAAAATTACGAGTCTCCAGAAATCTCAGCAAATATTTTTTCACCCAAACTGCATGATACTTTCAGGTAATGATCAGTACACTAAGCCCACTTGGTTCCCCAAATTTCGTTCTTCTATGTTGAAGCGTTCGTTTCCAGTAACAGTTTGAATTTTTGCGTTTCACTCTGTTTTCTCCTATATTGATAGATGTATTTGGAACTCTAAATCAAACACGGTTTGTGCTAGCTTCTTGAAACTTGACACAGTAAAGCAGTTTCACATTCTAACTCTATGTTTTGTTTCCTTTTCATGTAGCCCTAAGCAGTGACTGGCGAGAAACACTTTCATTGAAAGGGGTTGCAAGCTTCCAAAAATTACGAGTCTTCAGAAATCTCAGCAAATATTTTTTCACCCAAACTAGATGATACTTTCAGGTAATGATCAGTACACTAATCCCTCTTGGTTCCCCAAATTTCGTTCTGCTATGTTGAAGCGTTCGTTTACACTAACAGTTTCCACTCTGGCATTTCACTCTGTTTTCTCCTATATTGATAGATGTATTTGGAACTCTAAATCAAACACGGTTTGTGCTAGCTTCTTGAAACTTGACACAGTAAAGCAGTTTCACATTGTAACTCTATGTTTTGTTTCCTTTTCATGCAGCTTTAAGCAGTGACTGGCGAGAAACACTTTCATTGAAAGGGGTTGCAAGCTTCCAAAAATTACGAGTCTCCAGAAATCTCAGCAAATATTTTTTCACCCAAACTGGATGATACTTTCAGGTAATGATCAGTACACTAAGCCCACTTGGTTCCCCAAATTTCGTTCTTCTATGTTGAAGCGTTCGTTTCCAGTAACAGTTTGAATTTTGTCGTTTCACTCTGTTTTCTCCTATATTGATAGATGTATTTGGAACACTAAATCAAACACGGTTTGTGCTAGCTTATTGAAACTTGACACAGTAAAGCAGTTTCACATTCTAACTCTATGTTTTGTTTCCTTTTCATGTAGCTTTAAGCAGTGACTGGCGAGAAACACCTTCATTGAAAGGGGTTGCAAGCTTCCAAAAATCACGAGTCTCCAGAAATCTCAGCAAATATTTTTTCACCCAAACTGGATGATACTTTCAGGTAATGATCAGTACACTTGGCCCACTTGGTTCTCCATATTTCGTTCTTCTATGTTGAAGCGTTCGTTTACAGTAACAGTTTCCACTCTGGCATTACACTCTGTTTTCTCCTATATTGATAGATGTATTTGGAACTCTAAATCAAACACGGTTTGTGCTAGCTTCTTGAAACTTGACACAGTAATGCAGTTTCCCATTCTAACAACATGTTTTGTTTCCTTTTCATGTAGCCCTAAGCAGTGACTGGCGAGAAACACTTTCATTGAAAGGGGTTGCAAGCTTCCAAAAATTACGAGTCTCCAGAAATCTCAGCAAATATTTTTTCACCCAAGCTGCATGATACTTTCAGGTAATGATCAGTACACTAAGCCCACTTGGTTCCCCAAATTTCGTTCTTCTATGTTGAAGCGTTCGTTTCCAGTAACAGTTAGAATTTTGGCGTTTCACTCTGTTTTCTCCTATATTGATAGATGTATTTGGAACTCTAAATCAAACACGGTTTGTGCTAGCTTCTTGAAACTTGACACAGTAAAGCAGTTTCACATTCTAACTCTAAGTTTTGTTTCCTTTTCATGTAGCCCTAAGCAGTGACTGGCGAGAAACACTTTCATTGAAAGGGGTTGCAAGCTTCCAAAAATTACGAGTCTCCAGAAATCTCAGCAAATATTTTTTCACCCAAACTGGATGATACTTTCAGGTAATGATCAGTACACTAAGCCCACTTGGTTCTCCAAATTTCGTTCTTCTATGTTGAAGCGTTCGTTTCCAGTAACAGTTTGAATTTTTGCGTTTCACTCTGTTTTCTCCTATATTGATAGATGTATTTGGAACTCTAAATCAAACACAGTTTGTGCTAGCTTCTTGAAACTTGACACAGTAAAGCAGTTTCACATTCTAACTCTATGTTTTGTTTCCTTTTCTTGTAGCCCTAAGCAGTGACGGGCGAGAAACACTTTCATTGAAAGGGGTTGCAAGCTTCCAAATATTACTAGTCTCCAGAAATCTCAGCAAATATATTTTCACCCAAACTGGATGATACTTTCAGGTAATGATCAGTACACTTGGCCCACTTGGTTCTCCATATTTCGTTCTTCTATGTTGAAGCGTTCGTTTACACTAACAGTTTCCACTCTGGCATTTCACTCTGTTTTCTCCTATATTGATAGATGTATTTGGAACTCTAAATCAAACACGGTTTGTGCTAGCTTCTTGAAACTTGACACAGTAAAGCAGTTTCACATTCTAACTCTATGTTTTGTTTGTTTTTCATGTAGCCCTAAGCAGTGACTGGCGAGAAACACTTTCATTGAAAGGGGTTGCAAGCTTCCAAAAATTACGAGTCTCCAGAAATCTCAGCAAATATTTTTTCACCCAAACTGCATGATACTTTCAGGTAATGATCAGTACACTAAGCCCACTTGGTTCCCCAAATTTCGTTCTTCTATGTTGAAGCGTTCGTTTCCAGTAACAGTTTGAATTTTGTCGTTTCACTCTGTTTTCTCCTATATTGATAGATGTATTTGGAACTCTAAATCAAACACGGTTTGTGCTAGCTTCTTGAAACTTGACACAGTAAAGCAGTTTCATATTCTAACTCTATGTTTTGTTTCTTTTTCATGTAGCCCTAAGCAGTGACTGGCGAGAAACACTTACATTGAAAGGGGTTGCAAGCTTCCAAAAATTACGAGTCTTCAGAAATCTCAGCAAATATTTTTTCACCCAAACTAGATGATACTTTCAGGTAATGATCAGTACACTAAGCCCTCTTTGTTCCCCAAATTTCGTTCTTCTATGTTGAAGCGTTCGTTTACACTAACAGTTTCCACTCTGGCATTTCACTCTGTTTTCTCCTATATTGATAGATGTATTTGGAACTCTAAATCAAACACGGTTTGTGCTAGCTTCTTGAAACTTGACACAGTAAAGCAGTTTCACATTGTAACTCTATGTTTTGTTTCCTTTTCATGTAGCTTTAAGCAGTGACTGGCGAGAAACACTTTCATTGAAAGGGGTTGCAAGCTTCCAAAAATTACGAGTCTCCAGAAATCTCAGCAAATATTTTTTCACCCAAACTGGATGATACTTTCAGGTAATGATCAGTACACTAAGCCCACTTGGTTCTCCAAATTTCATTCTTCTATGTTGAAGCGTTCGTTTCCAGTAACAGTTTCCATTCTGGCATTTCACTCTGTTTTCTCCTATATTGATAGATGTATTTGGAACTCTAAATCAAACACGGTTTGTGCTAGCTTCTTGAAACTTGACACAGTAAAGCAGTTTCACATTCTAACTCTATGTTTTGTTTCCTTTTCATGTAGCCCTAAGCAGTGACTGGCGAGAAACACTTTCATTGAAAGGGGTTGCAAGCTTCCAAAAATTACGAGTCTTCAGAAATCTCAGCAAATATTTTTTCACCCAAACTAGATGATACTTTCAGGTAATGATCAGTACACTAAGCCCTCTTGGTTCCCCAAATTTCGTTCTTCTATGTTGAAGCGTTCGTTTACACTAACAGTTTCCACTCTGGCATTTCACTCTGTTTTCTCCTATATTGATAGATGTATTTGGAACTCTAAATCAAACACGGTTTGTGCTAGCTTCTTGAAACTTGACACAGTAAAGCAGTTTCACATTGTAACTCTATGTTTTGTTTTCTTTTCATGTAGCCCTAAGCAGTGACTGGCGAGAAACACTTTCATTGAAAGGGGTTGCAAGCTTCCAAAAATTACGAGTCTCCAGAAATCTCAGCAAATATTTTTTCACCCAAACTGGATGATAGTTTCAGGTAATGATCAGTACACTAAGCCCACTTGGTTCTCCAAATTTCGTTCTTCTATGTTGAAGCGTTCGTTTCCAGTAACAGTTTGAATTTTTGCGTTTCACTCTGTTTTCTCCTATATTGATAGATGTATTTGGAACTCTAAATCAAACACAGTTTGTGCTAGCTTCTTGAAACTTGACACAGTAAAGCAGTTTCACATTCTAACTCTATGTTTTGTTTCCTTTTCTTGTAGCCCTAAGCAGTGACGGGCGAGAAACACTTTCATTGAAAGGGGTTGCAAGCTTCCAAAGATTACTAGTCTCCAGAAATCTCAGCAAATATTTTTTCACCCAAACTGGATGATACTTTCAGGTAATGATCAGTACACTAAGCCCACTTGGTTCTCCAAATTTCATTCTTCTATGTTGAAGCGTTCGTTTCCAGTAACAGTTTCCATTCTGGCATTTCACTCTGTTTTCTCCTATATTGATAGATGTATTTGGAACTCTAAATCAAACACGGTTTGTGCTAGCTTCTTGAAACTTGACACAGTAAAGCAGTTTCACATTGTAACTCTATGTTTTGTTTCCTTTTCATGTAGCTTTAAGCAGTGACTGGCGAGAAACACTTTCATTGAAAGGGGTTGCAAGCTTCCAAAAATTACGAGTCTCCAGAAATCTCAGCAAATATTTTTTCACCCAAACTGGATGATACTTTCAGGTAATGATCAGTACACTAAGCCCACTTGGTTCCCCAAATTTCGTTCTTCTATGTTGAAGCGTTCGTTTCCAGTAACAGTTTGAATTTTGTCGTTTCACTCTGTTTTCTCCTATATTGATAGATGTATTTGGAACACTAAATCAAACACGGTTGGTGCTAGCTTCTTGAAACTTGACACAGTAAAGCAGTTTCACATTCTAACTCTATGTTTTGTTTCCTTTTCATGTAGCTTTAAGCAGTGACTGGCGAGAAACACCTTCATTGAAAGGGGTTGCAAGCTTCCAAAAATCACGAGTCTCCAGAAATCTCAGCAAATATTTTTTCACCCAAACTGGATGATACTTTCAGGTAATGATCAGTACACTTGGCCCACTTGGTTCTCCATATTTCGTTCTTCTATGTTGAAGCGTTCGTTTACAGTAACAGTTTCCACTCTGGCATTACACTCTGTTTTCTCCTATATTGATAGATGTATTTGGAACTCTAAATCAAACACGGTTTGTGCTAGCTTCTTGAAACTTGACACAGTAATGCAGTTTCACATTCTAACAACATGTTTTGTTTCCTTTTCATGTAGCCCTAAGCAGTGACTGGCGAGAAACACTTTCATTGAAAGGGGTTGCAAGCTTCCAAAAATTACGAGTCTCCAGAAATCTCAGCAAATATTTTTTCACCCAAACTGGATGATACTTTCAGGTAATGATCAGTACACTAAGCCCACTTGGTTCTCCAAATTTCGTTCTTCTATGTTGAAGCGTTCGTTTCCAGTAACAGTTTGAATTTTTGCGTTTCACTCTGTTTTCTCCTATATTGATAGATGTATTTGGAACTCTAAATCAAACACAGTTTGTGCTAGCTTCTTGAAACTTGACACAGTAAAGCAGTTTCACATTCTAACTCTATGTTTTGTTTCCTTTTCTTGTAGCCCTAAGCAGTGACGGGCGAGAAACACTTTCATTGAAAGTGGTTGCAAACTTCCAAAAATTACTAGTCTCCAGAAATCTCAGCAAATATATTTTCACCCAAACTGGATGATACTTTCAGGTAATGATCAGTACACTTGGCCCACTTGGTTCTCCATATTTCGTTCTTCTATGTTGAAGCGTTCGTTTACACTAACAGTTTCCACTCTGGCATTTCACTCTGTTTTCTCCTATATTGATAGATGTATTTGGAACTCTAAATCAAACACGGTTTGTGCTAGCTTCTTGAAACTTGACACAGTAAAGCAGTTTCACATTCTAACTCTATGTTTTGTTTGTTTTTCATGTAGCCCTAAGCAGTGACTGGCGAGAAACACTTTCATTGAAAGGGGTTGCAAGCTTCCAAAAATTACGAGTCTCCAGAAATCTCAGCAAATATTTTTTCACCCAAACTGCATGATACTTTCAGGTAATGATCAGTACACTAAGCCCACTTGGTTCCCCAAATTTCGTTCTTCTATGTTGAAGCGTTCGTTTCCAGTAACAGTTTGAATTTTGTCGTTTCACTCTTTTTTCTCCTATATTGATAGATGTATTTGGAACTCTAAATCAAACACGGTTTGTGCTAGCTTCTTGAAACTTGACACAGTAAAGCAGTTTCATATTCGAACTCTATGTTTTGTTTCCTTTTCATGTAGCCCTAAGCAGTGACTGGCGAGAAACACTTTCATTGAAAGGGGTTGCAAGCTTCCAAAAATTACGAGTCTTCAGAAATCTCAGCAAATATTTTTTCACCCAAACTAGATGATACTTTCAGGTAATGATCAGTACACTAAGCCCTCTTTGTTCCCCAAATTTCGTTCTTCTATGTTGAAGCGTTCGTTTACACTAACAGTTTCCACTCTGGCATTTCACTCTGTTTTCTCCTATATTGATAGATGTATTTGGAACTCTAAATCAAACACGGTTTGTGCTAGCTTCTTGAAACTTGACACAGTAAAGCAGTTTCACATTGTAACTCTATGTTTTGTTTCCTTTTCATGTAGCTTTAAGCAGTGACTGGCGAGAAACACTTTCATTGAAAGGGGTTGCAAGCTTCCAAAAATTACGAGTCTCCAGAAATCTCAGCAAATATTTTTTCACCCAAACTGGATGATACTTTCAGGTAATGATCAGTACACTAAGCCCACTTGGTTCTCCAAATTTCATTCTTCTATGTTGAAGCGTTCGTTTCCAGTAACAGTTTCCATTCTGGCATTTCACTCTGTTTTCTCCTATATTGATAGATGTATTTGGAACTCTAAATCAAACACAGTTTGTGCTAGCTTCTTGAAACTTGACACAGTAAAGCAGTTTCACATTCTAACTCTATGTTTTGTTTCCTTTTCATGTAGCCCTAAGCAGTGACTGGCGAGAAACACTTTCATTGAAAGGGGTTGCAAGCTTCCAAAAATTACGAGTCTTCAGAAATCTCAGCAAATATATTTTCACCCAAACTAGATGATACTTTCAGGTAATGATCAGTACACTAAGCCCTCTTGGTTCCCCAAATTTCGTTCTTCTATGTTGAAGCGTTCGTTTACACTAACAGTTTCCACTCTGGCATTTCACTCTGTTTTCTCCTATATTGATAGATGTATTTGGAACTCTAAATCAAACACGGTTTGTGCTAGCTTCTTGAAACTTGACACAGTAAAGCAGTTTCACATTGTAACTCTATGTTTTGTTTCCTTTTCATGTAGCTTTAAGCAGTGACTGGCGAGAAACACTTTCATTGAAAGGGGTTGCAAGCTTCCAAAAATTACGAGTCTCCAGAAATCTCAGCAAATATTTTTTCACCCAAACTGGATGATACTTTCAGGTAATGATCAGTACACTAAGCCCACTTGGTTCCCCAAATTTCGTTCTTCTATGTTGAAGCGTTCGTTTCCAGTAACAGTTTGAATTTTGTCGTTTCACTCTGTTTTCTCCTATATTGATAGATGTATTTGGAACACTAAATCAAACACGGTTTGTGCTAGCTTCTTGAAACTTGACACAGTAAAGCAGTTTCACATTCTAACTCTATGTTTTGTTTCCTTTTCATGTAGCTTTAAGCAGTGAATGGCGAGAAACACCTTCATTGAAAGGGGTTGCAAGCTTCCAAAAATCACGAGTCTCCAGAAATCTCAGCAAATATTTTTTCACCCAAACTGGATGATACTTTCAGGTAATGATCAGTACACTTGGCCCACTTGGTTCTCCATATTTCGTTCTTCTATGTTGAAGCGTTCGTTTACAGTAACAGTTTCCACTCTGGCATTACACTCTGTTTTCTCCTATATTGATAGATGTATTTGGAACTCTAAATCAAACACGGTTTGTGCTATCTTCTTGAAACTTGACACAGTAATGCAGTTTCACATTCTAACAACATGTTTTGTTTCCTTTTCATGTAGCCCTGAGCAGTGACTGGCGAGAAACACTTTCATTGAAAGGGGTTGCAAGCTTCCAAAAATTACGAGTCTCCAGAAATCTCAGCAAATATTTTTTCACCCAACCTGGATGATACTTTCAGGTAATGATCAGTACACTAAGCCCACTTGGTTCTCCAAATTTCGTTCTTCTATGTTGAAGCGTTCGTTTCCACTAACAGTTTGAATTTTTGCGTTTCACTCTGTTTTCTCCTATATTGATAGATGTATTTGGAACTCTAAATCAAACACAGTTTGTGCTAGCTTCTTGAAACTTGACACAGTAAAGCAGTTTCACATTCTAACTCTATGTTTTGTTTCCTTTTCTTGTAGCCCTAAGCAGTGACGGGCGAGAAACACTTTCATTGAAAGGGGTTGCAAGCTTCCAAAAATTACTAGTCTCCAGAAATCTCAGCAAATATATTTTCACCCAAACTGGATGATACGTTCAGGTAATGATCAGTACACTTGGCCCACTTGGTTCTCCATATTTCGTTCTTCTCTGTTGAAACGTTCGTTTACACTAACAGTTTCCACTCTGGCATTTCACTCTGTTTTCTCCTATATTGATAGATGTATTTGGAACTCTAAATCAAACACGGTTTGTGCTAGCTTCTTGAAACTTGACACAGTAAAGCAGTTTCACATTCTAACTCTATGTTTTGTTTGTTTTTCATGTAGCCCTAAGCAGTGACTGGCGAGAAACACTTTCATTGAAAGGTGTTGCAAGCTTCCAAAAATTACGAGTCTCCTGAAATCTCAGCAAATATTTTTTCACCCAAACTGCATGATACTTTCAGGTAATGATCAGTACACTAAGCCCACTTGGTTCCCCAAATTTCGTTCTTCTATGTTGAAGCGTTCGTTTCCAGTAACAGTTTGAATTTTTGCGTTTCACTCTGTTTTCTCCTATATTGATAGATGTATTTGGAACTCTAAATCAAACACGGTTTGTGCTAGCTTCTTGAAACTTGACACAGTAAAGCAGTTTCACATTCTAACTCTATGTTTTGTTTCCTTTTCATGTAGCCCTAAGCAGTGACTGGCGAGAAACACTTTCATTGAAAGGGGTTGCAAGCTTCCAAAAATTACGAGTCTCCAGAAATCTCAGCAAATATTTTTTCACCCAAACTGGATGATACTTTCAGGTAATGATCAGTACACTAAGCCCACTTGGTTCTCCAAATTTCATTCTTCTATGTTGAAGCGTTCGTTTCCAGTAACAGTTTCCATTCTGGCATTTCACTCTGTTTTCTCCTATATTGATAGATGTATTTGGAACTCTAAATCAAACACGGTTTGTGCTAGCTTCTTGAAACTTGACACAGTAAAGCAGTTTCACATTCTAACTCTATGTTTTGTTTCCTTTTCATGTAGCCCTAAGCAGTGACTGGCGAGAAACACTTTCATTGAAAGGGGTTGCAAGCTTCCAAAAATTACTAGTCTCCAGAAATCTCAGCAAATAATTTTTCACCCAAACTAGATTATACTTTCAGGTAATGATCAGTACACTAAGCCCTCTTGGTTCCCCAAATTTCGTTCTTCTATGTTGAAGCGTTCGTTTACACTAACAGTTTCCACTCTGGCATTTCACTCTGTTTTCTCCTATATTGATAGATGTATTTGGAACTCTAAATCAAACACGGTTTGTGCTAGCTTCTTGAAACTTGACACAGTAAAGCAGTTTCACATTGTAACTCTATGTTTTGTTTCCTTTTCATGTAGCTTTAAGCAGTGACTGGCGAGAAACACTTTAATTGAAAGGGGTTGCAAGCTTCCAAAAATTACGAGTCTCCAGAAATCTCAGCAAATATTTTTTCACCCAAACTGGATGATACTTTCAGGTAATGATCAGTACACTAAGCCCACTTGGTTCCCCAAATTTCGTTCTTCTATGTTGAAGCGTTCGTTTCCAGTAACAGTTTGAATTTTGTCGTTTCACTCTGTTTTCTCCTATATTGATAGATGTATTTGGAACACTAAATCAAACACGGTTTGTGCTAGCTTCTTGAAACTTGACACAGTAAAGCAGTTTCACATTCTAACTCTATGTTTTGTTTCCTTTTCATGTAGCTTTAAGCAGTGAATGGCGAGAAACACCTTCATTGAAAGGGGTTGCAAGCTTCCAAAAATCACGAGTCTCCAGAAATCTCAGCAAATATTTTTTCACCCAAACTGGATGATACTTTCAGGTAATGATCAGTACACTTGGCCCACTTGGTTCTCCATATTTCGTTCTTCTATGTTGAAGCGTTCGTTTACAGTAACAGTTTCCACTCTGGCATTACACTCTGTTTTCTCCTATATTGATAGATGTATTTGGAACTCTAAATCAAACACGGTTTGTGCTAGCTTCTTGAAACTTGACACAGTAATGCAGTTTCACATTCTAACAACATGTTTTGTTTCCTTTTCATGTAGCCCTAAGCAGTGACTGGCGAGAAACACTTTCATTGAAAGGGGTTGCAAGCTTCCAAAAATTACGAGTCTCCAGAAATCTCAGCAAATATTTTTTCACCCAAACTGGATGATACTTTCAGGTAATGATCAGTACACTAAGCCCACTTGGTTCTCCAAATTTCGTTCTTCTATGTTGAAGCGTTCGTTTCCACTAACAGTTTGAATTTTTGCGTTTCACTCTGTTTTCTCCTATATTGATAGATGTATTTGGAACTCTAAATCAAACACAGTTTGTGCTAGCTTCTTGAAACTTGACACAGTAAAGCAGTTTCACATTCTAACTCTATGTTTTGTTTCCTTTTCTTGTAGCCCTAAGCAGTGACGGGCGAGAAACACTTTCATTGAAAGGGGTTGCAAGCTTCCAAAAATTACTAGTCTCCAGAAATCTCAGCAAATATATTTTCACCCAAACTGGATGATACGTTCAGGTAATGATCAGTACAATTGGCCCACTTGGTTCTCCATATTTCGTTCTTCTCTGTTGAAGCGTTCGTTTACACTAACAGTTTCCACTCTGGCATTTCACTCTGTTTTCTCCTATATTGATAGATGTATTTGGAACTCTAAATCAAACACGGTTTGTGCTAGCTTCTTGAAACTTGACACAGTAAAGCAGTTTCACATTCTAACTCTATGTTTTGTTTGTTTTTCATGTAGCCCTAAGCAGTGACTGGCGAGAAACACTTTCATTGAAAGGGGTTGCAAGCTTCCAAAAATTACGAGTCTCCTGAAATCTCAGCAAATATTTTTTCACCCAAACTGCATGATACTTTCAGGTAATGATCAGTACACTAAGCCCACTTGGTTCCCCAAATTTCGTTCTTCTATGTTGAAGCGTTCGTTTCCAGTAACAGTTTGAATTTTTGCGTTTCACTCTGTTTTCTCCTATATTGATAGATGTATTTGGAACTCTAAATCAAACACGGTTTGTGCTAGCTTCTTGAAACTTGACACAGTAAAGCAGTTTCACATTCTAACTCTATGTTTTGTTTCCTTTTCATGTAGCCCTAAGCAGTGACTGGCGAGAAACACTTTCATTGAAAGGGGTTGCAAGCTTCCAAAAATTACGAGTCTCCAGAAATCTCAGCAAATATTTTTTCACCCAAACTGGATGATACTTTCAGGTAATGATCAGTACACTAAGCCCACTTGGTTCTCCAAATTTCATTCTTCTATGTTGAAGCGTTCGTTTCCAGTAACAGTTTCCATTCTGGCATTTCACTCTGTTTTCTCCTATATTGATAGATGTATTTGGAACTCTAAATCAAACACGGTTTGTGCTAGCTTCTTGAAACTTGACACAGTAAAGCAGTTTCACATTCTAACTCTATGTTTTGTTTCCTTTTCATGTAGCCCTAAGCAGTGACTGGCGAGAAACACTTTCATTGAAAGGGGTTGCAAGCTTCCAAAAATTACTAGTCTCCAGAAATCTCAGCAAATATTTTTTCACCCAAACTAGATGATACTTTCAGGTAATGATCAGTACACTAAGCCCTCTTGGTTCCCCAAATTTCGTTCTTCTATGTTGAAGCGTTCGTTTACACTAACAGTTTCCACTCTGGCATTTCACTCTGTTTTCTCCTATATTGATAGATGTATTTGGAACTCTAAATCAAACACGGTTTGTGCTAGCTTCTTGAAACTTGACACAGTAAAGCAGTTTCACATTCTAACTCTATGTTTTGTTTCCTTTTCATGTAGCTTTAAGCAGTGACTGGCGAGAAACACTTTCATTGAAAGGGGTTGCAAGCTTCCAAAAATTACGAGTCTCCAGAAATCTCAGCAAATATTTTTTCACCCAAACTGGATGATACTTTCAGGTAATGATCAGTACACTAAGCCCACTTGGTTCTCCAAATTTCGTTCTTCTATGTTGAAGCGTTCGTTTCCAGTAACAGTTAGAATTTTGGCGTTTCACTCTGTTTTCTCCTATATTGATAGATGTATTTGGAACTCTAAATCAAACACGGTTTGTGCTAGCTTCTTGAAACTTGACACAGTAAAGCAGTTTCACATTCTAACTCTAAGTTTTGTTTCCTTTTCATGTAGCCCTAAGCAGAGACTGGCGAGAAACACTTTCATTGAAAGGGGTTGCAAGCTTCCAAAAATTACGAGTCTCCAGAAATCTGAGCAAATATTTTTTCACCCAAACTGGATGATACTTTCAGGTAATGATCAGTACACTAAGCCCACTTGGTTCTCCAAATTTCATTCTTCTATGTTGAAGCGTTCGTTTCCAGTAACAGTTTCCATTCTGGCATTTCACTCTGTTTTCTCCTATATTGATAGATGTATTTGGAACTCTAAATCAAACACGGTTTGTGCTAGCTTCTTGAAACTTGACACAGTAAAGCAGTTTCACATTCTAACTCTATGTTTTGTTTCCTTTTCATGTAGCTTTAAGCAGTGACTGGCGAGAAACACCTTCATTGAAAGGGGTTGCAAGCTTCCAAAAATCACGAGTCTCCAGAAATCTCAGCAAATATTTTTTCACCCAAACTGGATGATACTTTCAGGTAATGATCAGTACACTTGGCCCACTTGGTTCTCCATATTTCGTTCTTCTATGTTGAAGCGTTCGTTTACAGTAACAGTTTCCACTCTGGCATTACACTCTGTTTTCTCCTATATTGATAGATGTATTTGGAACTCTAAATCAAACACGGTTTGTGCTAGCTTCTTGAAACTTCACACAGTAATGCAGTTTCACATTCTAACAACATGTTTTGTTTCCTTTTCATGTAGCCCTGAGCAGTGACTGGCGAGAAACACTTTCATTGAAAGGGGTTGCAAGCTACCAAAAATTACGAGTCTCCAGAAATCTCAGCAAATATTTTTTCACCCAAGCTGCATGATACTTTCAGGTAATGATCAGTACACTAAGCCCACTTGGTTCCCCAATTTCGTTCTTCTATGTTGAAGCGTTCGTTTCCAGTAACAGTTAGAATTTTGGCGTTTCACTCTGTTTTCTACTATATTGATAGATGTATTTGGAACTCTAAATCAAACACGGTTTGTGCTAGCTTCTTGAAACTTGACACAGTAAAGCAGTTTCACATTCTAACTCTAAGTTTTGTTTCCTTTTCATGTAGCCCTAAGCAGTGACTGGCGAGAAACACTTTCATTGAAAGGGGTTGCAAGCTTCCAAAAATTACGAGTCTCCAGAAATCTCAGCAAATATTTTTTCACCCAAACTGGATGATACTTTCAGGTAATGATCAGTACACTAAGCCCACTTGGTTCTCCAAATTTCGTTCTTCTATGTTGAAGCGTTCGTTTCCAGTAACAGTTTGAATTTTTGCGTTTCACTCTGTTTTCTCCTATATTGATAGATGTATTTTTAACTCTAAATCAAACACAGTTTGTGCTAGCTTCTTGAAACTTGACACAGTAAAGCAGTTTCACATTCTAACTCTATGTTTTGTTTCCTTTTCATGTAGCCCTAAGCAGTGACGGGCGAGAAACACTTTCATTGAAAGGGTTGCAAGCTTCCAAAAATTACTAGTCTCCAGAAATCTCAGCAAATATATTTTCACCCAAACTGGATGATACTTTCAGGTAATGATCAGTACACTTGGCCCACTTGGTTCTCCATATTTCGTTCTTCTATGTTGAAGCGTTCGTTTACACTAACAGTTTCCACTCTGGCATTTCACTCTGTTTTCTCCTATATTGATAGATGTATTTGGAACTCTAAATCAAACACGGTTTGTGCTAGCTTCTTGAAACTTGACACAGTAAAGCAGTTTCACATTGTAACTCTATGTTTTGTTTCCTTTTCATGTAGCATTAAGCAGTTACTGGCGAGAAACACTTTCATTGAAAGGGGTTGCAAGCTTCCAAAAATTACGAGTCTCCAGAAATCTCAGCAAATATTTTTTCACCCAAACTGGATGATACTTTCAGGTAATGATCAGTACACTAAGCCCACTTGGTTCTCCAAATTTCATTCTTCTATGTTGAAGCGTTCGTTTCCAGTAACAGTTTCCATTCTGGCATTTCACTCTGTTTTCTCCTATATTGATAGATGTATTTGGAACTCTAAATCAAACACGGTTTGTGCTAGCTTCTTGAAACTTGACACAGTAAAGCAGTTTCACATTCTAACTCTATGTTTTGTTTCCTTTTCATGTAGCCCTAAGCAGTGACTGGCGAGAAACACTTTCATTGAAAGGGGTTGCAAGCTTCCAAAAATTACGAGTCTTCAGATATCTCAGCAAATATTTTTTCACCCAAACTAGATGATACTTTCAGGTAATGATCAGTACACTAAGCCCTCTTGGTTCCCCAAATTTCGTTCTTCTATGTTGAAGCGTTCGTTTACACTAACAGTTTCCACTCTGGCATTTCACTCTGTTTTCTCCTATATTGATAGATGTATTTGGAACTCTAAATCAAACACGGTTTGTGCTAGCTTCTTGAAACTTGACACAGTAAAGCAGTTTCACATTGTAACTCTATGTTTTGTTTCCTTTTCATGTAGCTTTAAGCAGTGACTGGCGAGAAACACTTTCATTGAAAGGGGTTGCAAGCTTCCAAAAATTACGAGTCTCAAGAAATCTCAGCAAATATTTTTTCACCCAAACTGGATGATACTTTCAGGTAATGATCAGTACACTAAGCCCACTTGGTTCCCCAAATTTCGTTCTTCTATGTTGAAGCGTTCGTTTCCAGTAACAGTTAGAATTTTGGCGTTTCACTCTGTTTTCTCCTATATTGATAGATGTATTTGGAACTCTAAATCAAACACGGTTTGTGCTAGCTTCTTGAAACTTGACACAGTAAAGCAGTTTCACATTCTATCTCTAAGTTTTGTTTCCTTTTCATGTAGCCCTAAGCAGAGACTGGCGAGAAACACTTTCATTGAAAGGGGTTGCAAGCTTCCAAAAATTACGAGTCTCCAGAAATCTCAGCAAATATTTTTTCACCCAAACTGCATGATACTTTCAGGTAATGATCAGTACACTAAGCCCACTTGGTTCTCCAAATTTCGTTCTTCTATGTTGAATCGTTCGTTTCCAGTAACAGTTTGAATTTTTGCGTTTCACTCTGTTTTCTCCTATATTGATAGATGTATTTGGAACTCTAAATCAAACACGGTTTGTGCTAGCTTCTTGAAACTTGACACAGTAAAGCAGTTTCACATTCTAACTCTATGTTTTGTTTCCTTTCTTGTAGCCCTAAGCAGTGACGGGCGAGAAACACTTTTATTGAAAGGGGTTGCAAGCTTCCAAAAATTACCAGTCTCCAGAAATCTCAGCAAATATATTTTCACCCAAACTGGATGATACTTTCAGGTAATGATCAGTACACTGGGCCCACTTGGTTCTCCATATTTCGTTCTTCTATGTTGAAGCGTTCGTTTACACTAACAGTTTCCACTCTGGCATTTCACTCTGTTTTCTCCTATATTGATAGATGTATTTGGAACTCTAAATCAAACACGGTTTGTGCTAGCTTCTTGAAACTTGACACAGTAAAGCAGTTTCACATTCTAATTCTATGTTTTTTTTGTTTTTCATGTAGCCCTAAGCAGTGACTGGCGAGAAACACTTTCATTGAAAGGGGTTGCAAGCTTCCAAAAATTACGAGTCTCCAGAAATCTCAGCAACTATTTTTTCACCCAAACTGCATGATACTTTCAGGTAATGATCAGTACACTAAACCCACTTGGTTCCCCAAATTTCGTTCTTCTATGTTGAAGCGTTCGTTTCCAGTAACAGTTTGAATTTTTGCGTTTCACTCTGTTTTCTCCTATATTGATAGATGTATTTGGAACTCTAAATCAAACACGGTTTGTGCTAGCTTCTTGAAACTTGACACAGTAAAGCAGTTTCACATTCTAACTCTATGTTTTGTTTCCTTTTCATGTAGCCCTAAGCAGTGACTGGCGAGAAACACTTTCATTGAAAGGGGTTGCAAGCTTCCAAAAATTACGAGTCTTCAGAAATCTCAGCAAATATTTTTTCACCCAAACTAGATGATACTTTCAGGTAATGATCAGTACACTAAGCCCTCTTGGTTCCCCAAATTTCGTTCTTCTATGTTGAAGCGTTCGTTTACACTAACAGTTTCCACTCTGGCATTTCACTCTGTTTTCTCCTATATTGATAGATATATTTGGAACTCAAAATCAAACACGGTTTGTGCTAGCTTCTTGAAACTTGACACAGTAAAGCAGTTTCACATTGTAACTCTATGTTTTGTTTCCTTTTCATGTAGCTTTAAGCAGTGACTGGCGAGAAACACTTTCATTGAAAGGGGTTGCAAGCTTCCAAAAATTACGAGTCTCCAGAAATCTCAGCAAATATTTTTTCACCCAAACTGGATGATACTTTCAGGTAATGATCAGTACACTAAGCCCACTTGGTTCTCCAAATTTCATTCTTCTATGTTGAAGCGTTCGTTTCCAGTAACAGTTTCCATTCTGGCATTTCACTCTGTTTTCTCCTATATTGATAGATGTATTTGGAACTCTAAATCAAACACGGTTTGGGCTAGCTTCTTGAAACTTGACACAGTAAAGCAGTTTCACATTCTAACTCTATGTTTTGTTTCCTTTTCATGTAGCCCTAAGCAGTGACTGGCGAGAAACACTTTCATTGAAAGGGGTTGCAAGCTTCCAAAAATTACGAGTCTCCAGAAATCTCAGCAAATATTTTTTCACCCAAACTGGATGATACTTTCAGGTAATGATCAGAACACTAAGCCCACTTGGTTCTCCAAATTTCGTTCTTCTATGTTGAAGCGTTCGTTTCCAGTAACAGTTTCCATTCTGGCATTTCACTCTGTTTTCTCCTATATTGATAGATGTATTTGGAACTCTAAATCAAACACAGTTTGTGCTAGCTTCTTGAAACTTGACACAGTAAAGCAGTTTCACATTCTAACTCTATGTTTTGTTTCCTTTTCTTGTAGCCCTAAGCAGTGACGGGCGAGAAACACTTTCATTGAAAGGGGTTGCAAGCTTCCAAAAATTACTAGTCTCCAGAAATCTCAGCAAATATATTTTCACCCAAACTGGATGATACTTTCAGGTAATGATCAGTACACTTGGCCCACTTGGTTCTCCATATTTCGTTCTTCTATGTTGAAGCGTTCGTTTACACTAACAGTTTCCACTCTGGCATTTCACTCTGTTTTCTCCTATATTGATAGATGTATTTGGAACTCTAAATCAAACACGGTTTGTGCTAGCTTCTTGAAACTTGACACAGTAAAGCAGTTTCACATTGTAACTCTATGTTTTGTTTCCTTTTCATGTAGCTTTAAGCAGTGACTGGCGAGAAACACTTTCATTGAAAGGGTTGCAAGCTTCCAAAAATTACGAGTCTCAAGAAATCTCAGCAAATATTTTTTCACCCAAACTGGATGATACTTTCAGGTAATGATCAGTACACTAAGCCCACTTGGTTCCCCAAATTTCGTTCTTCTATGTTGAAGCGTTCGTTTCCAGTAACAGTTAGAATTTTGGCGTTTCACTCTGTTTTCTCCTATATTGATAGATGTATTTGGAACTCTAAATCAAACACGGTTTGTGCTAGCTTCTTGAAACTTGACACAGTAAAGCAGTTTCACATTCTATCTCTAAGTTTTGTTTCCTTTTCATGTAGCCCTAAGCAGAGACTGGCGAGAAACACTTTCATTGAAAGGGGTTGCAAGCTTCCAAAAATTACGAGTCTCCAGAAATCTCAGCAAATATTTTTTCACCCAAACTGGATGATACTTTCAGGTAATGATCAGTACACTAAGCCCACTTGGTTCTCCAAATTTCGTTCTTCTATGTTGAATCGTTCGTTTCCAGTAACAGTTTGAATTTTTGCGTTTCACTCTGTTTTCTCCTATATTGATAGATGTATTTGGAACTCTAAATCAAACACGGTTTGTGCTAGCTTCTTGAAACTTGACACAGTAAAGCAGTTTCACATTCTAACTCTATGTTTTGTTTCCTTTCTTGTAGCCCTAAGCAGTGACGGGCGAGAAACACTTTTATTGAAAGGGGTTGCAAGCTTCCAAAAATTACCAGTCTCCAGAAATCTCAGCAAATATATTTTCACCCAAACTGGATGATACTTTCAGGTAATGATCAGTACACTGGGCCCACTTGGTTCTCCATATTTCGTTCTTCTATGTTGAAGCGTTCGTTTACACTAACAGTTTCCACTCTGGCATTTCACTCTGTTTTCTCCTATATTGATAGATGTATTTGGAACTCTAAATCAAACACGGTTTGTGCTAGCTTCTTGAAACTTGACACAGTAAAGCAGTTTCACATTCTAATTCTATGTTTTGTTTGTTTTTCATGTAGCCCTAAGCAGTGACTGGCGAGAAACACTTTCATTGAAAGGGGTTGCAAGCTTCCAAAAATTACGAGTCTCCAGAAATCTCAGCAACTATTTTTTCACCCAAACTGCATGATACTTTCAGGTAATGATCAGTACACTAAACCCACTTGGTTCCCCAAATTTCGTTCTTCTATTTTGAAGCGTTCGTTTCCAGTAACAGTTTGAATTTTTGCGTTTCACTCTGTTTTCTCCTATATTGATAGATGTATTTGGAACTCTAAATCAAACACGGTTTGTGCTAGCTTCTTGAAACTTGACACAGTAAAGCAGTTTCACATTCTAACTCTATGTTTTGTTTCCTTTTCATGTAGCCCTAAGCAGTGACTGGCGAGAAACACTTTCATTGAAAGGGGTTGCAAGCTTCCAAAAATTACGAGTCTTCAGAAATCTCAGCAAATATTTTTTCACCCAAACTAGATGATACTTTCAGGTAATGATCAGTACACTAAGCCCTCTTGGTTCCCCAAATTTCGTTCTTCTATGTTGAAGCGTTCGTTTACACTAACAGTTTCCACTCTGGCATTTCACTCTGTTTTCTCCTATATTGATAGATGTATTTGGAACTCAAAATCAAACACGGTTTGTGCTAGCTTCTTGAAACTTGACACAGTAAAGCAGTTTCACATTGTAACTCTATGTTTTGTTTCCTTTTCATGTAGCTTTAAGCAGTGACTGGCGAGAAACACTTTCATTGAAAGGGGTTGCAAGCTTCCAAAAATTACGAGTCTCCAGAAATCTCAGCAAATATTTTTTCACCCAAACTGGATGATACTTTCAGGTAATGATCAGTACACTAAGCCCACTTGGTTCTCCAAATTTCATTCTTCTATGTTGAAGCGTTCGTTTCCAGTAACAGTTTCCATTCTGGCATTTCACTCTGTTTTCTCCTATATTGATAGATGTATTTGGAACTCTAAATCAAACACGGTTTGGGCTAGCTTCTTGAAACTTGACACAGTAAAGCAGTTTCACATTCTAACTCTATGTTTTGTTTCCTTTTCATGTAGCCCTAAGCAGTGACTGGCGAGAAACACTTTCATTGAAAGGGGTTGCAAGCTTCCAAAAATTACGAGTCTCCAGAAATCTCAGCAAATATTTTTTCACCCAAACTGGATGATACTTTCAGGTAATGATCAGAACACTAAGCCCACTTGGTTCTCCAAATTTCGTTCTTCTATGTTGAAGCGTTCGTTTCCAGTAACAGTTTCCATTCTGGCATTTCACTCTGTTTTCTCCTATATTGATAGATGTATTTGGAACTCTAAATCAAACACAGTTTGTGCTAGCTTCTTGAAACTTGACACAGTAAAGCAGTTTCACATTCTAACTCTATGTTTTGTTTCCTTTTCTTGTAGCCCTAAGCAGTGACGGGCGAGAAACACTTTCATTGAAAGGGGTTGCAAGCTTCCAAAAATTACTAGTCTCCAGAAATCTCAGCAAATATATTTTCACCCAAACTGGATGATACTTTCAGGTAATGATCAGTACACTTGGCCCACTTGGTTCTCCATATTTCGTTCTTCTATGTTGAAGCGTTCGTTTACACTAACAGTTTCCACTCTGGCATTTCACTCTGTTTTCTCCTATATTGATAGATGTATTTGGAACTCTAAATCAAACACGGTTTGTGCTAGCTTCTTGAAACTTGACACAGTAAAGCAGTTTCACATTCTAACTCTATGTTTTGTTTCTTTTTCATGTAGCCCTAAGCAGTGACTGGCGAGAAACACTTTCATTGAAAGGGGTTGCAAGCTTCCAAAAATTACGAGTCTCCAGAAATATCAGCAAATATTTTTTCACCCAAACTGCATGATACTTTCAGGTAATGATCAGTACACTACGCCCACTTGGTTCCCCAAATTTCGTTCTTCTATGTTGAAGCGTTCGTTTCCAGTAACAGTTTGAATTTTTGCGTTTCACTCTGTTTTCTCCTATATTGATAGATGTATTTGGAACTCTAAATCAAACACGGTTTGTGCTAGCTTCTTGAAAGTTGACACAGTAAAGCAGTTTCACATTCTAACTCTATGTTTTGTTTCCTTTTCTTGTAGCCCTAAGCAGTGACGGGCGAGAAACACTTTCATTGAAAGGGGTTGCAAGCTTCCAAAAATTACTAGTCTCCAGAAATCTCAGCAAATATATTTTCAGCCAAACTGGATGATACTTTCAGGTAATGATCAGTACACTTGGCCCACTTGGTTCTCCATATTTCGTTCTTCTATGTTGAAGCGTTCGTTTACACTAACAGTTTCCACTCTGGCATTTCACTCTGTTTTCTCCTATATTGATAGATGTATTTGGAACTCTAAATCAAACACGGTTTGTGCTAGCTTCTTGAAACTTGACACAGTAAAGCAGTTTCACATTCTAACTCTATGTTTTGTTTCCTTTTCATGTAGCCCTAAGCAGTGACTGGCGAGAAACACTTTCATTGAAAGGGGTTGCAAGCTTCCAAAAATTACGAGTCTCCAGAAATCTCAGCAAATATTTTTTCACCCAAACTGGATGATACTTTCAGGTAATGATCAGTACACTAAGCCCACTTGGTTCTCCAAATTTCATTCTTCTATGTTGAAGCGTTCGTTTCCAGTAACAGTTTCCATTCTGGCATTTCACTCTGTTTTCTCCTATATTGATAGATGTATTTGGAACTCTAAATCAAACACGGTTTGTGCTAGCTTCTTGAAACTTGACACAGTAAAGCAGTTTCACATTCTAACTCTATGTTTTGTTTCCTTTTCATGTAGCCCTAAGCAGTGACTGGCGAGAAACACTTTCATTGAAAGGAGTTGCAAGCTTCCAAAAATTACGAGTCTCCAGAAATCTCAGCAAATATTTTTTCACCCAAACTGGATGATACTTTCAGGTAATGATCAGAACACTAAGCCCACTTGGTTCTCCAAATTTCGTTCTTCTATGTTGAAGCGTTCGTTTCCAGTAACAGTTTCCATTCTGGCATTTCACTCTGTTTTCTCCTATATTGATAGATGTATTTGGAACTCTAAATCAAACACAGTTTGTGCTAGCTTCTTGAAACTTGACACAGTAAAGCAGTTTCACATTCTAACTCTATGTTTTGTTTCCTTTTCTTGTAGCCCTAAGCAGTGACGGGCGAGAAACACTTTCATTGAAAGGGGTTGCAAGCTTCCAAAAATTACTAGTCTCCAGAAATCTCAGCAAATATATTTTCACCCAAACTGGATGATACTTTCAGGTAATGATCAGTACACTTGGCCCACTTGGTTCTCCATATTTCGTTCTTCTATGTTGAAGCGTTCGTTTACACTAACAGTTTCCACTCTGGCATTTCACTCTGTTTTCTCCTATATTGATAGATGTATTTGGAACTCTAAATCAAACACGGTTTGTGCTAGCTTCTTGAAACTTGACACAGTAAAGCAGTTTCACATTCTAACTCTATGTTTTGTTTCTTTTTCATGTAGCCCTAAGCAGTGACTGGCGAGAAACACTTTCATTGAAAGGGGTTGCAAGCTTCCAAAAATTACGAGTCTCCAGAAATCTCAGCAAATATTTTTTCACCCAAACTGCATGATACTTTCAGGTAATGATCAGTACACTACGCCCACTTGGTTCCCCAAATTTCGTTCTTCTATGTTGAAGCGTTCGTTTCCAGTAACAGTTTGAATTTTTGTGTTTCACTCTGTTTTCTCCTATATTGATAGATGTATTTGGAACTCTAAATCAAACACGGTTTGTGCTAGCTTCTTGAAACTTGACAGAGTAATGCAGTTTCACATTGTAACTCTATGTTTTGTTTCCTTTTCATGTAGCTTTAAGCAGTGACTGGCGAGAAACACTTTCATTGAAAGGGGTTGCAAGCTTCCAAAAATTACGTGTCTCCAGAAATCTCAGCAAATATTTTTTCACCCAAACTGGATGATACTTTCAGGTAATGATCAGTACACTAAGCCCACTTGGTTCTCCAAATTTCATTCTTCTATGTTGAAGCGTTCGTTTCCAGTAACAGTTTGAATTTTTGCGTTTCACTCTGTTTTCTCCTATATTGATAGATGTATTTGGAACTCTAAATCAAACACGGTTTGTGCTAGCTTCTTGAAACTTGACACAGTAAAGCAGTTTCAAATTCTAACTCTATGTTTTGTTTCCTTTTCATGTAGCCCTAAGCAGTGACTGGCGAGAAACACTTTCATTGAAAGGGGTTGCAAGCTTCCAAAAATTACGAGTCTTCAGAAATCTCAGCAAATATTTTTTCACCCAAACTAGATGATACTTTCAGGTAATGATCAGTACACTAAGCCCTCTTGGTTCCCCAAATTTCGTTCTTCCATGTTGAAGCGTTCGTTTCCACTAACAGTTTCCACTCTGGCATTTCACTCTGTTTTCTCCTATATTGATAGATGTATTTGGAACTCTAAATCAAACACGGTTTGTGCTAGCTTCTTGAAACTTGACACAGTAAAGCAGTTTCACATTGTAACACTATGTTTTGTTTCCTTTTCATGTAGCTTTAAGCAGTGACTGGCGAGAAACACTTTCATTGAAAGGGGTTGCAAGCTTCCAAAAATTACGAGTCTCCAGAAATATCAGCAAATATTTTTTCACCCAAACTGGATGATACTTTCAGGTAATGATCAGTACACTAAGCCCACTTGGTTCTCCAAATTTCATTCTTCTATGTTGAAGCGTTCGTTTCCAGTAACAGTTTCCATTCTGGCATTTCACTCTGTTTTCTCCTATATTGATAGATGTATTTGGAACTCTAAATCAAACACGGTTTGTGCTAGCTTCTTGAAACTTGACACAGTAAAGCAGTTTCACATTCTAACTCTATGTTTTGTTTCCTTTTCATGTAGCCCTAAGCAGTGACTGGCGAGAAACACTTTCATTGAAAGGGGTTGCAAGCTTCCAAAAATTACGAGTCTCCAGAAATCTCAGCAAATATTTTTTCACCCAAACTGGATGATAGTTTCAGGTAATGATCAGTACACTAAGCCCACTTGGTTCTCCAAATTTCGTTCTTCTATGTTGAAGCGTTCGTTTCCAGTAACAGTTTCCATTCTGGCATTTCACTCTGTTTTCTCCTATATTGATAGATGTATTTTGAACTCTAAATCAAACACAGTTTGTGCTAGCTTCTTGAAACTTGACACAGTAAAGCAGTTTCACATTCTAACTCTATGTTTTGTTTCCTTTTCTTGTAGCCCTAAGCAGTGATGGGCGAGAAACACTTTCATTGAAAGGGGTTGCAAGCTTCCAAAAATTACTAGTCTCCAGAAATCTCAGCAAATATATTTTCACCCAAACTGGATGATACTTTCAGGTAATGATCAGTACACTTGGCCCACTTGGTTCTCCATATTTCGTTCTTCTATGTTGAAGCGTTCGTTTACACTAACAGTTTCCACTCTGGCATTTCACTCTGTTTTCTCCTATATTGATAGATGTATTTGGAACTCTAAATCAAACACGGTTTGTGCTAGCTTCTTGAAACTTGACACAGTAAAGCAGTTTCACATTCTAACTCTATGTTTTGTTTGTTTTTCATGTAGCCCTAAGCAGTGACTGGCGAGAAACACTTTCATTGAAAGGGGTTGCAAGCTTCCAAAAATTACGAGTCTCCAGAAATCTCAGCAAATATTTTTTCACCCAAACTGCATGATACTTTCAGGTAATGATCAGTACACTTGGCCCACTTGGTTCTCCATATTTCGTTCTTCTATGTTGAAGCGTTCGTTTACACTAACAGTTTCCACTCTGGCATTTCACTCTGTTTTCTCCTATATTGATAGATGTATTTGGAACTCTAAATCAAACACGGTTTGTGCTAGCTTCTTGAAACTTGACACAGTAAAGCAGTTTCACATTCTAACTCTATGTTTTGTTTCCTTTTCATGTAGCCCTAAGCAGTGACTGGCGAGAAACACTTTCATTGAAAGGGGTTGCAAGCTTCCAAAAATTACGAGTCTTCAGAAATCTCAGCAAATATTTTTTCACCCAAACTAGATGATACTTTCAGGTAATGATCAGTACACTAAGCCCTCTTGGTTCCCCAAATTTCGTTCTTCTATGTTGAAGCGTTCGTTTACACTAACAGTTTCCACTCTGGCATTTCACTCTGTTTTCTCCTATATTGATAGATGTATTTGGAACTCTAAATCAAACACGGTTTGTGCTAGCTTCTTGAAACTTGACAGAGTAATGCAGTTTCACATTGTAACTCTATGTTTTGTTTCCTTTTCATGTAGCTTTAAGCAGTGACTGGCGAGAAACACTTTCATTGAAAGGGGTTGCAAGCTTCCAAAAATTACGTGTCTCCAGAAATCTCAGCAAATATTTTTTCACCCAAACTGGATGATACTTTCAGGTAATGATCAGTACAATAAGCCCACTTGGTTCTCCAAATTTCATTCTTCTATGTTGAAGCGTTCGTTTCCAGTAACAGTTTCCATTCTGGCATTTCACTCTGTTTTCTCGTATATTGATAGATGTATTTGGAACTCTAAATCAAACACGGTTTGTGCTAGCTTCTTGAAACTTGACACAGTAAAGCAGTTTCACATTCTAACTCTATGTTTTGTTTCCTTTTCATGTAGCCCTAAGCAGTGACTGGCGAGAAACACTTTCATTGAAAGGGGTTGCAAGCTTCCAAAAATTACGAGTCTTCAGAAATCTCAGCAAATATTTTTTCACCCAAACTAGATGATACTTTCAGGTAATGATCAGTACACTAAGCCCTCTTGGTTCCCCAAATTTCGTTCTTCTATGTTGAAGCGTTCGTTTACACTAACAGTTTCCACTCTGGCATTTCACTCTGTTTTCTCCTATATTGATAGATGTATTTGGAACTCTAAATCAAACACGGTTTGTGCTAGCTTCATGAAACTTGACACAGTAAAGCAGTTTCACATTGTAACTCTATGTTTTGTTTCCTTTTCATGTAGCCCTAAGCAGTGACTGGCGAGAAACACTTTCATTGAAAGGGGTTGCAAGCTTCCAAAAATTACGAGTCTCCAGAAATCTCAGCAAATATTTTTTCACCCAAACTGGATGATACTTTCAGGTAATGATCAGTACACTAAGCCCACTTGGTTCTCTAAATTTCGTTCTTCTATGTTGAAGTGTTCGTTTCCAGTAACAGTTTGAATTTTTGTGTTTCACTCTGTTTTCTCCTATATTGATAGATGTATTGGGAACTCTAAATCAAACACGGTTTGTGCTAGCTTCTTGAAACTTGACACAGTAAAGCAGTTTCACATTCTAACTCTATGTTTTGTTTCCTTTTCATGTAGCCCTAAGCAGTGACTGGCGAGAAACACTTTCATTGAAAGGGGTTGCAAGCTTCCAAAAATTACGAGTCTCCAGAAATCTCAGCAAATATTTTTTCACCCAAACTGGATGATACTTTCAGGTAATGATCAGTACACTAAGCCCACTTGGTTCTCCAAATTTCATTCTTCTATGTTGAAGCGTTCGTTTCCAGTAACAGTTTCCATTCTGGCATTTCACTCTGTTTTCTCCTATATTGATAGATGTATTTGGAACTCTAAATCAAACACGGTTTGTGCTAGCTTCTTGAAACTTGACACAGTAAAGCAGTTTCACATTCTAACTCTATGTTTTGTTTCCTTTTCATGTAGCTTTAAGCAGTGACTGGCGAGAAACACTTTCATTGAAAGGGGTTGCAAGCTTCCAAAAATTACGAGTCTCCAGAAATCTCAGCAAATATTTTTTCACCCAAACTGGATGATACTTTCAGGTAATGATCAGTACACTAAGCCCACTTGGTTCCCCAAATTTCGTTCTTCTATGTTGAAGCGTTCGTTTCCAGTAACAGTTTGAATTTTGTCGTTTCACTCTGTTTTCTCCTATATTGATAGATGTATTTGGAACACTAAATCAAACACGGTTTGTGCTAGCTTCTTGAAACTTGACACAGTAAAGCAGTTTCACATTCTAACTCTATGTTTTGTTTCCTTTTCATGTAGCTTTAAGCAGTGACTGGCGAGAAACACCTTCATTGAAAGGGGTTGCAAGCTTCCAAAAATCACGAGTCTCCAGAAATCTCAGCAAATATTTTTTCACCCAAACTGGATGATACTTTCAGGTAATGATCAGTACACTTGGCCCACTTGGTTCTCCATATTTCGTTCTTCTATGTTGAAGCGTTCGTTTACAGTAACAGTTTCCACTCTGGCATTACACTCTGTTTTCTCCTATATTGATAGATGTATTTGGAACTCTAAATCAAACACGGTTTGTGCTAGCTTCTTGAAACTTGACACAGTAATGCAGTTTCACATTCTAACAACATGTTTTGTTTCCTTTTCATGTAGCCCTAAGCAGTGACTGGCGAGAAACACTTTCATTGAAAGGGGTTGCAAGCTTCCAAAAATTACGAGTCTCCAGAAATCTCAGCAAATATTTTTTCACCCAAACTGGATGATAGTTTCAGGTAATGATCAGAACACTAAGCCCACTTGGTTCTCCAAATTTCGTTCTTCTATGTTGAAGCGTTCGTTTCCAGTAACAGTTTCCATTCTGGCATTTCACTCTGTTTTCTCCTATATTGATAGATGTATTTGGAACTCTAAATCAAACACAGTTTGTGCTAGCTTCTTGAAACTTGACACAGTAAAGCAGTTTCACATTCTAACTCTATGTTTTGTTTCCTTTTCTTGTAGCCCTAAGCAGTGACGGGCGAGAAACACTTTCATTGAAAGGGGTTGCAAGCTTCCAAAAATTACTAGTGTCCAGAAATCTCAGCAAATATATTTTCACCCAAACTGGATGATACTTTCAGGTAATGATCAGTACACTTGGCCCACTTGGTTCTCCATATTTCGTTCTTCTATGTTGAAGCGTTCGTTTACACTAACAGTTTCCACTCTGGCATTTCACTCTGTTTTCTCCTATATTGATAGATGTATTTGGAACTCTAAATCAAACACGGTTTGTGCTAGCTTCTTGAAACTTGACACAGTAAAGAAGTTTCACATTCTAACTCTATGTTTTGTTTGTTTTTCATGTAGCCCTAAGCAGTGACTGGCGAGAAACACTTTCATTGAAAGGGGTTGCAAGCTTCCAAAAATTACGAGTCTCCAGAAATCTCAGCAAATATTTTTTCACCCAAACTGCATGATACTTTCAGGTAATGATCAGTACACTAAGCCCACTTGGTTCCCCAAATTTCGTTCTTCTATGTTGAAGCGTTCGTTTCCAGTAACAGTTTGAATTTTTGCGTTTCACTCTGTTTTCTCCTATATTGATAGATGTATTTGGAACTCTAAATCAAACACGGTTTGTGCTAGCTTCTTGAAACTTGACACAGTAAAGCAGTTTCATATTCTAACTCTATGTTTTGTTTCCTTTTCATGTAGCCCTAAGCAGTGACTGGCGAGAAACACTTTCATTGAAAGGGGTTGCAAGCTTCCAAAAATTACGAGTCTTCAGAAATCTCAGCAAATATTTTTTCACCCAAACTAGATGATACTTTCAGGTAATGATCAGTACACTAAGCCCTCTTGGTTCCCCAAATTTCGTTCTTCTATGTTGAAGCGTTCGTTTACACTAACAGTTTCCACTCTGGCATTTCACTCTGTTTTCTCCTATATTGATAGATGTATTTGGAACTCTAAATCAAACACGGTTTGTGCTAGCTTCTTGAAACTTGACACAGTAAAGCAGTTTCACATTCTAACTCTATGTTTTGTTTCCTTTTCATGTAGCCCTAAGCAGTGACTGGCGAGAAACACTTTCATTGAAAGGGGTTGCAAGCTTCCAAAAATTACGAGTCTTCAGAAATCTCAGCAAATATTTTTTCACCCAAACTAGATGATACTTTCAGGTAATGATCAGTACACTAAGCCCTCTTGGTTCCCCAAATTTCATTCTTCTATGTTGAAGCGTTCGTTTACACTAACAGTTTCCACTCTGGCATTTCACTCTGTTTTCTCCTATATTGATAGATGTATTTGGAACTCTAAATCAAACACGGTTTGTGCTAGCTTCTTGAAACTTGACACAGTAAAGCAGTTTCACATTGTAACTCTGTGTTTTGTTTCCTTTTCATGTAGCCCTAAGCAGTGACTGGCGAGAAACACTTTCATTGAAAGGGGTTGCAAGCTTCCAAAAATTACGAGTCTCCAGAAATCTCAGCAAATATTTTTTCACCCAAACTGGATGATACTTTCAGGTAATGATCAGTACACTAAGCCCACTTGGTTCTCCAAATTTCGTTCTTCTATGTTGAAGCGTTCGTTTCCAGTAACAGTTTGAATTTTTGCGTTTCACTCTGTTTTCTCCTATATTGATAGATGTATTTGGAACTCTAAATCAAACACGGTTTGTGCTAGCTTCTTGAAACTTGACACAGTAAAGCAGTTTCACATTCTAACTCTATGTTTTGTTTCCTTTTCATGTAGCTTTAAGCAGTTACTGGCGAGAAACACTTTCATTGAAAGGGGTTGCAAGCTTCCAAAAATTACGAGTCTCCAGAAATATCAGCAAATATTTTTTCACCCAAACTGGATGATACTTTCAGGTAATGATCAGTACACTAAGCCCACTTGGTTCTCCAAATTTCATTCTTCTATGTTCAAGCGTTCGTTTCTAGTAACAATTTGAATTTTGTCGTTTCACTCTGTTTTCTCCTATATTGATAGATGTATTTGGAACTCTAAATCAAACACGGTTTGTGCTAGCTTCTTGAAACTTGACACAGTAAAGCAGTTTCACATTCTAACTCTATGTTTTGTTTCCTTTTCATGTAGCCCTAAGCAGTGACTGGCGAGAAACACTTTCATTGAAAGGGGTTGCAAGCTTCCAAAAATTACGAGTCTCCAGAAATCTCAGCAAATATTTTTTCACCCAAACTGGATGATACTTTCAGGTAATGATCAGTACACTAAGCCCACTTGGTTCCCCAAATTTCGTTCTTCTATGTTGAAGCGTTCGTTTCCAGTAACATTTAGAATTTTTGCGTTTCACTCTGTTTTCTCCTATATTGATAGATGTATTTGGAACTCTAAATCAAACACGGTTTGTGCTAGCTTCTTGAAACTTGACACAGTAAAGCAGTTTCACATTCTAACTCTAAGTTTTGTTTCCTTTTCATGTAGCCCTAAGCAGAGATTGCGAGAAACACTTTAATTGAAAGGGGTTGCAAGCTTCCAAAAATTACGAGTCTCCAGAAATCTCAGCAAATATTTTTTCACCCAAACTGGATGATACTTTCAGGTAATGATCAGTACACTAAGCCGACTTGGTTCTCCAAATTTCCTTCTTCTATGTTGAAGCGTTCGTTTCCAGTAACAGTTTGAATTTTTGCGTTTCACTCTGTTTTCTCCTATATTGATAGATGTATTTGGAACTCTAAATCAAACACGGTTTGTGCTAGCTTCTTGAAACTTGACACAGTAAAGCAGTTTCACATTCTAACTCTATGTTTTGTTTCCTTTTCTTGTAGCCCTAAGCAGTGACGGGCGAGAAACACTTTTATTGAAAGGGGTTGCAAGCTTCCAAAAATTACTAGTCTCCAGAAATCTCAGCAAATATATTTTCACCCAAACTGGATGATACTTTCAGGTAATGATCAGTACACTTGGCCCACTTGGTTCTCCATATTTCGTTCTTCTATGTTGAAGCGTTCGTTTACAGTAACAGTTTCCACTCTGGCATTTCACTCTGTTTTCTCCTATATTGATAGATGTATTTGGAACTCTAAATCAAACACGGTTTGTGCTAGCTTCTTGAAACTTGACACAGTAAAGCAGTTTCACATTCTAACTCTATGTTTTGTTTCCTTTTCATGTAGCTTTAAGCAGTGACTGGCGAGAAACACTTTCATTGAAAGGGGGTGCAAGCTTCCAAAAATTACGAGTCTCCAGAAATCTCAGCAAATATTTTTTCACCCAAACTGGATGATACTTTCAGGTAATGATTAGTACACTAAGCCCACTTGGTTCTCCAAATTTCGTTCTTCTATGTTGAAGCGTTCGTTTCTAGTAACAATTTGAATTTTGTCGTTTCACTCTGTTTTCTCCTATATTGATAGATGTATTTGGAACTCTAAATCAAACACGGTTTGTGCTAGCTTCTTGAAACTTGACACAGTAAAGCAGTTTCACATTCTAACTCTATGTTTTGTTTCCTTTTCATGTAGCTTTAAGCAGTGACTGGCGAGAAACACCTTCATTGAAAGGGGTTGCAAGCTTCCAAAAATCACGAGTCTCCAGAAATCTCAGCAAATATTTTTTCACCCAAACTGGATGATACTTTCAGGTAATGATCAGTACACTTGGCCCACTTGGTTCTCCATATTTCGTTCTTCTATGTTGAAGCGTTCGTTTACAGTAACAGTTTCCACTCTGGCATTACACTCTGTTTTCTCCTATATTGATAGATGTATTTGGAACTCTAAATCAAACACGGTTTGTGCTAGCTTCTTGAAACTTGACACAGTAATGCAGTTTCACATTCTAACAACATGTTTTGTTTCCTTTTCATGTAGCCCTAAGCAGTGACTGGCGAGAAACACTTTCATTGAAAGGGGTTGCAAGCTTCCAAAAATTACGAGTCTCCAGAAATTTCAGCAAATATTTTTTCACCCAAACTGGATGATAGTTTCAGGTAATGATCAGAACACTAAGCCCACTTGGTTCTCCAAATTTCGTTCTTCTATGTTGAAGCGTTCGTTTCCAGTAACAGTTTCCATTCTGGCATTTCACTCTGTTTTCTCCTATATTGATAGATGTATTTGGAACTCTAAATCAAACACAGTTTGTGCTAGCTTCTTGAAACTTGACACAGTAAAGCAGTTTCACATTCTAACTCTATGTTTTGTTTCCTTTTCTTGTAGCCCTAAGCAGTGACGGGCGAGAAACACTTTCATTGAAAGGGGTTGCAAGCTTCCAAAAATTACTAGTCTCCAGAAATCTCAGCAAATATATTTTCACCCAAACTGGATGATACTTTCAGGTAATGATCAGTACACTTGGCCCACTTGGTTCTCCATATTTCGTTCTTCTATGTTGAAGCGTTCGTTTACACTAACAGTTTCCACTCTGGCATTTCACTCTGTTTTCTCCTATATTGATAGATGTATTTGGAACTCTAAATCAAACACGGTTTGTGCTAGCTTCTTGAAACTTGACACAGTAAAGCAGTTTCACATTGTAACTCTATGTTTTGTTTCCTTTTCATGTAGCCCTAAGCAGTGACTGGCGAGAAACACTTTCATTGAAAGGGGTTGCAAGCTTCCAAAAATTACGAGTCTTCAGAAATCTCAGCAAATATTTTTTCACCCAAACTAGATGATACTTTCAGGTAATGATCAGTACACTAAGCCCTCTTGGTTCCCCAAATTTCGTTCTTCTATGTTGAAGCGTTCGTTTACACTAACAGTTTCCACTCTGGCATTTCACTCTGTTTTCTCCTATATTGATAGATGTATTTGGAACTCTAAATCAAACACGGTTTGTGCTAGCTTCTTGAAACTTGACAGAGTAATGCAGTTTCACATTGTAACTCTATGTTTTGTTTCCTTTTCATGTAGCTTTAAGCAGTGACTGGCGAGAAACACTTTCATTGAAAGGGGTTGCAAGCTTCCAAAAATTACGTGTCTCCAGAAATCTCAGCAAATATTTTTTCACCCAAACTGGATGATACTTTCAGGTAATGATCAGTACACTAAGCCCACTTGGTTCTCCAAATTTCATTCTTCTATGTTGAAGCGTTCATTTCCAGTAACAGTTTCCATTCTGGCATTTCACTCTGTTTTCTCGTATATTGATAGATGTATTTGGAACTCTAAATCAAACACGGTTTGTGCTAGCTTCTTGAAACTTGACACAGTAAAGCAGTTTCACATTCTAACTCTATGTTTTGTTTCCTTTTCATGTAGCCCTAAGCAGTGACTGGCGAGAAACACTTTCATTGAAAGGGGTTGCAAGCTTCCAAAAATTACGAGTCTTCAGAAATCTCAGCAAATATTTTTTCACCCAAACTAGATGATACTTTCAGGTAATGATCAGTACACTAAGCCCTCTTGGTTCCCCAAATTTCGTTCTTCTATGTTGAAGCGTTCGTTTACACTAACAGTTTCCACTCTGGCATTTCACTCTGTTTTCTCCTATATTGATAGATGTATTTGGAACTCTAAATCAAACACGGTTTGTGCTAGCTTCATGAAACTTGACACAGTAAAGCAGTTTCACATTGTAACTATATGTTTTGTTTCCTTTTCATGTAGCCCTAAGCAGTGACTGGCGAGAAACACTTTCATTGAAAGGGGTTGCAAGCTTCCAAAAATTACGAGTCTCCAGAAATCTCAGCAAATATTTTTTCACCCAAACTGGATGATACTTTCAGGTAATGATCAGTACACTAAGCCCACTTGGTTCTCTAAATTTCGTTCTTCTATGTTGAAGCGTTCGTTTCCAGTAACAGTTTGAATTTTTGTGTTTCACTCTGTTTTCTCCTATATTGATAGATGTATTGGGAACTCTAAATCAAACACGGTTTGTGCTAGCTTCTTGAAACTTGACACAGTAAAGCAGTTTCACATTCTAACTCTATGTTTTGTTTCCTTTTCATGTAGCCCTAAGCAGTGACGGGCGAGAAACACTTTTATTGAAAGGGGTTGCAAGCTTCCAAAAATTACTAGTCTCCAGAAATCTCAGCAAATATATTTTCACCCAAACTGGATGATACTTTCAGGTAATGATCAGTACACTTGGCCCACTTGGTTCTCCATATTTCGTTCTTCTATGTTGAAGCGTTCGTTTACAGTAACAGTTTCCACTCTGGCATTTCACTCTGTTTTCTCCTATATTGATAGATGTATTTGGAACTCTAAATCAAACACGGTTTGTGCTAGCTTCTTGAAACTTGACACAGTAAAGCAGTTTCACATTCTAACTCTATGTTTTGTTTCCTTTTCATGTAGCTTTAAGCAGTGACTGGCGAGAAACACTTTCATTGAAAGGGGGTGCAAGCTTCCAAAAATTACGAGTCTCCAGAAATCTCAGCAAATATTTTTTCACCCAAACTGGATGATACTTTCAGGTAATGATTAGTACACTAAGCCCACTTGGTTCTCCAAATTTCGTTCTTCTATGTTGAAGCGTTCGTTTCTAGTAACAATTTGAATTTTGTCGTTTCACTCTGTTTTCTCCTATATTGATAGATGTATTTGGAACTCTAAATCAAACACGGTTTGTGCTAGCTTCTTGAAACTTGACACAGTAAAGCAGTTTCACATTCTAACTCTATGTTTTGTTTCCTTTTCATGTAGCTTTAAGCAGTGACTGGCGAGAAACACCTTCATTGAAAGGGGTTGCAAGCTTCCAAAAATCACGAGTCTCCAGAAATCTCAGCAAATATTTTTTCACCCAAACTGGATGATACTTTCAGGTAATGATCAGTACACTTGGCCCACTTGGTTCTCCATATTTCGTTCTTCTATGTTGAAGCGTTCGTTTACAGTAACAGTTTCCACTCTGGCATTACACTCTGTTTTCTCCTATATTGATAGATGTATTTGGAACTCTAAATCAAACACGGTTTGTGCTAGCTTCTTGAAACTTGACACAGTAATGCAGTTTCACATTCTAACAACATGTTTTGTTTCCTTTTCATGTAGCCCTAAGCAGTGACTGGCGAGAAACACTTTCATTGAAAGGGGTTGCAAGCTTCCAAAAATTACGAGTCTCCAGAAATTTCAGCAAATATTTTTTCACCCAAACTGGATGATAGTTTCAGGTAATGATCAGAACACTAAGCCCACTTGGTTCTCCAAATTTCGTTCTTCTATGTTGAAGCGTTCGTTTCCAGTAACAGTTTCCATTCTGGCATTTCACTCTGTTTTCTCCTATATTGATAGATGTATTTGGAACTCTAAATCAAACACAGTTTGTGCTAGCTTCTTGAAACTTGACACAGTAAAGCAGTTTCACATTCTAACTCTATGTTTTGTTTCCTTTTCTTGTAGCCCTAAGCAGTGACGGGCGAGAAACACTTTCATTGAAAGGGGTTGCAAGCTTCCAAAAATTACTAGTCTCCAGAAATCTCAGCAAATATATTTTCACCCAAACTGGATGATACTTTCAGGTAATGATCAGTACACTTGGCCCACTTGGTTCTCCATATTTCGTTCTTCTATGTTGAAGCGTTCGTTTACACTAACAGTTTCCACTCTGGCATTTCACTCTGTTTTCTCCTATATTGATAGATGTATTTGGAACTCTAAATCAAACACGGTTTGTGCTAGCTTCTTGAAACTTGACACAGTAAAGCAGTTTCACATTGTAACTCTATGTTTTGTTTCCTTTTCATGTAGCCCTAAGCAGTGACTGGCGAGAAACACTTTCATTGAAAGGGGTTGCAAGCTTCCAAAAATTACGAGTCTTCAGAAATCTCAGCAAATATTTTTTCACCCAAACTAGATGATACTTTCAGGTAATGATCAGTACACTAAGCCCTCTTGGTTCCCCAAATTTCGTTCTTCTATGTTGAAGCGTTCGTTTACACTAACAGTTTCCACTCTGGCATTTCACTCTGTTTTCTCCTATATTGATAGATGTATTTGGAACTCTAAATCAAACACGGTTTGTGCTAGCTTCTTGAAACTTGACAGAGTAATGCAGTTTCACATTGTAACTCTATGTTTTGTTTCCTTTTCATGTAGCTTTAAGCAGTGACTGGCGAGAAACACTTTCATTGAAAGGGGTTGCAAGCTTCCAAAAATTACGTGTCTCCAGAAATCTCAGCAAATATTTTTTCACCCAAACTGGATGATACTTTCAGGTAATGATCAGTACACTAAGCCCACTTGGTTCTCCAAATTTCATTCTTCTATGTTGAAGCGTTCATTTCCAGTAACAGTTTCCATTCTGGCATTTCACTCTGTTTTCTCGTATATTGATAGATGTATTTGGAACTCTAAATCAAACACGGTTTGTGCTAGCTTCTTGAAACTTGACACAGTAAAGCAGTTTCACATTCTAACTCTATGTTTTGTTTCCTTTTCATGTAGCCCTAAGCAGTGACTGGCGAGAAACACTTTCATTGAAAGGGGTTGCAAGCTTCCAAAAATTACGAGTCTTCAGAAATCTCAGCAAATATTTTTTCACCCAAACTAGATGATACTTTCAGGTAATGATCAGTACACTAAGCCCTCTTGGTTCCCCAAATTTCGTTCTTCTATGTTGAAGCGTTCGTTTACACTAACAGTTTCCACTCTGGCATTTCACTCTGTTTTCTCCTATATTGATAGATGTATTTGGAACTCTAAATCAAACACGGTTTGTGCTAGCTTCATGAAACTTGACACAGTAAAGCAGTTTCACATTGTAACTATATGTTTTGTTTCCTTTTCATGTAGCCCTAAGCAGTGACTGGCGAGAAACACTTTCATTGAAAGGGGTTGCAAGCTTCCAAAAATTACGAGTCTCCAGAAATCTCAGCAAATATTTTTTCACCCAAACTGGATGATACTTTCAGGTAATGATCAGTACACTAAGCCCACTTGGTTCTCTAAATTTCGTTCTTCTATGTTGAAGCGTTCGTTTCCAGTAACAGTTTGAATTTTTGTGTTTCACTCTGTTTTCTCCTATATTGATAGATGTATTGGGAACTCTAAATCAAACACGGTTTGTGCTAGCTTCTTGAAACTTGACACAGTAAAGCAGTTTCACATTCTAACTCTATGTTTTGTTTCCTTTTCATGTAGCCCTAAGCAGTGACTGGCGAGAAACACTTTCATTGAAAGGGGTTGCAAGCTTCCAAAAATTACGAGTCTCCAGAAATCTCAGCAAATATTTTTTCACCCAAACTGGATGATACTTTCAGGTAATGATCAGTACACTAAGCCCACTTGGTTCTCCAAATTTCATTCTTCTATGTTGAAGCGTTCGTTTCCAGTAACAGTTTCCATTCTGGCATTTCACTCTGTTTTCTCCTATATTGATAGATGTATTTGGAACTCTAAATCAAACACGGTTTGTGCTAGCTTCTTGAAACTTGACACAGTAAAGCAGTTTCACATTCTAACTCTATGTTTTGTTTCCTTTTCATGTAGCTTTAAGCAGTGACTGGCGAGAAACACTTTCATTGAAAGGGGTTGCAAGCTTCCAAAAATTACGAGTCTCCAGAAATCTCAGCAAATATTTTTTCACCCAAACTGGATGATACTTTCAGGTAATGATCAGTACACTAAGCCCACTTGGTTCCCCAAATTTCGTTCTTCTATGTTGAAGCGTTCGTTTCCAGTAACAGTTTGAATTTTGTCGTTTCACTCTGTTTTCTCCTATATTGATAGATGTATTTGGAACACTAAATCAAACACGGTTTGTGCTAGCTTCTTGAAACTTGACACAGTAAAGCAGTTTCACATTCTAACTCTATGTTTTGTTTCCTTTTCATGTAGCTTTAAGCAGTGACTGGCGAGAAACACCTTCATTGAAAGGGGTTGCAAGCTTCCAAAAATCACGAGTCTCCAGAAATCTCAGCAAATATTTTTTCACCCAAACTGGATGATACTTTCAGGTAATGATCAGTACACTTGGCCCACTTGGTTCTCCATATTTCGTTCTTCTATGTTGAAGCGTTCGTTTACAGTAACAGTTTCCACTCTGGCATTACACTCTGTTTTCTCCTATATTGATAGATGTATTTGGAACTCTAAATCAAACACGGTTTGTGCTAGCTTCTTGAAACTTGACACAGTAATGCAGTTTCACATTCTAACAACATGTTTTGTTTCCTTTTCATGTAGCCCTAAGCAGTGACTGGCGAGAAACACTTTCATTGAAAGGGGTTGCAAGCTTCCAAAAATTACGAGTCTCCAGAAATCTCAGCAAATATTTTTTCACCCAAACTGGATGATAGTTTCAGGTAATGATCAGAACACTAAGCCCACTTGGTTCTCCAAATTTCGTTCTTCTATGTTGAAGCGTTCGTTTCCAGTAACAGTTTCCATTCTGGCATTTCACTCTGTTTTCTCCTATATTGATAGATGTATTTGGAACTCTAAATCAAACACAGTTTGTGCTAGCTTCTTGAAACTTGACACAGTAAAGCAGTTTCACATTCTAACTCTATGTTTTGTTTCCTTTTCTTGTAGCCCTAAGCAGTGACGGGCGAGAAACACTTTCATTGAAAGGGGTTGCAAGCTTCCAAAAATTACTAGTGTCCAGAAATCTCAGCAAATATATTTTCACCCAAACTGGATGATACTTTCAGGTAATGATCAGTACACTTGGCCCACTTGGTTCTCCATATTTCGTTCTTCTATGTTGAAGCGTTCGTTTACACTAACAGTTTCCACTCTGGCATTTCACTCTGTTTTCTCCTATATTGATAGATGTATTTGGAACTCTAAATCAAACACGGTTTGTGCTAGCTTCTTGAAACTTGACACAGTAAAGAAGTTTCACATTCTAACTCTATGTTTTGTTTGTTTTTCATGTAGCCCTAAGCAGTGACTGGCGAGAAACACTTTCATTGAAAGGGGTTGCAAGCTTCCAAAAATTACGAGTCTCCAGAAATCTCAGCAAATATTTTTTCACCCAAACTGCATGATACTTTCAGGTAATGATCAGTACACTAAGCCCACTTGGTTCCCCAAATTTCGTTCTTCTATGTTGAAGCGTTCGTTTCCAGTAACAGTTTGAATTTTTGCGTTTCACTCTGTTTTCTCCTATATTGATAGATGTATTTGGAACTCTAAATCAAACACGGTTTGTGCTAGCTTCTTGAAACTTGACACAGTAAAGCAGTTTCATATTCTAACTCTATGTTTTGTTTCCTTTTCATGTAGCCCTAAGCAGTGACTGGCGAGAAACACTTTCATTGAAAGGGGTTGCAAGCTTCCAAAAATTACGAGTCTTCAGAAATCTCAGCAAATATTTTTTCACCCAAACTAGATGATACTTTCAGGTAATGATCAGTACACTAAGCCCTCTTGGTTCCCCAAATTTCGTTCTTCTATGTTGAAGCGTTCGTTTACACTAACAGTTTCCACTCTGGCATTTCACTCTGTTTTCTCCTATATTGATAGATGTATTTGGAACTCTAAATCAAACACGGTTTGTGCTAGCTTCTTGAAACTTGACACAGTAAAGCAGTTTCACATTCTAACTCTATGTTTTGTTTCCTTTTCATGTAGCTTTAAGCAGTGACTGGCGAGAAACACTTTCATTGAAAGGGGTTGCAAGCTTCCAAAAATTACGAGTCTCCAGAAATCTCAGCAAATATTTTTTCACCCAAACTGGATGATACTTTCAGGTAATGATCAGTACACTAAGCCCACTTGGTTCTCCAAATTTCATTCTTCTATGTTGAAGCGTTCGTTTCCAGTAACAGTTTCCATTCTGGCATTTCACTCTGTTTTCTCCTATATTGATAGATGTATTTGGAACTCTAAATCAAACACGGTTTGTGCTAGCTTCTTGAAACTTGACACAGTAAAGCAGTTTCACATTGTAACTCTATGTTTTGTTTCCTTTTCATGTAGCCCTAAGCAGTGACTGGCGAGAAACACTTTCATTGAAAGGGGTTGCAAGCTTCCAAAAATTACGAGTCTTCAGAAATCTCAGCAAATATTTTTTCACCCAAACTAGATGATACTTTCAGGTAATGATCAGTACACTAAGCCCTCTTGGTTCCCCAAATTTCGTTCTTCTATGTTGAAGCGTTCGTTTACACTAACAGTTTCCACTCTGGCATTTCACTCTGTTTTCTCCTATATTGATAGATGTATTTGGAACTCTAAATCAAACACGGTTTGTGCTAGCTTCTTGAAACTTGACAGAGTAATGCAGTTTCACATTGTAACTCTATGTTTTGTTTCCTTTTCATGTAGCTTTAAGCAGTGACTGGCGAGAAACACTTTCATTGAAAGGGGTTGCAAGCTTCCAAAAATTACGTGTCTCCAGAAATCTCAGCAAATATTTTTTCACCCAAACTGGATGATACTTTCAGGTAATGATCAGTACACTAAGCCCACTTGGTTCTCCAAATTTCATTCTTCTATGTTGAAGCGTTCATTTCCAGTAACAGTTTCCATTCTGGCATTTCACTCTGTTTTCTCGTATATTGATAGATGTATTTGGAACTCTAAATCAAACACGGTTTGTGCTAGCTTCTTGAAACTTGACACAGTAAAGCAGTTTCACATTCTAACTCTATGTTTTGTTTCCTTTTCATGTAGCCCTAAGCAGTGACTGGCGAGAAACACTTTCATTGAAAGGGGTTGCAAGCTTCCAAAAATTACGAGTCTTCAGAAATCTCAGCAAATATTTTTTCACCCAAACTAGATGATACTTTCAGGTAATGATCAGTACACTAAGCCCTCTTGGTTCCCCAAATTTCGTTCTTCTATGTTGAAGCGTTCGTTTACACTAACAGTTTCCACTCTGGCATTTCACTCTGTTTTCTCCTATATTGATAGATGTATTTGGAACTCTAAATCAAACACGGTTTGTGCTAGCTTCATGAAACTTGACACAGTAAAGCAGTTTCACATTGTAACTATATGTTTTGTTTCCTTTTCATGTAGCCCTAAGCAGTGACTGGCGAGAAACACTTTCATTGAAAGGGGTTGCAAGCTTCCAAAAATTACGAGTCTCCAGAAATCTCAGCAAATATTTTTTCACCCAAACTGGATGATACTTTCAGGTAATGATCAGTACACTAAGCCCACTTGGTTCTCTAAATTTCGTTCTTCTATGTTGAAGCGTTCGTTTCCAGTAACAGTTTGAATTTTTGTGTTTCACTCTGTTTTCTCCTATATTGATAGATGTATTGGGAACTCTAAATCAAACACGGTTTGTGCTAGCTTCTTGAAACTTGACACAGTAAAGCAGTTTCACATTCTAACTCTATGTTTTGTTTCCTTTTCATGTAGCCCTAAGCAGTGACTGGCGAGAAACACTTTCATTGAAAGGGGTTGCAAGCTTCCAAAAATTACGAGTCTCCAGAAATCTCAGCAAATATTTTTTCACCCAAACTGGATGATACTTTCAGGTAATGATCAGTACACTAAGCCCACTTGGTTCTCCAAATTTCATTCTTCTATGTTGAAGCGTTCGTTTCCAGTAACAGTTTCCATTCTGGCATTTCACTCTGTTTTCTCCTATATTGATAGATGTATTTGGAACTCTAAATCAAACACGGTTTGTGCTAGCTTCTTGAAACTTGACACAGTAAAGCAGTTTCACATTCTAACTCTATGTTTTGTTTCCTTTTCATGTAGCTTTAAGCAGTGACTGGCGAGAAACACTTTCATTGAAAGGGGTTGCAAGCTTCCAAAAATTACGAGTCTCCAGAAATCTCAGCAAATATTTTTTCACCCAAACTGGATGATACTTTCAGGTAATGATCAGTACACTAAGCCCACTTGGTTCCCCAAATTTCGTTCTTCTATGTTGAAGCGTTCGTTTCCAGTAACAGTTTGAATTTTGTCGTTTCACTCTGTTTTCTCCTATATTGATAGATGTATTTGGAACACTAAATCAAACACGGTTTGTGCTAGCTTCTTGAAACTTGACACAGTAAAGCAGTTTCACATTCTAACTCTATGTTTTGTTTCCTTTTCATGTAGCTTTAAGCAGTGACTGGCGAGAAACACCTTCATTGAAAGGGGTTGCAAGCTTCCAAAAATCACGAGTCTCCAGAAATCTCAGCAAATATTTTTTCACCCAAACTGGATGATACTTTCAGGTAATGATCAGTACACTTGGCCCACTTGGTTCTCCATATTTCGTTCTTCTATGTTGAAGCGTTCGTTTACAGTAACAGTTTCCACTCTGGCATTACACTCTGTTTTCTCCTATATTGATAGATGTATTTGGAACTCTAAATCAAACACGGTTTGTGCTAGCTTCTTGAAACTTGACACAGTAATGCAGTTTCACATTCTAACAACATGTTTTGTTTCCTTTTCATGTAGCCCTAAGCAGTGACTGGCGAGAAACACTTTCATTGAAAGGGGTTGCAAGCTTCCAAAAATTACGAGTCTCCAGAAATCTCAGCAAATATTTTTTCACCCAAACTGGATGATAGTTTCAGGTAATGATCAGAACACTAAGCCCACTTGGTTCTCCAAATTTCGTTCTTCTATGTTGAAGCGTTCGTTTCCAGTAACAGTTTCCATTCTGGCATTTCACTCTGTTTTCTCCTATATTGATAGATGTATTTGGAACTCTAAATCAAACACAGTTTGTGCTAGCTTCTTGAAACTTGACACAGTAAAGCAGTTTCACATTCTAACTCTATGTTTTGTTTCCTTTTCTTGTAGCCCTAAGCAGTGACGGGCGAGAAACACTTTCATTGAAAGGGGTTGCAAGCTTCCAAAAATTACTAGTGTCCAGAAATCTCAGCAAATATATTTTCACCCAAACTGGATGATACTTTCAGGTAATGATCAGTACACTTGGCCCACTTGGTTCTCCATATTTCGTTCTTCTATGTTGAAGCGTTCGTTTACACTAACAGTTTCCACTCTGGCATTTCACTCTGTTTTCTCCTATATTGATAGATGTATTTGGAACTCTAAATCAAACACGGTTTGTGCTAGCTTCTTGAAACTTGACACAGTAAAGAAGTTTCACATTCTAACTCTATGTTTTGTTTGTTTTTCATGTAGCCCTAAGCAGTGACTGGCGAGAAACACTTTCATTGAAAGGGGTTGCAAGCTTCCAAAAATTACGAGTCTCCAGAAATCTCAGCAAATATTTTTTCACCCAAACTGCATGATACTTTCAGGTAATGATCAGTACACTAAGCCCACTTGGTTCCCCAAATTTCGTTCTTCTATGTTGAAGCGTTCGTTTCCAGTAACAGTTTGAATTTTTGCGTTTCACTCTGTTTTCTCCTATATTGATAGATGTATTTGGAACTCTAAATCAAACACGGTTTGTGCTAGCTTCTTGAAACTTGACACAGTAAAGCAGTTTCATATTCTAACTCTATGTTTTGTTTCCTTTTCATGTAGCCCTAAGCAGTGACTGGCGAGAAACACTTTCATTGAAAGGGGTTGCAAGCTTCCAAAAATTACGAGTCTTCAGAAATCTCAGCAAATATTTTTTCACCCAAACTAGATGATACTTTCAGGTAATGATCAGTACACTAAGCCCTCTTGGTTCCCCAAATTTCGTTCTTCTATGTTGAAGCGTTCGTTTACACTAACAGTTTCCACTCTGGCATTTCACTCTGTTTTCTCCTATATTGATAGATGTATTTGGAACTCTAAATCAAACACGGTTTGTGCTAGCTTCTTGAAACTTGACACAGTAAAGCAGTTTCACATTCTAACTCTATGTTTTGTTTCCTTTTCATGTAGCTTTAAGCAGTGACTGGCGAGAAACACTTTCATTGAAAGGGGTTGCAAGCTTCCAAAAATTACGAGTCTCCAGAAATCTCAGCAAATATTTTTTCACCCAAACTGGATGATACTTTCAGGTAATGATCAGTACACTAAGCCCACTTGGTTCTCCAAATTTCATTCTTCTATGTTGAAGCGTTCGTTTCCAGTAACAGTTTCCATTCTGGCATTTCACTCTGTTTTCTCCTATATTGATAGATGTATTTGGAACTCTAAATCAAACACGGTTTGTGCTAGCTTCTTGAAACTTGACACAGTAAAGCAGTTTCACATTCTAACTCTATGTTTTGTTTCCTTTTCATGTAGCCCTAAGCAGTGACTGGCGAGAAACACTTTCATTGAAAGGGGTTGCAAGCTTCCAAAAATTACGAGTCTTCAGAAATCTCAGCAAATATTTTTTCACCCAAACTAGATGATACTTTCAGGTAATGATCAGTACACTAAGCCCTCTTGGTTCCCCAAATTTCATTCTTCTATGTTGAAGCGTTCGTTTACACTAACAGTTTCCACTCTGGCATTTCACTCCGTTTTCTCCTATATTGATAGATGTATTTGGAACTCTAAATCAAACACGGTTTGTGCTAGCTTCTTGAAACTTGACACAGTAAAGCAGTTTCACATTGTAACTCTGTGTTTTGTTTCCTTTTCATGTAGCCCTAAGCAGTGACTGGCGAGAAACACTTTCATTGAAAGGGGTTGCAAGCTTCCAAAAATTACGAGTCTCCAGAAATCTCAGCAAATATTTTTTCACCCAAACTGGATGATACTTTCAGGTAATGATCAGTACACTAAGCCCACTTGGTTCTCCAAATTTCGTTCTTCTATGTTGAAGCGTTCGTTTCTAGTAACAGTTTGAATTTTTGCGTTTCACTCTGTTTTCTCCTATATTGATAGATGTATTTGGAACTCTAAATCAAACACGGTTTGTGCTAGCTTCTTGAAACTTGACACAGTAAAGCAGTTTCACATTCTAACTCTATGTTTTGTTTCCTTTTCATGTAGCTTTAAGCAGTTACTGGCGAGAAACACTTTCATTGAAAGGGGTTGCAAGCTTCCAAAAATTACGAGTCTCCAGAAATATCAGCAAATATTTTTTCAGCCAAACTGGATGATACTTTCAGGTAATGATCAGTACACTAAGCCCACTTGGTTCTCCAAATTTCATTCTTCTATGTTGAAGCGTTCGTTTCTAGTAACAATTTGAATTTTGTCGTTTCACTCTGTTTTCTCCTATATTGATAGATGTATTTGGAACTCTAAATCAAACACGGTTTGTGCTAGCTTCTTGAAACTTGACACAGTAAAGCAGTTTCACATTCTAACTCTATGTTTTGTTTCCTTTTCATGTAGCCCTAAGCAGTGACTGGCGAGAAACACTTTTATTGAAAGGGGTTGCAAGCTTCCAAAAATTACGAGTCTTCAGAAATCTCAGCAAATATTTTTTCACCCAAACTAGATGATACTTTCAGGTAATGATCAGTACACTAAGCCCTCTTGGTTCCCCAAATTTCGTTCTTCTATGTTGAAGCGTTCGTTTACACTAACAGTTTCCACTCTGGCATTTCACTCTGTTTTCTCCTATATTGATAGATGTATTTGGAACTCTAAATCAAACACGGTTTGTGCTAGCTTCTTGAAACTTGACACAGTAAAGCAGTTTCACATTGTAACTCTATGTTTTGTTTCCTTTTCATGTAGCTTTAAGCAGTGACTGGCGAGAAACACTTTCATTGAAAGGGGTTGCAAGCTTCCAAAAATTACGAGTCTCCAGAAATCTCAGCAAATATTTTTTCACCCAAACTGGATGATACTTTCAGGTAATGATCAGTACACTAAGCCCACTTGGTTCCCCAAATTTCGTTCTTCTATGTTGAAGCGTTCGTTTCCAGTAACATTTAGAATTTTTGCGTTTCACTCTGTTTTCTCCTATATTGATAGATGTATTTGGAACTCTAAATCAAACACGGTTTGTGCTAGCTTCTTGAAACTTGACACAGTAAAGCAGTTTCACATTCTAACTCTAAGTTTTGTTTCCTTTTCATGTAGCCCTAAGCAGAGATTGCGAGAAACACTTTAATTGAAAGGGGTTGCAAGCTTCCAAAAATTACGAGTCTCCAGAAATCTCAGCAAATATTTTTTCACCCAAACTGGATGATACTTTCAGGTAATGATCAGTACACTAAGCCGACTTGGTTCTCCAAATTTCCTTCTTCTATGTTGAAGCGTTCGTTTCCAGTAACAGTTTGAATTTTTGCGTTTCACTCTGTTTTCTCCTATATTGATAGATGTATTTGGAACTCTAAATCAAACACGGTTTGTGCTAGCTTCTTGAAACTTGACACAGTAAAGCAGTTTCACATTCTAACTCTATGTTTTGTTTCCTTTTCTTGTAGCCCTAAGCAGTGACGGGCGAGAAACACTTTTATTGAAAGGGGTTGCAAGCTTCCAAAAATTACTAGTCTCCAGAAATCTCAGCAAATATATTTTCACCCAAACTGGATGATACTTTCAGGTAATGATCAGTACACTTGGCCCACTTGGTTCTCCATATTTCGTTCTTCTATGTTGAAGCGTTCGTTTACAGTAACAGTTTCCACTCTGGCATTTCACTCTGTTTTCTCCTATATTGATAGATGTATTTGGAACTCTAAATCAAACACGGTTTGTGCTAGCTTCTTGAAACTTGACACAGTAAAGCAGTTTCACATTCTAACTCTATGTTTTGTTTCCTTTTCATGTAGCTTTAAGCAGTGACTGGCGAGAAACACTTTCATTGAAAGGGGGTGCAAGCTTCCAAAAATTACGAGTCTCCAGAAATCTCAGCAAATATTTTTTCACCCAAACTGGATGATACTTTCAGGTAATGATTAGTACACTAAGCCGACTTGGTTCTCCAAATTTCGTTCTTCTATGTTGAAGCGTTCGTTTCTAGTAACAATTTGAATTTTGTCGTTTCACTCTGTTTTCTCCTATATTGATAGATGTATTTGGAACTCTAAATCAAACACGGTTTGTGCTAGCTTCTTGAAACTTGACACAGTAAAGCAGTTTCACATTCTAACTCTATGTTTTGTTTCCTTTTCATGTAGCTTTAAGCAGTGACTGGCGAGAAACACCTTCATTGAAAGGGGTTGCAAGCTTCCAAAAATCACGAGTCTCCAGAAATCTCAGCAAATATTTTTTCACCCAAACTGGATGATACTTTCAGGTAATGATCAGTACACTTGGCCCACTTGGTTCTCCATATTTCGTTCTTCTATGTTGAAGCGTTCGTTTACAGTAACAGTTTCCACTCTGGCATTACACTCTGTTTTCTCCTATATTGATAGATGTATTTGGAACTCTAAATCAAACACGGTTTGTGCTAGCTTCTTGAAACTTGACACAGTAATGCAGTTTCACATTCTAACAACATGTTTTGTTTCCTTTTCATGTAGCCCTAAGCAGTGACTGGCGAGAAACACTTTCATTGAAAGGGGTTGCAAGCTTCCAAAAATTACGAGTCTCCAGAAATTTCAGCAAATATTTTTTCACCCAAACTGGATGATAGTTTCAGGTAATGATCAGAACACTAAGCCCACTTGGTTCTCCAAATTTCGTTCTTCTATGTTGAAGCGTTCGTTTCCAGTAACAGTTTCCATTCTGGCATTTCACTCTGTTTTCTCCTATATTGATAGATGTATTTGGAACTCTAAATCAAACACAGTTTGTGCTAGCTTCTTGAAACTTGACACAGTAAAGCAGTTTCACATTCTAACTCTATGTTTTGTTTCCTTTTCTTGTAGCCCTAAGCAGTGACGGGCGAGAAACACTTTCATTGAAAGGGGTTGCAAGCTTCCAAAAATTACTAGTCTCCAGAAATCTCAGCAAATATATTTTCACCCAAACTGGATGATACTTTCAGGTAATGATCAGTACACTTGGCCCACTTGGTTCTCCATATTTCGTTCTTCTATGTTGAAGCGTTCGTTTACACTAACAGTTTCCACTCTGGCATTTCACTCTGTTTTCTCCTATATTGATAGATGTATTTGGAACTCTAAATCAAACACGGTTTGTGCTAGCTTCTTGAAACTTGACCCAGTAAAGCAGTTTCACATTGTAACTCTATGTTTTGTTTCCTTTTCATGTAGCTTTAAGCAGTGACTGGCGAGAAACACTTTCATTGAAAGGGGTTGCAAGCTTCCAAAAATTACGAGTCTCCAGAAATCTCAGCAAATATTTTTTCACCCAAACTGGATGATACTTTCAGGTAATGATCAGTACACTAAGCCCACTTGGTTCTCCAAATTTCATTCTTCTATGTTGAAGCGTTCGTTTCCAGTAACAGTTTCCATTCTGGCATTTCACTCTGTTTTCTCCTATATTGATAGATGTATTTGGAACTCTAAATCAAACACGGTTTGTGCTAGCTTCTTGAAACTTGACACAGTAAAGCAGTTTCACATTCTAACTCTATGTTTTGTTTCCTTTTCATGTAGCCCTAAGCAGTGACTGGCGAGAAACACTTTCATTGAAAGGGGTTGCAAGCTTCCAAAAATTACGAGTCTTCAGAAATCTCAGCAAATATTTTTTCACCCAAACTAGATGATACTTTCAGGTAATGATCAGTACACTAATCCCTCTTGGTTCCCCAAATTTCGTTCTTCTATGTTGAAGCGTTCGTTTACACTAACAGTTTCCACTCTGGCATTTCACTCTGTTTTCTCCTATATTGATAGATGTATTTGGAACTCTAAATGAAACACGGTTTGTGCTAGCTTCTTGAAACTTGACACAGTAAAGCAGTTTCACATTGTAACTCTATGTTTTGTTTCCTTTTCATGTAGCCCTAAGCAGTGACTGGCGAGAAACACTTTCATTGAAAGGGGTTGCAAGCTTCCAAAAATTACGAGTCTCCAGAAATCTCAGCAAATATTTTTTCACCCAAACTGCATGATACTTTCAGGTAATGATCAGTACACTAAGCCCACTTGGTTCTCCAAATTTCGTTCTTCTATGTTGAAGCGTTCGTTTCCAGTAACAGTTTGAATTTTTGCGTTTCACTCTGTTTTCTCCTATATTGATAGATGTATTTGGAACTCTAAATCAAACACGGTTTGTGCTAGCTTCTTGAAACTTGACACAGTAAAGCAGTTTCACATTCTAACTCTATGTTTTGTTTCCTTTTCATGTAGCCCTAAGCAGTGAATGGCGAGAAACACTTTCATTGAAAGGGGTTGCAAGCTTCCAAAAATTACGAGTCTCCAGAAATCTCAGCAAATATTTTTTCACCCAAACTGGATGATACTTTCAGGTAATGATCAGTACACTAAGCCCACTTGGTTCTCCAAATTTCATTCTTCTATGTTGAAGCGTTCGTTTCCAGTAACAGTTTCCATTCTGGCATTTCACTCTGTTTTCTCCTATATTGATAGATGTATTTGGAACTCTAAATCAAACACGGTTTGTGCTAGCTTCTTGAAACTTGACACAGTAAAGCAGTTTCACATTCTAACTCTATGTTTTGTTTCCTTTTCATGTAGCTTTAAGCAGTGACTGGCGAGAAACACTTTCATTGAAAGGGGTTGCAAGCTTCCAAAAATTACGAGTCTCCAGAAATCTCAGCAAATATTTTTTCACCCAAACTGGATGATACTTTCAGTAAATGATCAGTACACTAAGCCCACTTGGTTCCCCAAATTTCGTTCTTCTATGTTGAAGCGTTCGTTTCCAGTAACAGTTTGAATTTTGTCGTTTCACTCTGTTTTCTCCTATATTGATAGATGTATTTGGAACACTAAATCAAACACGGTTTGTGCTAGCTTCTTGAAACTTGACACAGTAAAGCAGTTTCACATTCTAACTCTATGTTTTGTTTCCTTTTCATGTAGCTTTAAGCAGTGACTGGCGAGAAACACCTTCATTGAAAGGGGTTGCAAGCTTCCAAAAATCACGAGTCTCCAGAAATCTCAGCAAATATTTTTTCACCCAAACAGGATGATACTTTCAGGTAATGATCAGTACACTTGGCCCACTTGGTTCTCCATATTTCGTTCTTCTATGTTGAAGCGTTCGTTTACAGTAACAGTTTCCACTCTGGCATTACACTCTGTTTTCTCCTATATTGATAGATGTATTTGGAACTCTAAATCAAACACGGTTTGTGCTAGCTTCTTGAAACTTGACACAGTAATGAAGTTTCACATTCTAACAACATGTTTTGTTTCCTTTTCATGTAGCCCTAAGCAGTGACTGGCGAGAAACACTTTCATTGAAAGGGGTTGCAAGCTTCCAAAAATTACGAGTCTCCAGAAATCTCAGCAAATATTTTTTCACCCAAGCTGCATGATACTTTCAGGTAATGATCAGTACACTAAGCCCACTTGGTTCCCCAAATTTCGTTCTTCTATGTTGAAGCGTTCGTTTCCAGTAACAGTTAGAATTTTGGCGTTTCACTCTGTTTTCTCCTATATTGATAGATGTATTTGGAACTCTAAATCAAACACGGTTTGTGCTAGCTTCTTGAAACTTGACACAGTAAAGCAATTTCACATTCTAACTCTAAGTTTTGTTTCCTTTTCATGTAGCCCTAAGCAGTGACTGGCGAGAAACACTTTCATTGAAAGGGGTTGCAAGCTTCCAAAAATTACGAGTCTCCAGAAATCTCAGCAAATATTTTTTCACCCAAACTGGATGATACTTTCAGGTAATGATCAGTACACTAAGCCCACTTGGTTCTCCAAATTTTGTTCTTCTATGTTGAAGCGTTCGTTTCCAGTAACAGTTTGAATTTTTGCGTTTCACTCTGTTTTCTCCTATATTGATAGATGTATTTGGAACTCTAAATCAAACACGGTTTGTGCTAGCTTCTTGAAACTTGACACAGTAAAGCAGTTTCACATTCTAACTCTATGTTTTGTTTCCTTTTCATGTAGCTTTAAGCAGTGACTGGCGAGAAACACCTTCATTGAAAGGGGTTGCAAGCTTCCAAAAATCACGAGTCTCCAGAAATCTCAGCAAATATTTTTTCACCCAAACTGGATGATACTTTCAGGTAATGATCAGTACACTTGGCCCACTTGGTTCTCCATATTTCGTTCTTCTATGTTGAAGCGTTCGTTTACAGTAACAGTTTCCACTCTGGCATTACACTCTGTTTTCTCCTATATTGATAGATGTATTTGGAACTCTAAATCAAACACGGTTTGTGCTAGCTTCTTGAAACTTGACACAGTAATGCAGTTTCACATTCTAACAACATGTTTTGTTTCCTTTTCATGTAGCCCTAAGCAGTGACTGGCGAGAAACACTTTCATTGAAAGGGGTTGCAAGCTTCCAAAAATTACGAGTCTCCAGAAATTTCAGCAAATATTTTTTCACCCAAACTGGATGATAGTTTCAGGTAATGATCAGAACACTAAGCCCACTTGGTTCTCCAAATTTCGTTCTTCTATGTTGAAGCGTTCGTTTCCAGTAACAGTTTCCATTCTGGCATTTCACTCTGTTTTCTCCTATATTGATAGATGTATTTGGAACTCTAAATCAAACACAGTTTGTGCTAGCTTCTTGAAACTTGACACAGTAAAGCAGTTTCACATTCTAACTCTATGTTTTGTTTCCTTTTCTTGTAGCCCTAAGCAGTGACGGGCGAGAAACACTTTCATTGAAAGGGGTTGCAAGCTTCCAAAAATTACTAGTCTCCAGAAATCTCAGCAAATATATTTTCACCCAAACTGGATGATACTTTCAGGTAATGATCAGTACACTTGGCCCACTTGGTTCTCCATATTTCGTTCTTCTATGTTGAAGCGTTCGTTTACACTAACAGTTTCCACTCTGGCATTTCACTCTGTATTCTCCTATATTGATAGATGTATTTGGAACTCTAAATCAAACACGGTTTGTGCTAGCTTCTTGAAACTTGACACAGTAAAGCAGTTTCACATTGTAACTCTATGTTTTGTTTCCTTTTCATGTAGCTTTAAGCAGTGACTGGCGAGAAACACTTTCATTGAAAGGGGTTGCAAGCTTCCAAAAATTACGAGTCTCCAGAAATCTCAGCAAATATTTTTTCACCCAAACTGGATGATACTTTCAGGTAATGATCAGTACACTAAGCCCACTTGGTTCTCCAAATTTCATTCTTCTATGTTGAAGCGTTCGTTTCCAGTAACAGTTTCCATTCTGGCATTTCACTCTGTTTTCTCCTATATTGATAGATGTATTTGGAACTCTAAATCAAACACGGTTTGTGCTAGCTTCTTGAAACTTGACACAGTAAAGCAGTTTCACATTCTAACTCTATGTTTTGTTTCCTTTTCATGTAGCCCTAAGCAGTGACTGGCGAGAAACACTTTCATTGAAAGGGGTTGCAAGCCTCCAAAAATTACGAGTCTTCAGAAATCTCAGCAAATATTTTTTCACCCAAACTAGATGATACTTTCAGGTAATGATCAGTACACTAATCCCTCTTGGTTCCCCAAATTTCGTTCTTCTATGTTGAAGCGTTCGTTTACACTAACAGTTTCCACTCTGGCATTTCACTCTGTTTTCTCCTATATTGATAGATGTATTTGGAACTCTAAATGAAACACGGTTTGTGCTAGCTTCTTGAAACTTGACACAGTAAAGCAGTTTCACATTGTAACTCTATGTTTTGTTTCCTTTTCATGTAGCCCTAAGCAGTGACTGGCGAGAAACACTTTCATTGAAAGGGGTTGCAAGCTTCCAAAAATTACGAGTCTCCAGAAATCTCAGCAAATATTTTTTCACCCAAACTGCATGATACTTTCAGGTAATGATCAGTACACTAAGCCCACTTGGTTCTCCAAATTTCGTTCTTCTATGTTGAAGCGTTCGTTTCCAGTAACAGTTTGAATTTTTGCGTTTCACTCTGTTTTCTCCTATATTGATAGATGTATTTGGAACTCTAAATCAAACACGGTTTGTGCTAGCTTCTTGAAACTTGACACAGTAAAGCAGTTTCACATTCTAACTCTATGTTTTGTTTCCTTTTCATGTAGCCCTAAGCAGTGAATGGCGAGAAACACTTTCATTGAAAGGGGTTGCAAGCTTCCAAAAATTACGAGTCTCCAGAAATCTCAGCAAATATTTTTTCACCCAAACTGGATGATACTTTCAGGTAATGATCAGTACACTAAGCCCACTTGGTTCTCCAAATTTCATTCTTCTATGTTGAAGCGTTCGTTTCCAGTAACAGTTTCCATTCTGGCATTTCACTCTGTTTTCTCCTATATTGATAGATGTATTTGGAACTCTAAATCAAACACGGTTTGTGCTAGCTTCTTGAAACTTGACACAGTAAAGCAGTTTCACATTCTAACTCTATGTTTTGTTTCCTTTTCATGTAGCTTTAAGCAGTGACTGGCGAGAAACACTTTCATTGAAAGGGGTTGCAAGCTTCCAAAAATTACGAGTCTCCAGAAATCTCAGCAAATATTTTTTCACCCAAACTGGATGATACTTTCAGTAAATGATCAGTACACTAAGCCCACTTGGTTCCCCAAATTTCGTTCTTCTATGTTGAAGCGTTCGTTTCCAGTAACAGTTTGAATTTTGTCGTTTCACTCTGTTTTCTCCTATATTGATAGATGTATTTGGAACACTAAATCAAACACGGTTTGTGCTAGCTTCTTGAAACTTGACACAGTAAAGCAGTTTCACATTCTAACTCTATGTTTTGTTTCCTTTTCATGTAGCTTTAAGCAGTGACTGGCGAGAAACACCTTCATTGAAAGGGGTTGCAAGCTTCCAAAAATCACGAGTCTCCAGAAATCTCAGCAAATATTTTTTCACCCAAACAGGATGATACTTTCAGGTAATGATCAGTACACTTGGCCCACTTGGTTCTCCATATTTCGTTCTTCTATGTTGAAGCGTTCGTTTACAGTAACAGTTTCCACTCTGGCATTACACTCTGTTTTCTCCTATATTGATAGATGTATTTGGAACTCTAAATCAAACACGGTTTGTGCTAGCTTCTTGAAACTTGACACAGTAATGAAGTTTCACATTCTAACAACATGTTTTGTTTCCTTTTCATGTAGCCCTAAGCAGTGACTGGCGAGAAACACTTTCATTGAAAGGGGTTGCAAGCTTCCAAAAATTACGAGTCTCCAGAAATCTCAGCAAATATTTTTTCACCCAAGCTGCATGATACTTTCAGGTAATGATCAGTACACTAAGCCCACTTGGTTCCCCAAATTTCGTTCTTCTATGTTGAAGCGTTCGTTTCCAGTAACAGTTAGAATTTTGGCGTTTCACTCTGTTTTCTCCTATATTGATAGATGTATTTGGAACTCTAAATCAAACACGGTTTGTGCTAGCTTCTTGAAACTTGACACAGTAAAGCAATTTCACATTCTAACTCTAAGTTTTGTTTCCTTTTCATGTAGCCCTAAGCAGTGACTGGCGAGAAACACTTTCATTGAAAGGGGTTGCAAGCTTCCAAAAATTACGAGTCTCCAGAAATCTCAGCAAATATTTTTTCACCCAAACTGGATGATACTTTCAGGTAATGATCAGTACACTAAGCCCACTTGGTTCTCCAAATTTTGTTCTTCTATGTTGAAGCGTTCGTTTCCAGTAACAGTTTGAATTTTTGCGTTTCACTCTGTTTTCTCCTATATTGACAGATGTATTTGGAACTCTAAATCAAACACAGTTTGTGCTAGCTTCTTGAAACTTGACACAGTAAAGCAGTTTCACATTCTAAATCTATGTTTTGTTTCCTTTTCTTGTAGCCCTAAGCAGTGACGGGCGAGAAACACTTTCATTGAAAGGGGTTGCAAGCTTCCAAAAATTACGAGTCTCCAGAAATCTCAGCAAATATATTTTCACCCAAACTGGATTATACTTTCAGGTAATGATCAGTACACTTGGCCCACTTGGTTCTCCATATTTCGTTCTTCTATGTTGAAGCGTTCGTTTACACTAACAGTTTCCACTCTGGCATTTCACTCTGTTTTCTCCTATATTGATAGATGTATTTGGAACTCTAAATCAAACACGGTTTGTGCTAGCTTCTTGAAACTTGACACAGTAAAGCAGTTTCACATTCTAACTCTATGTTTTGTTTGTTTTTCATGTAGCCCTAAGCAGTGACTGGCGAGAAACACTTTCATTGAAAGGGGTTGCAAGCTTCCAAAAATTACGATTCTCCAGAAATCTCAGCAAATATTTTTTCACCCAAACTGCATGATACTTTCAGGTAATGATCAGTACACTATGCCCACTTGGTTCCCCAAATTTCGTTCTTCTATGTTGAAGCGTTCGTTTCCAGTAACAGTTTGAATTTTTGCGTTTCACTCTGTTTTCTCCTATATTGATAGATGTATTTGGAACACTAAATCAAACACGGTTTGTGCTAGCTTCTTGAAACTTGACACAGTAAAGCAGTTTCACATTCTAACTCTATGTTTTGTTTCCTTTTCATGTAGCCCTAAGCAGTGACTGGCGAGAAACACTTTCATTGAAAGGGGTTGCAAACTTCCAAAAATTACGAGTCTTCAGAAATCTCAGCAAATATTTTTTCACCCAAACTAGATGATACTTTCAGGTAATGATCAGTACACTAAGCCCTCTTGGTTCCCCAAATTTCGTTCTTCTATGTTGAAGCGTTCGTTTACACTAACAGTTTCCACTCTGGCATTTCACTCTGTTTTCTCCTATATTGATAGATGTATTTGGAACTCTAAATCAAACACGGTTTGTGCTAGCTTCTTGAAACTTGACACAGTAAAGCAGTTTCACATTGTAACTCTATGTTTTGTTTCCTTTTCATGTAGCTTTAAGCAGTTACTGGCGAGAAACACTTTCATTGAAAGGGGTTGCAAGCTTCCAAAAATTACGAGTCTCCAGAAATCTCAGCAAATATTTTTTCACCCAAACTGGATGATACTTTCAGGTAATGATCAGTACACTAAGCCCACTTGGTTCTCCAAATTTCATTCTTCTATGTTGAAGCGTTCGTTTCTAGTAACAATTTGAATTTTGTCGTTTCACTCTGTTTTCTCCTATATTGATAGATGTATTTGGAACTCTAAATCAAACACGGTTTGTGCTAGCTTCTTGAAACTTGACACAGTAAAGCAGTTTCACATTCTAACTCTATGTTTTGTTTCCTTTTCATGTAGCCCTAAGCAGTGACTGGCGAGAAACACTTTCATTGAAAGGGGTTGCAAGCTTCCAAAAATTACGAGTCTTCAGAAATCTCAGCAAATATTTTTTCACCCAAACTAGATGATACTTTCAGGTAATGATCAGTACACTAAGCCCTCTTGGTTCCCCAAATTTCGTTCTTCTATGTTGAAGCGTTCGTTTACACTAACAGTTTCCACTCTGGCATTTCACTCTGTTTTCTCCTATATTGATAGATGTATTTGGAACTCTAAATCAAACACGGTTTGTGCTAGCTTCTTGAAACTTGACACAGTAAAGCAGTTTCACATTCTAACTCTAAGTTTTGTTTCCTTTTCATGTAGCCCTAAGCAGAGACTAGCGAGAAACACTTTCATTGAAAGGGGTTGCAAGCTTCCAAAAATTACGAGTCTCCAGAAATCTCAGCAAATATTTTTTCACCCAAACTGGATGATACTTTCAGGTAATGATCAGTACACTAAGCCCACTTGGTTCTCCAAATTTCCTTCTTCTATGTTGAAGCGTTCGTTTCCAGTAACAGTTTGAATTTTTGCGTTTCACACTGTTTTCTCCTATATTGATAGATGTATTTGGAACTCTAAATCAAACACGGTTTGTGCTAGCTTCTTGAAACTTGACACAGTAAAGCAGTTTCACATTCTAACTCTATGTTTTGTTTCCTTTTCTTGTAGCCCTAAGCAGTGACGGGCGAGAAACACTTTTATTGAAAGGGGTTGCAAGCTTCCAAAAATTACTAGTCTCCAGAAATCTCAGCAAATATATTTTCACCCAAACTGGATGATACTTTCAGGTAATGATCAATACACTTGGCCCACTTGGTTCTCCATATTTCTTTCTTCTATGTTGAAGCGTTCGTTTACACTAACAGTTTCCACTCTGGCATTTCACTCTGTTTTCTCCTATATTGATAGATGTATTTGGAACTCTAAATCAAACACGGTTTGTGCTAGCTTCTTGAAACTTGACACAGTAAAGCAGTTTCACATTCTAACTCTATGTTTTGTTTCCTTTTCATGTAGCTTTAAGCAGTGACTGGCGAGAAACACCTTCATTGAAAGGGGTTGCAAGCTTCCAAAAATTACGAGTCTCCAGAAATCTCAGCAAATATTTTTTCACCCAAACTGGATGATACTTTCAGGTAATGATCAGTACACTAAGCCCACTTGGTTCCCCAAATTTCGTTCTTCTATGTTGAAGCGTTCGTTTCCAGTAACAGTTTGAATTTTGTCGTTTCACTCTGTTTTCTCCTATATTGATAGATGTATTTGGAACACTAAATCAAACACGGTTTGTGCTAGCTTCTTGAAACTTGACACAGTAAAGCAGTTTCACATTCTAACTCTATGTTTTGTTTCCTTTTCATGTAGCTTTAAGCAGTGACTGGCGAGAAACACCTTCATTGAAAGGGGTTGCAAGCTTCCAAAAATCACGAGTCTCCAGAAATCTCAGCAAATATTTTTTCACCCAAACTGGATGATACTTTCAGGTAATGATCAGTACACTTGGCCCACTTGGTTCTCCATATTTCGTTCTTCTATGTTGAAGCGTTCGTTTACAGTAACAGTTTCCACTCTGGCATTTCACTCTGTTTTCTCCTATATTGATAGATGTATTTGGAACTCTAAATCAAACACGATTTGTGCTAGCTTCTTGAAACTTGACACAGTAAAGCAGTTTCACATTCTAACTCTATGTTTTGTTTCCTTTTCATGTAGCTTTAAGCAGTGACTGGCGAGAAACACTTTCATTGAAAGGGGTTGCAAGCTTCCAAAAATTACGAGTCTCCAGAAATCTCAGCAAATATTTTTTCACCCAAACTGGATGATACTTTCAGGTAATGATCAGTACACTAAGCCCACTTGGTTCCCCAAATTTCGTTCTTCTATGTTGAAGCGTTCGTTTCCAGTAACAGTTTGAATTTTGTCGTTTCACTCTGTTTTCTCCTATATTGATAGATGTATTTGGAACACTAAATCAAACACGGTTTGTGCTAGCTTCTTGAAACTTGACACAGTAAAGCAGTTTCACATTCTAACTCTATGTTTTGTTTCCTTTTCATGTAGCTTTAAGCAGTGACTGGCGAGAAACACCTTCATTGAAAGGGGTTGCAAGCTTCCAAAAATCACGAGTCTCCAGAAATCTCAGCAAATATTTTTTCACCCAAACTGGATGATACTTTCAGGTAATGATCAGTACACTTGGCCCACTTGGTTCTCCATATTTCGTTCTTCTATGTTGAAGCGTTCGTTTACAGTAACAGTTTCCACTCTGGCATTACACTCTGTTTTCTCCTATATTGATAGATGTATTTGGAACTCTAAATCAAACACGGTTTGTGCTAGCTTCTTGAAACTTGACACAGTAATGCAGTTTCACATTCTAACTCTATGTTTTGTTTCCTTTTCATGTAGCCCTAAGCAGTGACTGGCGAGAAACACTTTCATTGAAAGGGGTTGCAAGCTTCCAAAAATTACGAGTCTCCAGAAATCTCAGCAAATATTTTTTCACCCAAACTGGATGATAGTTTCAGGTAATGATCAGAACACTAAGCCCACTTGGTTCTCCAAATTTCGTTCTTCTATGTTGAAGCGTTCGTTTCCAGTAACAGTTTCCATTCTGGCATTTCACTCTGTTTTCTCCTATATTGATAGATGTATTTGGAACTCTAAATCAAACACAGTTTGTGCTAGCTTCTTGAAACTTGACACAGTAAAGCAGTTTCACATTCTAACTCTATGTTTTGTTTCCTTTTCTTGTAGCCCTAAGCAGTGACGGGCGAGAAACACTTTCATTGAAAGGGGTTGCAAGCTTCCAAAAATTACTAGTGTCCAGAAATCTCAGCAAATATATTTTCACCCAAACTGGATGATACTTTCAGGTAATGATCAGTACACTTGGCCCACTTGGTTCTCCATATTTCGTTCTTCTATGTTGAAGCGTTCGTTTACACTAACAGTTTCCACTCTGGCATTTCACTCTGTTTTCTCCTATATTGATAGATGTATTTGGAACTCTAAATCAAACACGGTTTGTGCTAGCTTCTTGAAACTTGACACAGTAAAGAAGTTTCACATTCTAACTCTATGTTTTGTTTGTTTTTCATGTAGCCCTAAGCAGTGACTGGCGAGAAACACTTTCATTGAAAGGGGTTGCAAGCTTCCAAAAATTACGAGTCTCCAGAAATCTCAGCAAATATTTTTTCACCCAAACTGCATGATACTTTCAGGTAATGATCAGTACACTAAGCCCACTTGGTTCCCCAAATTTCGTTCTTCTATGTTGAAGCGTTCGTTTCCAGTAACAGTTTGAATTTTTGCGTTTCACTCTGTTTTCTCCTATATTGATAGATGTATTTGGAACTCTAAATCAAACACGGTTTGTGCTAGCTTCTTGAAACTTGACACAGTAAAGCAGTTTCATATTCTAACTCTATGTTTTGTTTCCTTTTCATGTAGCCCTAAGCAGTGACTGGCGAGAAACACTTTCATTGAAAGGGGTTGCAAGCTTCCAAAAATTACGAGTCTTCAGAAATCTCAGCAAATATTTTTTCACCCAAACTAGATGATACTTTCAGGTAATGATCAGTACACTAAGCCCTCTTGGTTCCCCAAATTTCGTTCTTCTATGTTGAAGCGTTCGTTTACACTAACAGTTTCCACTCTGGCATTTCACTCTGTTTTCTCCTATATTGATAGATGTATTTGGAACTCTAAATCAAACACGGTTTGTGCTAGCTTCTTGAAACTTGACACAGTAAAGCAGTTTCACATTCTAACTCTATGTTTTGTTTCCTTTTCATGTAGCTTTAAGCAGTGACTGGCGAGAAACACTTTCATTGAAAGGGGTTGCAAGCTTCCAAAAATTACGAGTCTCCAGAAATCTCAGCAAATATTTTTTCACCCAAACTGGATGATACTTTCAGGTAATGATCAGTACACTAAGCCCACTTGGTTCTCCAAATTTCATTCTTCTATGTTGAAGCGTTCGTTTCCAGTAACAGTTTCCATTCTGGCATTTCACTCTGTTTTCTCCTATATTGATAGATGTATTTGGAACTCTAAATCAAACACGGTTTGTGCTAGCTTCTTGAAACTTGACACAGTAAAGCAGTTTCACATTCTAACTCTATGTTTTGTTTCCTTTTCATGTAGCCCTAAGCAGTGACTGGCGAGAAACACTTTCATTGAAAGGGGTTGCAAGCTTCCAAAAATTACGAGTCTTCAGAAATCTCAGCAAATATTTTTTCACCCAAACTAGATGATACTTTCAGGTAATGATCAGTACACTAAGCCCTCTTGGTTCCCCAAATTTCATTCTTCTATGTTGAAGCGTTCGTTTACACTAACAGTTTCCACTCTGGCATTTCACTCCGTTTTCTCCTATATTGATAGATGTATTTGGAACTCTAAATCAAACACGGTTTGTGCTAGCTTCTTGAAACTTGACACAGTAAAGCAGTTTCACATTGTAACTCTGTGTTTTGTTTCCTTTTCATGTAGCCCTAAGCAGTGACTGGCGAGAAACACTTTCATTGAAAGGGGTTGCAAGCTTCCAAAAATTACGAGTCTCCAGAAATCTCAGCAAATATTTTTTCACCCAAACTGGATGATACTTTCAGGTAATGATCAGTACACTAAGCCCACTTGGTTCTCCAAATTTCGTTCTTCTATGTTGAAGCGTTCGTTTCCAGTAACAGTTTGAATTTTTGCGTTTCACTCTGTTTTCTCCTATATTGATAGATGTATTTGGAACTCTAAATCAAACACGGTTTGTGCTAGCTTCTTGAAACTTGACACAGTAAAGCAGTTTCACATTCTAACTCTATGTTTTGTTTCCTTTTCATGTAGCTTTAAGCAGTTACTGGCGAGAAACACTTTCATTGAAAGGGGTTGCAAGCTTCCAAAAATTACGAGTCTCCAGAAATATCAGCAAATATTTTTTCACCCAAACTGGATGATACTTTCAGGTAATGATCAGTACACTAAGCCCACTTGGTTCTCCAAATTTCATTCTTCTATGTTGAAGCGTTCGTTTCTAGTAACAATTTGAATTTTGTCGTTTCACTCTGTTTTCTCCTATATTGATAGATGTATTTGGAACTCTAAATCAAACACGGTTTGTGCTAGCTTCTTGAAACTTGACACAGTAAAGCAGTTTCACATTCTAACTCTATGTTTTGTTTCCTTTTAATGTAGCCCTAAGCAGTGACTGGCGAGAAACACTTTCATTGAAAGGGGTTGCAAGCTTCCAAAAATTACGAGTCTTCAGAAATCTCAGCAAATATTTTTTCACCCAAACTAGATGATACTTTCAGGTAATGATCAGTACACTAAGCCCTCTTGGTTCCCCAAATTTCGTTCTTCTATGTTGAAGCGTTCGTTTACACTAACAGTTTCCACTCTGGCATTTCACTCTGTTTTCTCCTATATTGATAGATGTATTTGGAACTCTAAATCAAACACGGTTTGTGCTAGCTTCTTGAAACTTGACACAGTAAAGCAGTTTCACATTGTAACTCTATGTTTTGTTTCCTTTTCATGTAGCTTTAAGCAGTGACTGGCGAGAAACACTTTCATTGAAAGGGGTTGCAAGCTTCCAAAAATTACGAGTCTCCAGAAATCTCAGCAAATATTTTTTCACCCAAACTGGATGATACTTTCAGGTAATGATCAGTACACTAAGCCCACTTGGTTCCCCAAATTTCGTTCTTCTATGTTGAAGCGTTCGTTTCCAGTAACATTTAGAATTTTTGCGTTTCACTCTGTTTTCTCCTATATTGATAGATGTATTTGGAACTCTAAATCAAACACGGTTTGTGCTAGCTTCTTGAAACTTGACACAGTAAAGCAGTTTCACATTCTAACTCTAAGTTTTGTTTCCTTTTCATGTAGCCCTAAGCAGAGATTGCGAGAAACACTTTAATTGAAAGGGGTTGCAAGCTTCCAAAAATTACGAGTCTCCAGAAATCTCAGCAAATATTTTTTCACCCAAACTGGATGATACTTTCAGGTAATGATCAGTACACTAAGCCGACTTGGTTCTCCAAATTTCCTTCTTCTATGTTGAAGCGTTCGTTTCCAGTAACAGTTTGAATTTTTGCGTTTCACTCTGTTTTCTCCTATATTGATAGATGTATTTGGAACTCTAAATCAAACACGGTTTGTGCTAGCTTCTTGAAACTTGACACAGTAAAGCAGTTTCACATTCTAACTCTATGTTTTGTTTCCTTTTCTTGTAGCCCTAAGCAGTGACGGGCGAGAAACACTTTTATTGAAAGGGGTTGCAAGCTTCCAAAAATTACTAGTCTCCAGAAATCTCAGCAAATATATTTTCACCCAAACTGGATGATACTTTCAGGTAATGATCAGTACACTTGGCCCACTTGGTTCTCCATATTTCGTTCTTCTATGTTGAAGCGTTCGTTTACAGTAACAGTTTCCACTCTGGCATTTCACTCTGTTTTCTCCTATATTGATAGATGTATTTGGAACTCTAAATCAAACACGGTTTGTGCTAGCTTCTTGAAACTTGACACAGTAAAGCAGTTTCACATTCTAACTCTATGTTTTGTTTCCTTTTCATGTAGCTTTAAGCAGTGACTGGCGAGAAACACTTTCATTGAAAGGGGGTGCAAGCTTCCAAAAATTACGAGTCTCCAGAAATCTCAGCAAATATTTTTTCACCCAAACTGGATGATACTTTCAGGTAATGATTAGTACACTAAGCCCACTTGGTTCTCCAAATTTCGTTCTTCTATGTTGAAGCGTTCGTTTCTAGTAACAATTTGAATTTTGTCGTTTCACTCTGTTTTCTCCTATATTGATAGATGTATTTGGAACTCTAAATCAAACACGGTTTGTGCTAGCTTCTTGAAACTTGACACAGTAAAGCAGTTTCACATTCTAACTCTATGTTTTGTTTCCTTTTCATGTAGCTTTAAGCAGTGACTGGCGAGAAACACCTTCATTGAAAGGGGTTGCAAGCTTCCAAAAATCACGAGTCTCCAGAAATCTCAGCAAATATTTTTTCACCCAAACTGGATGATACTTTCAGGTAATGATCAGTACACTTGGCCCACTTGGTTCTCCATATTTCGTTCTTCTATGTTGAAGCGTTCGTTTACAGTAACAGTTTCCACTCTGGCATTACACTCTGTTTTCTCCTATATTGATAGATGTATTTGGAACTCTAAATCAAACACGGTTTGTGCTAGCTTCTTGAAACTTGACACAGTAATGCAGTTTCACATTCTAACAACATGTTTTGTTTCCTTTTCATGTAGCCCTAAGCAGTGACTGGCGAGAAACACTTTCATTGAAAGGGGTTGCAAGCTTCCAAAAATTACGAGTCTCCAGAAATTTCAGCAAATATTTTTTCACCCAAACTGGATGATAGTTTCAGGTAATGATCAGAACACTAAGCCCACTTGGTTCTCCAAATTTCGTTCTTCTATGTTGAAGCGTTCGTTTCCAGTAACAGTTTCCATTCTGGCATTTCACTCTGTTTTCTCCTATATTGATAGATGTATTTGGAACTCTAAATCAAACACAGTTTGTGCTAGCTTCTTGAAACTTGACACAGTAAAGCAGTTTCACATTCTAACTCTATGTTTTGTTTCCTTTTCTTGTAGCCCTAAGCAGTGACGGGCGAGAAACACTTTCATTGAAAGGGGTTGCAAGCTTCCAAAAATTACTAGTCTCCAGAAATCTCAGCAAATATATTTTCACCCAAACTGGATGATACTTTCAGGTAATGATCAGTACACTTGGCCCACTTGGTTCTCCATATTTCGTTCTTCTATGTTGAAGCGTTCGTTTACACTAACAGTTTCCACTCTGGCATTTCACTCTGTTTTCTCCTATATCGATAGATGTATTTGGAACTCTAAATCAAACACGGTTTGTGCTAGCTTCTTGAAACTTGACACAGTAAAGCAGTTTCACATTGTAACTCTATGTTTTGTTTCCTTTTCATGTAGCTTTAAGCAGTGACTGGCGAGAAACACTTTCATTGAAAGGGGTTGCAAGCTTCCAAAAATTACGAGTCTCCAGAAATCTCAGCAAATATTTTTTCACCCAAACTGGATGATACTTTCAGGTAATGATCAGTACACTAAGCCCACTTGGTTCTCCAAATTTCATTCTTCTATGTTGAAGCGTTCGTTTCCAGTAACAGTTTCCATTCTGGCATTTCACTCTGTTTTCTCCTATATTGATAGATGTATTTGGAACTCTAAATCAAACACGGTTTGTGCTAGCTTCTTGAAACTTGACACAGTAAAGCAGTTTCACATTCTAACTCTATGTTTTGTTTCCTTTTCATGTAGCCCTAAGCAGTGACTGGCGAGAAACACTTTCATTGAAAGGGGTTGCAAGCTTCCAAAAATTACGAGTCTTCAGAAATCTCAGCAAATATTTTTTCACCCAAACTAGATGATACTTTCAGGTAATGATCAGTACACTAATCCCTCTTGGTTCCCCAAATTTCGTTCTTCTATGTTGAAGCGTTCGTTTACACTAACAGTTTCCACTCTGGCATTTCACTCTGTTTTCTCCTATATTGATAGATGTATTTGGAACTCTAAATGAAACACGGTTTGTGCTAGCTTCTTGAAACTTGACACAGTAAAGCAGTTTCACATTGTAACTCTATGTTTTGTTTCCTTTTCATGTAGCCCTAAGCAGTGACTGGCGAGAAACACTTTCATTGAAAGGGGTTGCAAGCTTCCAAAAATTACGAGTCTCCAGAAATCTCAGCAAATATTTTTTCACCCAAACTGCATGATACTTTCAGGTAATGATCAGTACACTAAGCCCACTTGGTTCTCCAAATTTCGTTCTTCTATGTTGAAGCGTTCGTTTCCAGTAACAGTTTGAATTTTTGCGTTTCACTCTGTTTTCTCCTATATTGATAGATGTATTTGGAACTCTAAATCAAACACGGTTTGTGCTAGCTTCTTGAAACTTGACACAGTAAAGCAGTTTCACATTCTAACTCTATGTTTTGTTTCCTTTTCATGTAGCCCTAAGCAGTGAATGGCGAGAAACACTTTCATTGAAAGGGGTTGCAAGCTTCCAAAAATTACGAGTCTCTAGAAATCTCAGCAAATATTTTTTCACCCAAACTGGATGATACTTTCAGGTAATGATCAGTACACTAAGCCCACTTGGTTCTCCAAATTTCATTCTTCTATGTTGAAGCGTTCGTTTCCAGTAACAGTTTCCATTCTGGCATTTCACTCTGTTTTCTCCTATATTGATAGATGTATTTGGAACTCTAAATCAAACACGGTTTGTGCTAGCTTCTTGAAACTTGACACAGTAAAGCAGTTTCACATTCTAACTCTATGTTTTGTTTCCTTTTCATGTAGCTTTAAGCAGTGACTGGCGAGAAACACTTTCATTGAAAGGGGTTGCAAGCTTCCAAAAATTACGAGTCTCCAGAAATCTCAGCAAATATTTTTTCACCCAAACTGGATGATACTTTCAGTAAATGATCAGTACACTAAGCCCACTTGGTTCCCCAAATTTCGTTCTTCTATGTTGAAGCGTTCGTTTCCAGTAACAGTTTGAATTTTGTCGTTTCACTCTGTTTTCTCCTATATTGATAGATGTATTTGGAACACTAAATCAAACACGGTTTGTGCTAGCTTCTTGAAACTTGACACAGTAAAGCAGTTTCACATTCTAACTCTATGTTTTGTTTCCTTTTCATGTAGCTTTAAGCAGTGACTGGCGAGAAACACCTTCATTGAAAGGGGTTGCAAGCTTCCAAAAATCACGAGTCTCCAGAAATCTCAGCAAATATTTTTTCACCCAAACAGGATGATACTTTCAGGTAATGATCAGTACACTTGGCCCACTTGGTTCTCCATATTTCGTTCTTCTATGTTGAAGCGTTCGTTTACAGTAACAGTTTCCACTCTGGCATTACACTCTGTTTTCTCCTATATTGATAGATGTATTTGGAACTCTAAATCAAACACGGTTTGTGCTAGCTTCTTGAAACTTGACACAGTAATGAAGTTTCACATTCTAACAACATGTTTTGTTTCCTTTTCATGTAGCCCTAAGCAGTGACTGGCGAGAAACACTTTCATTGAAAGGGGTTGCAAGCTTCCAAAAATTACGAGTCTCCAGAAATCTCAGCAAATATTTTTTCACCCAAGCTGCATGATACTTTCAGGTAATGATCAGTACACTAAGCCCACTTGGTTCCCCAAATTTCGTTCTTCTATGTTGAAGCGTTCGTTTCCAGTAACAGTTAGAATTTTGGCGTTTCACTCTGTTTTCTCCTATATTGATAGATGTATTTGGAACTCTAAATCAAACACGGTTTCTGCTAGCTTCTTGAAACTTGACACAGTAAAGCAATTTCACATTCTAACTCTAAGTTTTGTTTCCTTTTCATGTAGCCCTAAGCAGTGACTGGCGAGAAACACTTTCATTGAAAGGGGTTGCAAGCTTCCAAAAATTACGAGTCTCCAGAAATCTCAGCAAATATTTTTTCACCCAAACTGGATGATACTTTCAGGTAATGATCAGTACACTAAGCCCACTTGGTTCTCCAAATTTTGTTCTTCTATGTTGAAGCGTTCGTTTCCAGTAACAGTTTGAATTTTTGCGTTTCACTCTGTTTTCTCCTATATTGACAGATGTATTTGGAACTCTAAATCAAACACAGTTTGTGCTAGCTTCTTGAAACTTGACACAGTAAAGCAGTTTCACATTCTAAATCTATGTTTTGTTTCCTTTTCTTGTAGCCCTAAGCAGTGACGGGCGAGAAACACTTTCATTGAAAGGGGTTGCAAGCTTCCAAAAATTACGAGTCTCCAGAAATCTCAGCAAATATATTTTCACCCAAACTGGATTATACTTTCAGGTAATGATCAGTACACTTGGCCCACTTGGTTCTCCATATTTCGTTCTTCTATGTTGAAGCGTTCGTTTACACTAACAGTTTCCACTCTGGCATTTCACTCTGTTTTCTCCTATATTGATAGATGTATTTGGAACTCTAAATCAAACACGGTTTGTGCTAGCTTCTTGAAACTTGACACAGTAAAGCAGTTTCACATTCTAACTCTATGTTTTGTTTGTTTTTCATGTAGCCCTAAGCAGTGACTGGCGAGAAACACTTTCATTGAAAGGGGTTGCAAGCTTCCAAAAATTACGATTCTCCAGAAATCTCAGCAAATATTTTTTCACCCAAACTGCATGATACTTTCAGGTAATGATCAGTACACTATGCCCACTTGGTTCCCCAAATTTCGTTCTTCTATGTTGAAGCGTTCGTTTCCAGTAACAGTTTGAATTTTTGCGTTTCACTCTGTTTTCTCCTATATTGATAGATGTATTTGGAACACTAAATCAAACACGGTTTGTGCTAGCTTCTTGAAACTTGACACAGTAAAGCAGTTTCACATTCTAACTCTATGTTTTGTTTCCTTTTCATGTAGCCCTAAGCAGTGACTGGCGAGAAACACTTTCATTGAAAGGGGTTGCAAACTTCCAAAAATTACGAGTCTTCAGAAATCTCAGCAAATATTTTTTCACCCAAACTAGATGATACTTTCAGGTAATGATCAGTACACTAAGCCCTCTTGGTTCCCCAAATTTCGTTCTTCTATGTTGAAGCGTTCGTTTACACTAACAGTTTCCACTCTGGCATTTCACTCTGTTTTCTCCTATATTGATAGATGTATTTGGAACTCTAAATCAAACACGGTTTGTGCTAGCTTCTTGAAACTTGACACAGTAAAGCAGTTTCACATTGTAACTCTATGTTTTGTTTCCTTTTCATGTAGCTTTAAGCAGTTACTGGCGAGAAACACTTTCATTGAAAGGGGTTGCAAGCTTCCAAAAATTACGAGTCTCCAGAAATCTCAGCAAATATTTTTTCACCCAAACTGGATGATACTTTCAGGTAATGATCAGTACACTAAGCCCACTTGGTTCTCCAAATTTCATTCTTCTATGTTGAAGCGTTCGTTTCTAGTAACAATTTGAATTTTGTCGTTTCACTCTGTTTTCTCCTATATTGATAGATGTATTTGGAACTCTAAATCAAACACGGTTTGTGCTAGCTTCTTGAAACTTGACACAGTAAAGCAGTTTCACATTCTAACTCTATGTTTTGTTTCCTTTTCATGTAGCCCTAAGCAGTGACTGGCGAGAAACACTTTCATTGAAAGGGGTTGCAAGCTTCCAAAAATTACGAGTCTTCAGAAATCTCAGCAAATATTTTTTCACCCAAACTAGATGATACTTTCAGGTAATGATCAGTACACTAAGCCCTCTTGGTTCCCCAAATTTCGTTCTTCTATGTTGAAGCGTTCGTTTACACTAACAGTTTCCACTCTGGCATTTCACTCTGTTTTCTCCTATATTGATAGATGTATTTGGAACTCTAAATCAAACACGGTTTGTGCTAGCTTCTTGAAACTTGACACAGTAAAGCAGTTTCACATTCTAACTCTAAGTTTTGTTTCCTTTTCATGTAGCCCTAAGCAGAGACTAGCGAGAAACACTTTCATTGAAAGGGGTTGCAAGCTTCCAAAAATTACGAGTCTCCAGAAATCTCAGCAAATATTTTTTCACCCAAACTGGATGATACTTTCAGGTAATGATCAGTACACTAAGCCCACTTGGTTCTCCAAATTTCCTTCTTCTATGTTGAAGCGTTCGTTTCCAGTAACAGTTTGAATTTTTGCGTTTCACACTGTTTTCTCCTATATTGATAGATGTATTTGGAACTCTAAATCAAACACGGTTTGTGCTAGCTTCTTGAAACTTGACACAGTAAAGCAGTTTCACATTCTAACTCTATGTTTTGTTTCCTTTTCTTGTAGCCCTAAGCAGTGACGGGCGAGAAACACTTTTATTGAAAGGGGTTGCAAGCTTCCAAAAATTACTAGTCTCCAGAAATCTCAGCAAATATATTTTCACCCAAACTGGATGATACTTTCAGGTAATGATCAATACACTTGGCCCACTTGGTTCTCCATATTTCTTTCTTCTATGTTGAAGCGTTCGTTTACACTAACAGTTTCCACTCTGGCATTTCACTCTGTTTTCTCCTATATTGATAGATGTATTTGGAACTCTAAATCAAACACGGTTTGTGCTAGCTTCTTGAAACTTGACACAGTAAAGCAGTTTCACATTCTAACTCTATGTTTTGTTTCCTTTTCATGTAGCCCTAAGCAGAGACTAGCGAGAAACACTTTCATTGAAAGGGGTTGCAAGCTTCCAAAAATTACGAGTCTCCAGAAATCTCAGCAAATATTTTTTCACCCAAACTGGATGATACTTTCAGGTAATGATCAGTACACTAAGCCCACTTGGTTCTCCAAATTTCCTTCTTCTATGTTGAAGCGTTCGTTTCCAGTAACAGTTTGAATTTTTGCGTTTCACACTGTTTTCTCCTATATTGATAGATGTATTTGGAACTCTAAATCAAACACGGTTTGTGCTAGCTTCTTGAAACTTGACACAGTAAAGCAGTTTCACATTCTAACTCTATGTTTTGTTTCCTTTTCTTGTAGCCCTAAGCAGTGACGGGCGAGAAACACTTTTATTGAAAGGGGTTGCAAGCTTCCAAAAATTACTAGTCTCCAGAAATCTCAGCAAATATATTTTCACCCAAACTGGATGATACTTTCAGGTAATGATCAATACACTTGGCCCACTTGGTTCTCCATATTTCTTTCTTCTATGTTGAAGCGTTCGTTTACACTAACAGTTTCCACTCTGGCATTTCACTCTGTTTTCTCCTATATTGATAGATGTATTTGGAACTCTAAATCAAACACGGTTTGTGCTAGCTTCTTGAAACTTGACACAGTAAAGCAGTTTCACATTCTAACTCTATGTTTTGTTTCCTTTTCATGTAGCTTTAAGCAGTGACTGGCGAGAAACACCTTCATTGAAAGGGGTTGCAAGCTTCCAAAAATTACGAGTCTCCAGAAATCTCAGCAAATATTTTTTCACCCAAACTGGATGATACTTTCAGGTAATGATCAGTACACTAAGCCCACTTGGTTCCCCAAATTTCGTTCTTCTATGTTGAAGCGTTCGTTTCCAGTAACAGTTTGAATTTTGTCGTTTCACTCTGTTTTCTCCTATATTGATAGATGTATTTGGAACACTAAATCAAACACGGTTTGTGCTAGCTTCTTGAAACTTGACACAGTAAAGCAGTTTCACATTCTAACTCTATGTTTTGTTTCCTTTTCATGTAGCTTTAAGCAGTGACTGGCGAGAAACACCTTCATTGAAAGGGGTTGCAAGCTTCCAAAAATCACGAGTCTCCAGAAATCTCAGCAAATATTTTTTCACCCAAACTGGATGATACTTTCAGGTAATGATCAGTACACTTGGCCCACTTGGTTCTCCATATTTCGTTCTTCTATGTTGAAGCGTTCGTTTACAGTAACAGTTTCCACTCTGGCATTTCACTCTGTTTTCTCCTATATTGATAGATGTATTTGGAACTCTAAATCAAACACGATTTGTGCTAGCTTCTTGAAACTTGACACAGTAAAGCAGTTTCACATTCTAACTCTATGTTTTGTTTCCTTTTCATGTAGCTTTAAGCAGTGACTGGCGAGAAACACTTTCATTGAAAGGGGTTGCAAGCTTCCAAAAATTACGAGTCTCCAGAAATCTCAGCAAATATTTTTTCACCCAAACTGGAAGATACTTTCAGGTAATGATTAGTACACTAAGCCCACTTGGTTCTCCAAATTTCGTTATTCTATGTTGAAGCGTTCGTTTCTAGTAACAATTTGAATTTTGTCGTTTCACTCTGTTTTCTCCTATATTGATAGATGTATTTGGAACTCTAAATCAAACACGGTTTGTGCTAGCTTCTTGAAACTTGACACAGTAAAGCAGTTTCACATTCTAACTCTATGTTTTGTTTCCTTTTCATGTAGCCCTAAGCAGTGACTGGCGAGAAACACTTTCATTGAAAGGGGTTGCAAGCTTCCAAAAACTACGAGTCTCCAGAAATCTCAGCAAATATTTTTTCACCCAAACTGGATGATAGTTTCAGGTAATGATCAGAACACTAAGCCCACTTGGTTCTCCAAATTTCGTTCTTCTATGTTGAAGCGTTCGTTTCCAGTAACAGTATCCATTCTGGCATTTCACTCTGTTTTCTCCTATATTGATAGATGTATTTGGAACTCTAAATCAAACACAGTTTGTGCTAGCTTCTTGAAACTTGACACAGTAAAGCAGTTTCACATTCTAACTCTATGTTTTGTTTCCTTTTCTTGTAGCCCTAAGCAGTGACGGGCGAGAAACACTTTCATTGAAAGGGGTTGCAAGCTTCCAAAAATTACTAGTCTCCAGAAATCTCAGCAAATATATTTTCACCCAAACTGGATGATACTTTCAGGTAATGATCAGTACACTTGGCCCACTTGGTTCTCCATATTTCGTTCTTCTATGTTGAAGCGTTCGTTTACACTAACAGTTTCCACTCTGGCATTTCACTCTGTTTTCTCCTATATTGATAGATGTATTTGGAACTCTAAATCAAACACGGTTTGTGCTAGCTTCTTGAAACTTGACACAGTAAAGCAGTTTCACATTCTAACTCTATGTTTTGTTTCCTTTTCATGTAGCCCTAAGCAGTGACTGGCGAGAAACACTTTCATTGAAAGGGGTTGCAAACTTCCAAAAATTACGAGTCTTCAGAAATCTCAGCAAATATTTTTTCACCCAAACTAGATGATACTTTCAGGTAATGATCAGTACACTAAGCCCTCTTGGTTCCCCAAATTTCGTTCTTCTATGTTGAAGCGTTCGTTTACACTAACAGTTTCCACTCTGGCATTTCACTCTGTTTTCTCCTATATTGATAGATGTATTTGGAACTCTAAATCAAACACGGTTTGTGCTAGCTTCTTGAAACTTGACACAGTAAAGCAGTTTCACATTGTAACTCTATGTTTTGTTTCCTTTTCATGTAGCTTTAAGCAGTTACTGGCGAGAAACACTTTCATTGAAAGGGGTTGCAAGCTTCCAAAAATTACGAGTCTCCAGAAATCTCAGCAAATATTTTTTCACCCAAACTGGATGATACTTTCAGGTAATGATCAGTACACTAAGCCCACTTGGTTCTCCAAATTTCATTCTTCTATGTTGAAGCGTTCGTTTCTAGTAACAATTTGAATTTTGTCGTTTCACTCTGTTTTCTCCTATATTGATAGATGTATTTGGAACTCTAAATCAAACACGGTTTGTGCTAGCTTCTTGAAACTTGACACAGTAAAGCAGTTTCACATTCTAACTCTATGTTTTGTTTCCTTTTCATGTAGCCCTAAGCAGTGACTGGCGAGAAACACTTTCATTGAAAGGGGTTGCAAGCTTCCAAAAATTACGAGTCTTCAGAAATCTCAGCAAATATTTTTTCACCCAAACTAGATGATACTTTCAGGTAATGATCAGTACACTAAGCCCTCTTGGTTCCCCAAATTTCGTTCTTCTATGTTGAAGCGTTCGTTTACACTAACAGTTTCCACTCTGGCATTTCACTCTGTTTTCTCCTATATTGATAGATGTATTTGGAACTCTAAATCAAACACGGTTTGTGCTAGCTTCTTGAAACTTGACACAGTAAAGCAGTTTCACATTCTAACTCTAAGTTTTGTTTCCTTTTCATGTAGCCCTAAGCAGAGACTGGCGAGAAACACTTTCATTGAAAGGGGTTGCAAGCTTCCAAAAATTACGAGTCTCCAGAAATCTCAGCAAATATTTTTTCACCCAAACTGGATGATACTTTCAGGTAATGATCAGTACACTAAGCCCACTTGGTTCTCCAAATTTCCTTCTTCTATGTTGAAGCGTTCGTTTCCAGTAACAGTTTGAATTTTTGCGTTTCACACTGTTTTCTCCTATATTGATAGATGTATTTGGAACTCTAAATCAAACACGGTTTGTGCTAGCTTCTTGAAACTTGACACAGTAAAGCAGTTTCACATTCTAACTCTATGTTTTGTTTCCTTTTCTTGTAGCCCTAAGCAGTGACGGGCGAGAAACACTTTTATTGAAAGGGGTTGCAAGCTTCCAAAAATTACTAGTCTCCAGAAATCTCAGCAAATATATTTTCACCCAAACTGGATGATACTTTCAGGTAATGATCAATACACTTGGCCCACTTGGTTCTCCATATTTCTTTCTTCTATGTTGAAGCGTTCGTTTACACTAACAGTTTCCACTCTGGCATTTCACTCTGTTTTCTCCTATATTGATAGATGTATTTGGAACTCTAAATCAAACACGGTTTGTGCTAGCTTCTTGAAACTTGACACAGTAAAGCAGTTTCACATTCTAACTCTATGTTTTGTTTCCTTTTCATGTAGCTTTAAGCAGTGACTGGCGAGAAACACCTTCATTGAAAGGGGTTGCAAGCTTCCAAAAATTACGAGTCTCCAGAAATCTCAGCAAATATTTTTTCACCCAAACTGGATGATACTTTCAGGTAATGATCAGTACACTAAGCCCACTTGGTTCCCCAAATTTCGTTCTTCTATGTTGAAGCGTTCGTTTCCAGTAACAGTTTGAATTTTGTCGTTTCACTCTGTTTTCTCCTATATTGATAGATGTATTTGGAACACTAAATCAAACACGGTTTGTGCTAGCTTCTTGAAACTTGACACAGTAAAGCAGTTTCACATTCTAACTCTATGTTTTGTTTCCTTTTCATGTAGCTTTAAGCAGTGACTGGCGAGAAACACCTTCATTGAAAGGGGTTGCAAGCTTCCAAAAATCACGAGTCTCCAGAAATCTCAGCAAATATTTTTTCACCCAAACTGGATGATACTTTCAGGTAATGATCAGTACACTTGGCCCACTTGGTTCTCCATATTTCGTTCTTCTATGTTGAAGCGTTCGTTTACAGTAACAGTTTCCACTCTGGCATTTCACTCTGTTTTCTCCTATATTGATAGATGTATTTGGAACTCTAAATCAAACACGATTTGTGCTAGCTTCTTGAAACTTGACACAGTAAAGCAGTTTCACATTCTAACTCTATGTTTTGTTTCCTTTTCATGTAGCTTTAAGCAGTGACTGGCGAGAAACACTTTCATTGAAAGGGGTTGCAAGCTTCCAAAAATTACGAGTCTCCAGAAATCTCAGCAAATATTTTTTCACCCAAACTGGATGATACTTTCAGGTAATGATTAGTACACTAAGCCCACTTGGTTCTCCAAATTTCGTTATTCTATGTTGAAGCGTTCGTTTCTAGTAACAATTTGAATTTTGTCGTTTCACTCTGTTTTCTCCTATATTGATAGATGTATTTGGAACTCTAAATCAAACACGGTTTGTGCTAGCTTCTTGAAACTTGACACAGTAAAGCAGTTTCACATTCTAACTCTATGTTTTGTTTCCTTTTCATGTAGCCCTAAGCAGTGACTGGCGAGAAACACTTTCATTGAAAGGGGTTGCAAGCTTCCAAAAACTACGAGTCTCCAGAAATCTCAGCAAATATTTTTTCACCCAAACTGGATGATAGTTTCAGGTAATGATCAGAACACTAAGCCCACTTGGTTCTCCAAATTTCGTTCTTCTATGTTGAAGCGTTCGTTTCCAGTAACAGTATCCATTCTGGCATTTCACTCTGTTTTCTCCTATATTGATAGATGTATTTGGAACTCTAAATCAAACACAGTTTGTGCTAGCTTCTTGAAACTTGACACAGTAAAGCAGTTTCACATTCTAACTCTATGTTTTGTTTCCTTTTCTTGTAGCCCTAAGCAGTGACGGGCGAGAAACACTTTCATTGAAAGGGGTTGCAAGCTTCCAAAAATTACTAGTCTCCAGAAATCTCAGCAAATATATTTTCACCCAAACTGGATGATACTTTCAGGTAATGATCAGTACACTTGGCCCACTTGGTTCTCCATATTTCGTTCTTCTATGTTGAAGCGTTCGTTTACACTAACAGTTTCCACTCTGGCATTTCACTCTGTTTTCTCCTATATTGATAGATGTATTTGGAACTCTAAATCAAACACGGTTTGTGCTAGCTTCTTGAAACTTGACACAGTAAAGCAGTTTCACATTCTAACTCTATGTTTTGTTTCCTTTTCATGTAGCCCTAAGCAGTGACTGGCGAGAAACACTTTCATTGAAAGGGGTTGCAAACTTCCAAAAATTACGAGTCTTCAGAAATCTCAGCAAATATTTTTTCACCCAAACTAGATGATACTTTCAGGTAATGATCAGTACACTAAGCCCTCTTGGTTCCCCAAATTTCGTTCTTCTATGTTGAAGCGTTCGTTTACACTAACAGTTTCCACTCTGGCATTTCACTCTGTTTTCTCCTATATTGATAGATGTATTTGGAACTCTAAATCAAACACGGTTTGTGCTAGCTTCTTGAAACTTGACACAGTAAAGCAGTTTCACATTGTAACTCTATGTTTTGTTTCCTTTTCATGTAGCTTTAAGCAGTTACTGGCGAGAAACACTTTCATTGAAAGGGGTTGCAAGCTTCCAAAAATTACGAGTCTCCAGAAATCTCAGCAAATATTTTTTCACCCAAACTGGATGATACTTTCAGGTAATGATCAGTACACTAAGCCCACTTGGTTCTCCAAATTTCATTCTTCTATGTTGAAGCGTTCGTTTCTAGTAACAATTTGAATTTTGTCGTTTCACTCTGTTTTCTCCTATATTGATAGATGTATTTGGAACTCTAAATCAAACACGGTTTGTGCTAGCTTCTTGAAACTTGACACAGTAAAGCAGTTTCACATTCTAACTCTATGTTTTGTTTCCTTTTCATGTAGCCCTAAGCAGTGACTGGCGAGAAACACTTTCATTGAAAGGGGTTGCAAGCTTCCAAAAATTACGAGTCTTCAGAAATCTCAGCAAATATTTTTTCACCCAAACTAGATGATACTTTCAGGTAATGATCAGTACACTAAGCCCTCTTGGTTCCCCAAATTTCGTTCTTCTATGTTGAAGCGTTCGTTTACACTAACAGTTTCCACTCTGGCATTTCACTCTGTTTTCTCCTATATTGATAGATGTATTTGGAACTCTAAATCAAACACGGTTTGTGCTAGCTTCTTGAAACTTGACACAGTAAAGCAGTTTCACATTCTAACTCTAAGTTTTGTTTCCTTTTCATGTAGCCCTAAGCAGAGACTGGCGAGAAACACTTTCATTGAAAGGGGTTGCAAGCTTCCAAAAATTACGAGTCTCCAGAAATCTCAGCAAATATTTTTTCACCCAAACTGGATGATACTTTCAGGTAATGATCAGTACACTAAGCCCACTTGGTTCTCCAAATTTCCTTCTTCTATGTTGAAGCGTTCGTTTCCAGTAACAGTTTGAATTTTTGCGTTTCACACTGTTTTCTCCTATATTGATAGATGTATTTGGAACTCTAAATCAAACACGGTTTGTGCTAGCTTCTTGAAACTTGACACAGTAAAGCAGTTTCACATTCTAACTCTATGTTTTGTTTCCTTTTCTTGTAGCCCTAAGCAGTGACGGGCGAGAAACACTTTTATTGAAAGGGGTTGCAAGCTTCCAAAAATTACTAGTCTCCAGAAATCTCAGCAAATATATTTTCACCCAAACTGGATGATACTTTCAGGTAATGATCAATACACTTGGCCCACTTGGTTCTCCATATTTCTTTCTTCTATGTTGAAGCGTTCGTTTACACTAACAGTTTCCACTCTGGCATTTCACTCTGTTTTCTCCTATATTGATAGATGTATTTGGAACTCTAAATCAAACACGGTTTGTGCTAGCTTCTTGAAACTTGACACAGTAAAGCAGTTTCACATTCTAACTCTATGTTTTGTTTCCTTTTCATGTAGCTTTAAGCAGTGACTGGCGAGAAACACCTTCATTGAAAGGGGTTGCAAGCTTCCAAAAATTACGAGTCTCCAGAAATCTCAGCAAATATTTTTTCACCCAAACTGGATGATACTTTCAGGTAATGATCAGTACACTAAGCCCACTTGGTTCCCCAAATTTCGTTCTTCTATGTTGAAGCGTTCGTTTCCAGTAACAGTTTGAATTTTGTCGTTTCACTCTGTTTTCTCCTATATTGATAGATGTATTTGGAACACTAAATCAAACACGGTTTGTGCTAGCTTCTTGAAACTTGACACAGTAAAGCAGTTTCACATTCTAACTCTATGTTTTGTTTCCTTTTCATGTAGCTTTAAGCAGTGACTGGCGAGAAACACCTTCATTGAAAGGGGTTGCAAGCTTCCAAAAATCACGAGTCTCCAGAAATCTCAGCAAATATTTTTTCACCCAAACTGGATGATACTTTCAGGTAATGATCAGTACACTTGGCCCACTTGGTTCTCCATATTTCGTTCTTCTATGTTGAAGCGTTCGTTTACAGTAACAGTTTCCACTCTGGCATTTCACTCTGTTTTCTCCTATATTGATAGATGTATTTGGAACTCTAAATCAAACACGATTTGTGCTAGCTTCTTGAAACTTGACACAGTAAAGCAGTTTCACATTCTAACTCTATGTTTTGTTTCCTTTTCATGTAGCTTTAAGCAGTGACTGGCGAGAAACACTTTCATTGAAAGGGGTTGCAAGCTTCCAAAAATTACGAGTCTCCAGAAATCTCAGCAAATATTTTTTCACCCAAACTGGATGATACTTTCAGGTAATGATTAGTACACTAAGCCCACTTGGTTCTCCAAATTTCGTTATTCTATGTTGAAGCGTTCGTTTCTAGTAACAATTTGAATTTTGTCGTTTCACTCTGTTTTCTCCTATATTGATAGATGTATTTGGAACTCTAAATCAAACACGGTTTGTGCTAGCTTCTTGAAACTTGACACAGTAAAGCAGTTTCACATTCTAACTCTATGTTTTGTTTCCTTTTCATGTAGCCCTAAGCAGTGACTGGCGAGAAACACTTTCATTGAAAGGGGTTGCAAGCTTCCAAAAACTACGAGTCTCCAGAAATCTCAGCAAATATTTTTTCACCCAAACTGGATGATAGTTTCAGGTAATGATCAGAACACTAAGCCCACTTGGTTCTCCAAATTTCGTTCTTCTATGTTGAAGCGTTCGTTTCCAGTAACAGTATCCATTCTGGCATTTCACTCTGTTTTCTCCTATATTGATAGATGTATTTGGAACTCTAAATCAAACACAGTTTGTGCTAGCTTCTTGAAACTTGACACAGTAAAGCAGTTTCACATTCTAACTCTATGTTTTGTTTCCTTTTCTTGTAGCCCTAAGCAGTGACGGGCGAGAAACACTTTCATTGAAAGGGGTTGCAAGCTTCCAAAAATTACTAGTCTCCAGAAATCTCAGCAAATATATTTTCACCCAAACTGGATGATACTTTCAGGTAATGATCAGTACACTTGGCCCACTTGGTTCTCCATATTTCGTTCTTCTATGTTGAAGCGTTCGTTTACACTAACAGTTTCCACTCTGGCATTTCACTCTGTTTTCTCCTATATTGATAGATGTATTTGGAACTCTAAATCAAACACGGTTTGTGCTAGCTTCTTGAAACTTGACACAGTAAAGCAGTTTCACATTCTAACTCTATGTTTTGTTTCCTTTTCATGTAGCCCTAAGCAGTGACTGGCGAGAAACACTTTCATTGAAAGGGGTTGCAAACTTCCAAAAATTACGAGTCTTCAGAAATCTCAGCAAATATTTTTTCACCCAAACTAGATGATACTTTCAGGTAATGATCAGTACACTAAGCCCTCTTGGTTCCCCAAATTTCGTTCTTCTATGTTGAAGCGTTCGTTTACACTAACAGTTTCCACTCTGGCATTTCACTCTGTTTTCTCCTATATTGATAGATGTATTTGGAACTCTAAATCAAACACGGTTTGTGCTAGCTTCTTGAAACTTGACACAGTAAAGCAGTTTCACATTGTAACTCTATGTTTTGTTTCCTTTTCATGTAGCTTTAAGCAGTTACTGGCGAGAAACACTTTCATTGAAAGGGGTTGCAAGCTTCCAAAAATTACGAGTCTCCAGAAATCTCAGCAAATATTTTTTCACCCAAACTGGATGATACTTTCAGGTAATGATCAGTACACTAAGCCCACTTGGTTCTCCAAATTTCATTCTTCTATGTTGAAGCGTTCGTTTCTAGTAACAATTTGAATTTTATCGTTTCACTCTGTTTTCTCCTATATTGATAGATGTATTTGGAACTCTAAATCAAACACGGTTTGTGCTAGCTTCTTGAAACTTGACACAGTAAAGCAGTTTCACATTCTAACTCTATGTTTTGTTTCCTTTTCATGTAGCCCTAAGCAGTGACTGGCGAGAAACACTTTCATTGAAAGGGGTTGCAAGCTTCCAAAAATTACGAGTCTTCAGAAATCTCAGCAAATATTTTTTCACCCAAACTAGATGATACTTTCAGGTAATGATCAGTACACTAAGCCCTCTTGGTTCCCCAAATTTCGTTCTTCTATGTTGAAACGTTCGTTTACACTAACAGTTTCCACTCTGGCATTTCACTCTGTTTTCTCCTATATTGATAGATGTATTTGGAACTCTAAATCAAACACGGTTTGTGCTAGCTTCTTGAAACTTGACACAGTAAAGCAGTTTCACATTCTAACTCTAAGTTTTGTTTCCTTTTCATGTAGCCCTAAGCAGAGACTGGCGAGAAACACTTTCATTGAAAGGGGTTGCAAGCTTCCAAAAATTACGAGTCTCCAGAAATCTCAGCAAATATTTTTTCACCCAAACTGGATGATACTTTCAGGTAATGATCAGTACACTAAGCCCACTTGGTTCTCCAAATTTCCTTCTTCTATGTTGAAGCGTTCGTTTCCAGTAACAGTTTGAATTTTTGCGTTTCACACTGTTTTCTCCTATATTGATAGATGTATTTGGAACTCTAAATCAAACACGGTTTGTGCTAGCTTCTTGAAACTTGACACAGTAAAGCAGTTTCACATTCTAACTCTATGTTTTGTTTCCTTTTCTTGTAGCCCTAAGCAGTGACGGGCGAGAAACACTTTTATTGAAAGGGGTTGCAAGCTTCCAAAAATTACTAGTCTCCAGAAATCTCAGCAAATATATTTTCACCCAAACTGGATGATACTTTCAGGTAATGATCAATACACTTGGCCCACTTGGTTCTCCATATTTCTTTCTTCTATGTTGAAGCGTTCGTTTACACTAACAGTTTCCACTCTGGCATTTCACTCTGTTTTCTCCTATATTGATAGATGTATTTGGAACTCTAAATCAAACACGGTTTGTGCTAGCTTCTTGAAACTTGACACAGTAAAGCAGTTTCACATTCTAACTCTATGTTTTGTTTCCTTTTCATGTAGCTTTAAGCAGTGACTGGCGAGAAACACCTTCATTGAAAGGGGTTGCAAGCTTCCAAAAATTACGAGTCTCCAGAAATCTCAGCAAATATTTTTTCACCCAAACTGGATGATACTTTCAGGTAATGATCAGTACACTAAGCCCACTTGGTTCCCCAAATTTCGTTCTTCTATGTTGAAGCGTTCGTTTCCAGTAACAGTTTGAATTTTGTCGTTTCACTCTGTTTTCTCCTATATTGATAGATGTATTTGGAACACTAAATCAAACACGGTTTGTGCTAGCTTCTTGAAACTTGACACAGTAAAGCAGTTTCACATTCTAACTCTATGTTTTGTTTCCTTTTCATGTAGCTTTAAGCAGTGACTGGCGAGAAACACCTTCATTGAAAGGGGTTGCAAGCTTCCAAAAATCACGAGTCTCCAGAAATCTCAGCAAATATTTTTTCACCCAAACTGGATGATACTTTCAGGTAATGATCAGTACACTTGGCCCACTTGGTTCTCCATATTTCGTTCTTCTATGTTGAAGCGTTCGTTTACAGTAACAGTTTCCACTCTGGCATTTCACTCTGTTTTCTCCTATATTGATAGATGTATTTGGAACTCTAAATCAAACACGATTTGTGCTAGCTTCTTGAAACTTGACACAGTAAAGCAGTTTCACATTCTAACTCTATGTTTTGTTTCCTTTTCATGTAGCTTTAAGCAGTGACTGGCGAGAAACACTTTCATTGAAAGGGGTTGCAAGCTTCCAAAAATTACGAGTCTCCAGAAATCTCAGCAAATATTTTTTCACCCAAACTGGATGATACTTTCAGGTAATGATTAGTACACTAAGCCCACTTGGTTCTCCAAATTTCGTTATTCTATGTTGAAGCGTTCGTTTCTAGTAACAATTTGAATTTTGTCGTTTCACTCTGTTTTCTCCTATATTGATAGATGTATTTGGAACTCTAAATCAAACACGGTTTGTGCTAGCTTCTTGAAACTTGACACAGTAAAGCAGTTTCACATTCTAACTCTATGTTTTGTTTCCTTTTCATGTAGCCCTAAGCAGTGACTGGCGAGAAACACTTTCATTGAAAGGGGTTGCAAGCTTCCAAAAACTACGAGTCTCCAGAAATCTCAGCAAATATTTTTTCACCCAAACTGGATGATAGTTTCAGGTAATGATCAGAACACTAAGCCCACTTGGTTCTCCAAATTTCGTTCTTCTATGTTGAAGCGTTCGTTTCCAGTAACAGTATCCATTCTGGCATTTCACTCTGTTTTCTCCTATATTGATAGATGTATTTGGAACTCTAAATCAAACACAGTTTGTGCTAGCTTCTTGAAACTTGACACAGTAAAGCAGTTTCACATTCTAACTCTATGTTTTGTTTCCTTTTCTTGTAGCCCTAAGCAGTGACGGGCGAGAAACACTTTCATTGAAAGGGGTTGCAAGCTTCCAAAAATTACTAGTCTCCAGAAATCTCAGCAAATATATTTTCACCCAAACTGGATGATACTTTCAGGTAATGATCAGTACACTTGGCCCACTTGGTTCTCCATATTTCGTTCTTCTATGTTGAAGCGTTCGTTTACACTAACAGTTTCCACTCTGGCATTTCACTCTGTTTTCTCCTATATTGATAGATGTATTTGGAACTCTAAATCAAACACGGTTTGTGCTAGCTTCTTGAAACTTGACACAGTAAAGCAGTTTCACATTCTAACTCTATGTTTTGTTTCCTTTTCATGTAGCCCTAAGCAGTGACTGGCGAGAAACACTTTCATTGAAAGGGGTTGCAAACTTCCAAAAATTACGAGTCTTCAGAAATCTCAGCAAATATTTTTTCACCCAAACTAGATGATACTTTCAGGTAATGATCAGTACACTAAGCCCTCTTGGTTCCCCAAATTTCGTTCTTCTATGTTGAAGCGTTCGTTTACACTAACAGTTTCCACTCTGGCATTTCACTCTGTTTTCTCCTATATTGATAGATGTATTTGGAACTCTAAATCAAACACGGTTTGTGCTAGCTTCTTGAAACTTGACACAGTAAAGCAGTTTCACATTGTAACTCTATGTTTTGTTTCCTTTTCATGTAGCTTTAAGCAGTTACTGGCGAGAAACACTTTCATTGAAAGGGGTTGCAAGCTTCCAAAAATTACGAGTCTCCAGAAATCTCAGCAAATATTTTTTCACCCAAACTGGATGATACTTTCAGGTAATGATCAGTACACTAAGCCCACTTGGTTCTCCAAATTTCATTCTTCTATGTTGAAGCGTTCGTTTCTAGTAACAATTTGAATTTTGTCGTTTCACTCTGTTTTCTCCTATATTGATAGATGTATTTGGAACTCTAAATCAAACACGGTTTGTGCTAGCTTCTTGAAACTTGACACAGTAAAGCAGTTTCACATTCTAACTCTATGTTTTGTTTCCTTTTCATGTAGCCCTAAGCAGTGACTGGCGAGAAACACTTTCATTGAAAGGGGTTGCAAGCTTCCAAAAATTACGAGTCTTCAGAAATCTCAGCAAATATTTTTTCACCCAAACTAGATGATACTTTCAGGTAATGATCAGTACACTAAGCCCTCTTGGTTCCCCAAATTTCGTTCTTCTATGTTGAAGCGTTCGTTTACACTAACAGTTTCCACTCTGGCATTTCACTCTGTTTTCTCCTATATTGATAGATGTATTTGGAACTCTAAATCAAACACGGTTTGTGCTAGCTTCTTGAAACTTGACACAGTAAAGCAGTTTCACATTGTAACTCTAAGTTTTGTTTCCTTTTCATGTAGCCCTAAGCAGAGACTGGCGAGAAACACTTTCATTGAAAGGGGTTGCAAGCTTCCAAAAATTACGAGTCTCCAGAAATCTCAGCAAATATTTTTTCACCCAAACTGGATGATACTTTCAGGTAATGATCAGTACACTAAGCCCACTTGGTTCTCCAAATTTCCTTCTTCTATGTTGAAGCGTTCGTTTCCAGTAACAGTTTGAATTTTTGCGTTTCACACTGTTTTCTCCTATATTGATAGATGTATTTGGAACTCTAAATCAAACACGGTTTGTGCTAGCTTCTTGAAACTTGACACAGTAAAGCAGTTTCACATTCTAACTCTATGTTTTGTTTCCTTTTCTTGTAGCCCTAAGCAGTGACGGGCGAGAAACACTTTTATTGAAAGGGGTTGCAAGCTTCCAAAAATTACTAGTCTCCAGAAATCTCAGCAAATATATTTTCACCCAAACTGGATGATACTTTCAGGTAATGATCAGTACACTTGGCCCACTTGGTTCTCCATATTTCTTTCTTCTATGTTGAAGCGTTCGTTTACACTAACAGTTTCCACTCTGGCATTTCACTCTGTTTTCTCCTATATTGATAGATGTATTTGGAACTCTAAATCAAACACGGTTTGTGCTAGCTTCTTGAAACTTGACACAGTAAAGCAGTTTCACATTCTAACTCTATGTTTTGTTTCCTTTTCATGTAGCTTTAAGCAGTGACTGGCGAGAAACACCTTCATTGAAAGGGGTTGCAAGCTTCCAAAAATTACGAGTCTCCAGAAATCTCAGCAAATATTTTTTCACCCAAACTGGATGATACTTTCAGGTAATGATCAGTACACTAAGCCCACTTGGTTCCCCAAATTTCGTTCTTCTATGTTGAAGCGTTCGTTTCCAGTAACAGTTTGAATTTTGTCGTTTCACTCTGTTTTCTCCTATATTGATAGATGTATTTGGAACACTAAATCAAACACGGTTTGTGCTAGCTTCTTGAAACTTGACACAGTAAAGCAGTTTCACATTCTAACTCTATGTTTTGTTTCCTTTTCATGTAGCTTTAAGCAGTGACTGGCGAGAAACACCTTCATTGAAAGGGGTTGCAAGCTTCCAAAAATCACGAGTCTCCAGAAATCTCAGCAAATATTTTTTCACCCAAACTGGATGATACTTTCAGGTAATGATCAGTACACTTGGCCCACTTGGTTCTCCATATTTCGTTCTTCTATGTTGAAGCGTTCGTTTACAGTAACAGTTTCCACTCTGGCATTTCACTCTGTTTTCTCCTATATTGATAGATGTATTTGGAACTCTAAATCAAACACGATTTGTGCTAGCTTCTTGAAACTTGACACAGTAAAGCAGTTTCCCATTCTAACTCTATGTTTTGTTTCCTTTTCATGTAGCTTTAAGCAGTGACTGGCGAGAAACACTTTCATTGAAAGGGGTTGCAAGCTTCCAAAAATTACGAGTCTCCAGAAATCTCAGCAAATATTTTTTCACCCAAACTGGATGATACTTTCAGGTAATGATCAGTACACTAAGCCCACTTGGTTCTCCAAATTTCATTCTTCTATGTTGAAGCGTTCGTTTCCAGTAACAGTTTGAATTTTTGCGTTTCACTCTGTTTTCTCCTATATTGATAGATGTACTTGGAACTCTAAATCAAACACGGTTTGTGCTAGCTTCTTGAAACTTGACACAGTAAAGCAGTTTCAAATTCTAACTCTATGTTTTGTTTCCTTTTCATGTAGCCCTAAGCAGTGACTGGCGAGAAACACTTTCATTGAAAGGGGTTGCAAGCTTCCAAAAATTACGAGTCTTCAGAAATCTCAGCAAATATTTTTTCACCCAAACTAGATGATACTTTCAGGTAATGATCAGTACACTAAGCCCTCTTGGTTCCCCAAATTTCGTTCTTCCATGTTGAAGCGTTCGTTTCCACTAACAGTTTCCACTCTGGCATTTCACTCTGTTTTCTCCTATATTGATAGATGTATTTGGAACTCTAAATCAAACACGGTTTGTGCTAGCTTCTTGAAACTTGACACAGTAAAGCAGTTTCACATTGTAACTCTATGTTTTGTTTCCTTTTCATGTAGCTTTAAGCAGTGACTGGCGAGAAACACTTTCATTGAAAGGGGTTGCAAGCTTCCAAAAATTACGAGTCTCCAGAAATCTCAGCAAATATTTTTTCACCCAAACTGGATGATACTTTCAGGTAATGATCAGTACACTAAGCCCACTTGGTTCTCCAAATTTCATTCTTCTATGTTGAAGCGTTCGTTTCCAGTAACAGTTTCCATTCTGGCATTTCACTCTGTTTTCTCCTATATTGATAGATGTATTTGGAACTCTAAATCAAACACGGTTTGTGCTAGCTTCTTGAAACTTGACACAGTAAAGAAGTTTCACATTCTAACTCTATGTTTTGTTTCCTTTTCATGTAGCCCTAAGCAGTGACTGGCGAGAAACACTTTCATTGAAAGGGGTTGCAAGCTTCCAAAAATTACGAGTCTCCAGAAATCTCAGCAAATATTTTTTCACCCAAACTGGATGATACTTTCAGGTAATGATCAGTACACTAAGCCCACTTGGTTCCCCAAATTTCGTTCTTCTATGTTGAAGCGTTCGTTTCCAGTAACAGTTTGAATTTTGTCGTTTCACTCTGTTTTCTCCTATATTGATAGATGTATTTGGAACACTAAATCAAACACGGTTTGTGCTAGCTTCTTGAAACTGGACACAGTAAAGCAGTTTCACATTCTAACTCTATGTTTTGTTTCCTTTTCATGTAGCTTTAAGCAGTGACTGGCGAGAAACACCTTCATTGAAAGGGGTTGCAAGCTTCCAAAAATCACGAGTCTCCAGAAATCTCAGCAAATATTTTTTCACCCAAACTGGATGATACTTTCAGGTAATGATCAGTACACTTGGCCCACTTGGTTCTCCATATTTCGTTCTTCTATGTTGAAGCGTTCGTTTACAGTAACAGTTTCCACTCTGGCATTTCACTCTGTTTTCTCCTATATTGATAGATGTATTTGGAACTCTAAATCAAACACGGTTTGTGCTAGCTTCTTGAAACTTGACACAGTAAAGCAGTTTCACATTCTAACTCTATGTTTTGTTTCCTTTTCATGTAGCTTTAAGCAGTGACTGGCGAGAAACACTTGCATTGAAAGGGGTTGCAAGCTTCCAAAAATTACGAGTCTCCAGAAATCTCAGCAAATATTTTTTCACCCAAACTGGATGATACTTTCAGGTAATGATTAGTACACTAAGCCCACTTGGTTCTCCAAATTTCGTTCTTCTATGTTGAAGCGTTCATTTCTAGTAACAATTTGAATTTTGTCGTCTCACTCTGTTTTCTCCTATATTGATAGATGTATTTGGAACTCTAAATCAAACACGGTTTGTGCTAGCTTCTTGAATCTTGACACAGTAAAGCAGTTTCACATTCTAACTCTATGTTTTGTTTCCTTTTCATGTAGCCCTAAGCAGTGACTGGCGAGAAACACTTTCATTGAAAGGGGTTGCAAGCTTCCAAAAATTACGAGTCTCCAGAAATCTCAGCAAATATTTTTTCACCCAAACTGGATGATAGTTTCAGGTAATGATCAGAACACTAAGCCCACTTGGTTCTCCAAATTTCGTTCTTCTATGTTGAAGCGTTCGTTTCCAGTAACAGTTTCCATTCTGGCATTTCACTCTGTTTTCTCCTATATTGATAGATGTATTTGGAACTCTAAATCAAACACAGTTTGTGCTAGCTTCTTGAAACTTGACACAGTAAAGCAGTTTCACATTCTAACTCTATGTTTTGTTTCCTTTTCTTGTAGCCCTAAGCAGTGACGGGCGAGAAACACTTTCATTGAAAGGGGTTGCAAGCTTCCAAAAATTACTAGTCTCCAGAAATCTCAGCAAATATATTTTCACCCAAACTGGATGATACTTTCAGGTAATGATCAGTACACTTGGCCCACTTGGTTCTCCATATTTCGTTCTTCTATGTTGAAGCGTTCGTTTACACTAACAGTTTCCACTCTGGCATTTCACTCTGTTTTCTCCTGTATTGATAGATGTATTTGGAACTCTAAATCAAACACGGTTTGTGCTAGCTTCTTGAAACTTGACACAGTAAAGCAGTTTCACATTCTAACTCTATGTTTTGTTTCCTTTTCATGTAGCCCTAAGCAGTGACTGGCGAGAAACACTTTCATTGAAAGGGGTTGCAAGCTTCCAAAAATTACGAGTCTTCAGAAATCTCAGCAAATATTTTTTCACCCAAACTAGATGATACTTTCAGGTAATGATCACTACACTAAGCCCTCTTGGTTCCCCAAATTTCGTTCTTCTATGTTGAAGCGTTCGTTTACACTAACAGTTTCCACTCTGGCATTTCACTCTGTTTTCTCCTATATTGATAGATGTATTTGGAACTCTAAATCAAACATGGTTTGTGCTAGCTACTTGAAACTTGACACAGTAAAGCAGTTTCACATTGTAACTCTATGTTTTGTTTCCTTTTCATGTAGCTTTAAGCAGTGACTGGCGAGAAACACTTTCATTGAAAGGGGTTGCAAGCTTCCAAAAATTACGTGTCTCCAGAAATCTCAGCAAATATTTTTTCACCCAAACTGGATGATACTTTCAGGTAATGATCAGTACACTAAGCCCACTTGGTTCTCCAAATTTCATTCTTCTATGTTGAAGCGTTCGTTTCCAGTAACAGTTTGAATTTTTGCGTTTCACTCTGTTTTCTTCTATATTGATAGATGTACTTGGAACTCTAAATCAAACACGGTTTGTGCTAGCTTCTTGAAACTTGACACAGTAAAGCAGTTTCAAATTCTAACTCTATGTTTTGTTTCCTTTTCATGTAGCCCTAAGCAGTGACTGGCGAGAAACACTTTCATTGAAAGGGGTTGCAATCTTCCAAAAATTACGAGTCTTCAGAAATCTCAGCAAATATTTTTTCACCCAAACTAGATGATACTTTCAGGTAATGATCAGTACACTAAGCCCTCTTGGTTCCCCAAATTTCGTTCTTCCATGTTGAAGCGTTCGTTTCTACTAACAGTTTCCACTCTGGCATTTCACTCTGTTTTCTCCTATATTGATAGATGTATTTGGAACTCTAAATCAAACACGGTTTGTGCTAGCTTCTTGAAACTTGACACAGTAAAGCAGTTTCACATTCTAACTCTATGTTTTGTTTCCTTTTCATGTAGCCCTAAGCAGTGACTGGCGAGAAACACTTTCATTGAAAGGGGTTGCAAGCTTCCAAAAATTACGAGTCTCCAGAAATCTCAGCAAATATTTTTTCACCCAAACTGGATGATAGTTTCAGGTAATGATCAGAACACTAAGCCCACTTGGTTCTCCAAATTTCGTTCTTCTATGTTGAAGCGTTCGTTTCCAGTAACAGTTTCCATTCTGGCATTTCACTCTGTTTTCTCCTATATTGATAGATGTATTTGGGACTCTAAATCAAACACGGTTTGTGCTAGCTTCTTGAAACTTGACACAGTAAAGCAGTTTCACATTCTAACTCTATGTTTTGTTTCTTTTTCATGTAGCCCTAAGCAGTGACTGGCGAGAAACACTTTCATTGAAAGGGGTTGCAAGCTTCCAAAAATTACGAGTCTCCAGAAATCTCAGCAAATATATTTTCACCCAAACTGGATGATACTTTCAGGTAATGATCAGTACACTAAGCCCACTTGGTTCCCCAAATTTCGTTCTTCTATGTTGAAGCGTTCGTTTCCAGTAACAGTTTGAATTTTTGCGTTTCACTCTGTTTTCTCCTATATTGATAGATGTATTTGGAACTCTAAATCAAACACGGTTTGTGCTAGCTTCTTGAAACTTGACACAGTAAAGCAGTTTCACATTGTAACTCTATGTTTTGTTTCCTTTTCATGTAGCTTTAAGCAGTGACTGGCGAGAAACACTTTCATTGAAAGGGGTTGCAAGCTTCCAAAAATTACGAGTCTCCAGAAATCTCAGCAAATATTTTTTCACCCAAACTGGATGATACTTTAAGGTAATGATCAGTACACTAATCCCACTTGGTTCTCCAAATTTCATTCTTCTATGTTGAAGCGTTCGTTTCCAGTAACAGTTTCCATTCTGGCATTTCACTCTGTTTTCTCCTATATTGATAGATGTATTTGGAACTCTAAATCAAACACGGTTTGTGCTAGCTTCTTGAAACTTGACACAGTAAAGCAGTTTCACATTCTAACTCTATGTTTTGTTTCCTTTTCATGTAGCCCTAAGCAGTGACTGGCGAGAAACACTTTCATTGAAAGGGGTTGCAAGCTTCCAAAAATTACGAGTCTCCAGAAATCTCAGCAAATATTTTTTCACCCAAACTGGATGATAGTTTCAGGTAATGATCAGAACACTAAGCCCACTTGGTTCTCCAAATTTCGTTCTTCTATGTTGAAGCGTTCGTTTCCAGTAACAGTTTCCATTCTGGCATTTCACTCTGTTTTCTCCTATATTGATAGATGTATTTGGAACTCTAAATCAAACACAGTTTGTGCTAGCTTCTTGAAACTTGACACAGTAAAGCAGTTTCACATTCTAACTCTATGTTTTGTTTCCTTTTCTTGTAGCCCTAAGCAGTGACGGGCGAGAAACACTTTCATTGAAAGGGGTTGCAAGCTTCCAAAAATTACTAGTCTACAGAAATATCAGCAAATATATTTTCACCCAAATTGGATGATACTTTCAGGTAATGATCAGTACACTTGGCCCACTTGGTTCTCCATGTTTCGTTCTTCTATGTTGAAGCGTTCGTTTACACTAACAGTTTCCACTCTGGCATTTCACTCTGTTTTCTCCTATATTGATAGATGTATTTGGGACTCTAAATCAAACACGGTTTGTGCTAGCTTCTTGAAACTTGACACAGTAAAGCAGTTTCACATTCTAACTCTATGTTTTGTTTCTTTTTCATGTAGCCCTAAGCAGTGACTGGCGAGAAACACTTTCATTGAAAGGGGTTGCAAGCTTCCAAAAATTACGAGTCTCCAGAAATCTCAGCAAATATTTTTTCACCCAAACTGCATGATACTTTCAGGTAATGATCAGTACACTAAGCCCACTTGGTTCCCCAAATTTCGTTCTTCTATGTTGAAGCGTTCGTTTCCAGTAACAGTTTGAATTTTTGCGTTTCACTCTGTTTTCTCCTATATTGATAGATGTATTTGGAACTCTAAATCAAACACGGTTTGTGCTAGCTTCTTGAAACTTGACACAGTAAAGCAGTTTCACATTGTAACTCTATGTTTTGTTTCCTTTTCATGTAGCTTTAAGCAGTGACTGGCGAGAAACACTTTCATTTAAAGGGGTTGCAAGCTTCCAAAAATTACGAGTCTCCAGAAATCTCAGCAAATATTTTTTCACCCAAACTGGATGATACTTTCAGGTAATGATCAGTACACTAAGCCCACTTGGTTCTCCAAATTTCATTCTTCTATGTTGAAGCGTTCGTTTCCAGTAACAGTTTCCATTCTGGCATTTCACTCTGTTTTCTCCTATATTGATAGATGTATTTGGAACTCTAAATCAAACACGGTTTGTGCTAGCTTCTTGAAACTTGACACAGTAAAGCAGTTTCACATTGTAACTCTATGTTTTGTTTCCTTTTCATGTAGCTTTAAGCAGTGACTGGCGAGAAACACTTTCATTGAAAGGGGTTGCAAGCTTCCAAAAATTACGTGTCTCCAGAAATCTCAGCAAATATTTTTTCACCCAAACTGGATGATACTTTCAGGTAATGATCAGTTCACTAAGCCCACTTGGTTCTCCAAATTTCATTCTTCTATGTTGAAGCGTTCGTTTCCAGTAACAGTTTGAATTTTTGCGTTTCACTCTGTTTTCTCCTATATTGATAGATGTACTTGGAACTCTAAATCAAACACGGTTTGTGCTAGCTTCTTGAAACTTGACACAGTAAAGCAGTTTCACATTCTAACTCTATGTTTTGTTTCCTTTTCATGTAGCCCTAAGCAGTGACTGGCGAGAAACACTTTCATTGAAAGGGGTTGCAAGCTTCCAAAAATTACGAGTCTTCAGAAATCTCAGCAAATATTTTTTCACCCAAACTAGATGATACTTTCAGGTAATGATCAGTACACTAAGCCCTCTTGGTTCCCCAAATTTCGTACTTCCATGTTGAAGCGTTCGTTTCCACTAACAGTTTCCACTCTGGCATTTCACTCTGTTTTCTCCTATATTGATAGATGTATTTGGAACTCTAAATCAAACACGGTTTGTGCTAGCTTCTTGAAACTTGACACAGTAAAGCAGTTTCACATTCTAACTCTATGTTTTGTTTCCTTTTCATGTAGCCCTAAGCAGTGACTGGCGAGAAACACTTTCATTGAAAGGGGTTGCAAGCTTCCAAAAATTACGAGTCTCCAGAAATCTCAGCAAATATTTTTTCACCCAAACTGGATGATACTTTCAGGTAATGATCAGTACACTAAGCCCACTTGGTTCCCCAAATTTCATTCTTCTATGTTGAAGCGTTCGTTTCCAGTAACAGTTTGAATTTTGTCGTTTCACTCTGTTTTCTCCTATATTGATAGATGTATTTGGAACACTAAATCAAACACGGTTTGTGCTAGCTTCTTGAAACTTGACACAGTAAAGCAGTTTCACATTCTAACTCTATGTTTTGTTTCCTTTTCATGTAGCTTTAAGCAGTGACTGGCGAGAAACACCTTCATTGAAAGGGGTTGCAAGCTTCCAAAAATCACGAGTCTCCAGAAATCTCAGCAAATATTTTTTCACCCAAACTGGATGATACTTTCAGGTAATGATCATTACACTTTTCCCACTTGGTTCTCCATATTTCGTTCTTCTATGTTGAAGCGTTCGTTTACAGTAACAGTTTCCACTCTGGCATTACACTCTGTTTTCTCCAATATTGATAGATGTATTTGGAACTCTAAATCAAACTCGGTTTGTGCTAGCTTCTTGAAACTTGACAGAGTAATGCAGTTTCACATTCTAACAATATGTTTTGTTTCCTTTTCATGTAGCCCTAAGCAGTGACTGGCGAGAAACACTTTCATTGAAAGGGGTTGCAAGCTTCCAAAAATTACGAGTCTCCAGAAATCTCAGCAAATATTTTTTCACCCAAACTGGATGATACTTTCAGGTAATGATTAGTACACTAAGCCCACTTGGTTCTCCAAATTTCGTTCTTCTATGTTGAAGCGTTCGTTTCCAGTAACAGTTTCCATTCTGGCATTTCACTCTGTTTTCTCCTATATTGATAGATGTATTTGGAACTCTAAATCAAACACAGTTTGTGCTAGCTTCTTAAAACTTGACACAGTAAAGCAGTTTCACATTCTAACTCTATGTTTTGTTTCCTTTTCTTGTAGCCCTAAGCAGTGACGGGCGAGAAACACTTTCATTGAAAGGGGTTGCAAGCTTCCAAAAATTACTAGTCTCCAGAAATCTCAGCAAATATATTTTCACCCAAACTGGATGATACTTTCAGGTAATGATCAGTACACTTGGCCCACTTGGTTCTCCATATTTCGTTCTTCTATGTTGAAGCGTTCGTTTACACTAACAGTTTCCACTCTGGCATTTCACTCTGTTTTCTCCTATATTGATAGATGTATTTGGAACTCTAAATCAAACACGGTTTGTGCTAGCTTCTTGAAACTTGACACAGTAAAGCAGTTTCACATTCTAACTCTATGTTTTGTTTCCTTTTCATGTAGCCCTAAGCAGTGACTGGCGAGAAACACTTTCATTGAAAGGGGTTGCAAGCTTCCAAAAATTACGTGTCTCCAGAAATCTCAGCAAATATTTTTTCACCCAAACTGGATGATACTTTCAGGTAATGATCAGTACACTAAGCCCACTTGGTTCTCCAAATTTCGTTCTTCTATGTTGAAGCGTTCGTTTCCAGTAACAGTTTGAATTTTTGCGTTTCACTCTGTTTTCTCCTATATTGATAGATGTACTTGGAACTCTAAATCAAACACGGTTTGTGCTAGCTTCTTGAAACTTGACACAGTAAAGCAGTTTCACATTCTAACTCTATGTTTTGTTTCCTTTTCATGTCGCCCTAAGCAGTGACTGGCGAGAAACACTTTCATTGAAAGGGGTTGCAAGCTTCCAAAAATTACGAGTCTTCAGAAATCTCAGCAAATATTTTTTCACCCAAACTAGATGATACTTTCAGGTAATGATCAGTACACTAAGCCCTCTTGGTTCCCCAAATTTCGTTCTTCCATGTTGAAGCGTTCGTTTCCACTAACAGTTTCCACTCTGGCATTTCACTCTGTTTTCTCCTATATTGATAGATGTATTTGGAACTCTAAATCAAACACGGTTTGTGCTAGCTTCTTGAAACTTGACACAGTAAAGCAGTTTCACATTGTAACTCTATGTTTTGTTTCCTTTTCATGTAGCTTTAAGCAGTGACTGGCGAGAAACACTTTCATTGAAAGGGGTTGCAAGCTTCCAAAAATTACGTGTCTCCAGAAATCTCAGCAAATATATTTTCACCCAAACTGGATGATACTTTCAGGTAATGATCAGTACACTAAGCCCACTTGGTTCTCCAAATTTCATTCTTCTATGTTGAAGCGTTCGTTTCCAGTAACAGTTTGAATTTTTGCGTTTCACTCTGTTTTCTCCTATATTGATAGATGTACTTGGAACTCTAAATCAAACACGGTTTGTGCTAGCTTCTTGAAACTTGACACAGTAAAGCAGTTTCACATTCTAACTCTATGTTTTGTTTCCTTTTCATGTAGCCCTAAGCAGTGACTGGCGAGAAACACTTTCATTGAAAGGGGTTGCAAGCTTCCAAAAATTACGAGTCTTCAGAAATCTCAGCAAATATTTTTTCACCCAAACTAGATGATACTTTCAGGTAATGATCAGTACACTAAGCCCTCTTGGTTCCCCAAATTTCGTACTTCCATGTTGAAGCGTTCGTTTCCACTAACAGTTTCCACTCTGGCATTTCACTCTGTTTTCTCCTATATTGATAGATGTATTTGGAACTCTAAATCAAACACGGTTTGTGCTAGCTTCTTGAAACTTGACACAGTAAAGCAGTTTCACATTGTAACTCTATGTTTTGTTTCCTTTTCATGTAGCTTTAAGCAGTGACTGGCGAGAAACACTTTCATTGAAAGGGGTTGCAAGCTTCCAAAAATTACGAGTCTCCAGAAATCTCAGCAAATATTTTTTCACCCAAACTGGATGATACTTTCAGGTAATGATCAGTACACTAAGCCCACTTGGTTCTCCAAATTTCATTCTTCTATGTTGAAGCGTTCGTTTCCAGTAACAGTTTCCATTCTGGCATTTCACTCTGTTTTCTCCTATATTGATAGATGTATTTGGAACTCTAAATCAAACACGGTTTGTGCTAGCTTCTTGAAACTTGACACAGTAAAGCAGTTTCACATTCTAACTCTATGTTTTGTTTCCTTTTCATGTAGCCCTAAGCAGTGACTGGCGAGAAACACTTTCATTGAAAGGGGTTGCAAGCTTCCAAAAATTACGAGTCTCCAGAAATCTCAGCAAATATTTTTTCACCCAAACTGGATGATACTTTCAGGTAATGATCAGTACACTAAGCCCACTTGGTTCCCCAAATTTCGTTCTTCTATGTTGAAGCGTTCGTTTCCAGTAACAGTTTGAATTTTGTCGTTTCACTCTGTTTTCTCCTATATTGATAGATGTATTTGGAACACTAAATCAAACACGGTTTGTGCTAGCTTCTTGAAACTTGACACAGTAAAGCAGTTTCACATTCTAACTCTATGTTTTGTTTCCTTTTCATGTAGCTTTAAGCAGTGACTGGCGAGAAACACCTTCATTGGAAGGGGTTGCAAGCTTCCAAAAATTACAAGTCTCCGGAAATCTCAGCAAATATTTTTTCACCCAAACTGGATGATAGTTTCAGGTAATGATCAGAACACTAAGCCCACTTGGTTCTCCAAATTTCGTTCTTCTATGTTGAAGCGTTCGTTTCCAGTAACAGTTTCCATTCTGGCATTTCACTCTGTTTTCTCCTATATTGATAGATGTATTTGGAACTCTAAATCAAACACAGTTTGTGCTAGCTTCTTGAAACTTGACACAGTAAAGCAGTTTCACATTCTAACTCTATGTTTTGTTTCCTTTTCTTGTAGCCCTAAGCAGTGACGGGCGAGAAACACTTTCATTGAAAGGGGTTGCAAGCTTCCAAAAATTACAAGTCTCCAGAAATCTCAGCAAATATATTTTCACCCAAACTGGATGATACTTTCAGGTAATGATCAGTACACTTGGCCCACTTGGTTCTCCATATTTCGTTCTTCTATGTTGAAGCGTTCGTTTACACTAACAGTTTCCACTCTGGCATTTCACTCTGTTTTCTCCTATATTGATAGATGTATTTGGAACTCTAAATCAAACACGGTTTGTGCTAGCTTCTTGAAACTTGACACAGTAAAGCAGTTTCACATTCTAACTCTATGTTTTGTTTCCTTTTCATGTAGCCCTAAGCAGTGACTGGCGAGAAACACTTTCATTGAAAGGGGTTGCAAGCTTCCAAAAATTACGAGTCTTCAGAAATCTCAGCAAATATTTTTTCACCCAAACTAGATGATACTTTCAGGTAATGATCAGTACACTAAGCCCTCTTGGTTCCCCAAATTTCGTTCTTCTATGTTGAAGCGTTCGTTTACACTAACAGTTTCCACTCTGGCATTTCACTCTGTTTTCTCCTATATTGATAGATGTATTTGGAACTCTAAATCAAACACGGTTTGTGCTAGCTTCTTGAAACTTGACACAGTAAAGCAGTTTCACATTGTAACTCTATGTTTTGTTTCCTTTTCATGTAGCTTTAAGCAGTGACTGGCGAGAAACACTTTCATTGAAAGGGGTTGCAAGCTTCCAAAAATTACGAGTCTCCAGAAATCTCAGCAAATATTTTTTCACCCAAACTGGATGATACTTTCAGGTAATGATCACTGCACTAAGCCCACTTGGTTCTCCAAATTTCATTCTTCTATGTTGAAGCGTTCGTTTCCAGTAACAGTTTGAATTTTTGCGTTTCACTCTGTTTTCTCCTATATTGATAGATGTACTTGGAACTCTAAATCAAACACGGTTTGTGCTAGCTTCTTGAAACTTGACACAGTAAAGCAGTTTCACATTCTAACTCTATGTTTTGTTTCCTTTTCATGTAGCCCTAAGCAGTGACTGGCGAGAAACACTTTCATTGAAAGGGGTTGCAAGCTTCCAAAAATTACGAGTCTTCAGAAATCTCAGCAAATATTCTTTCACCCAAACTAGATGATACTTTCAGGTAATGATCAGTACACTAAGCCCTCTTGGTTCCCCAAATTTCGTTCTTCCATGTTGAAGCGTTCGTTTCCACTAACAGTTTCCACTCTGGCATTTCACTCTGTTTTCTCCTATATTGATAGATGTATTTGGAACTCTAAATCAAACACGGTTTGTGCTAGCTTCTTGAAACTTGACACAGTAAAGCAGTTTCACATTGTAACTCTATGTTTTGTTTCCTTTTCATGTAGCTTTAAGCAGTGACTGGCGAGAAACACTTTCATTGAAAGGGGTTGCAAGCTTCCAAAAATTACGAGTCTCCAGAAATCTCAGCAAATATTTTTTTCACCCAAACTGGATGATACTTTCAGGTAATGATCAGTACACTAAGCCCACTTGGTTCTCCAAATTTCATTCTTCTATGTTGAAGCGTTCGTTTCCAGTAACAGTTTCCATTCTGGCATTTCACTCTGTTTTCTCCTATATTGATAGATGTATTTGGAACTCTAAATCAAACACGGTTTGTGCTAGCTTCTTGAAACTTGACACAGTAAAGCAGTTTCACATTCTAACTCTATGTTTTGTTTCCTTTTCATGTAGCCCTAAGCAGTGACTGGCGAGAAACACCTTCATTGAAAGGGGTTGCAAGCTTCCAAAAATCACGAGTCTCCAGAAATTTCAGCAAATATTTTTTCACCCAAACTGGATGATAGTTTCAGGTAATGATCAGTACACTAAGCCCACTTGGTTCTCCAAATTTCATTCTTCTATGTTGAAGCGTTCGTTTCCAGTAACAGTTTGAATTTTTGCGTTTCACTCTGTTTTCTCCTATATTGATAGATGTACTTGGAACTCTAAATCAAACACGGTTTGTGCTAGCTTCTTGAAACTTGACACAGTAAAGCAGTTTCACATTCTAACTCTATGTTTTGTTTCCTTTTCATGTAGCCCTAAGCAGTGACTGGCGAGAAACACTTTCATTGAAAGGGGTTGCAAGCTTCCAAAAATTACGAGTCTCCAGAAATCTCAGCAAATATTTTTTCACCCAAACTGGATGATACTTTCAGGTAATGATCAGTACACTAAGCCCACTTGGTTCCCCAAATTTCGTTCTTCTATGTTGAAGCGTTCGTTTCCAGTAACAGTTTGAATTTTGTCGTTTCACTCTGTTTTCTCCTATATTGATAGATGTATTTGGAACACTAAATCAAACACGGTTTGTGCTAGCTTCTTGAAACTTGACACAGTAAAGCAGTTTCACATTCTAACTCTATGTTTTGTTTCCTTTTCATGTAGCTTTAAGCAGTGACTGGCGAGAAACACCTTCATTGAAAGGGGTTGCAAGCTTCCAAAAATCACGAGTCTCCAGAAATCTCAGCAAATATTTTTTCACCCAAACTGGATGATACTTTCAGGTAATGATCAGTACACTTGGCCCACTTGGTTCTCCATATTTCGTTCTTCTATGTTGAAGCGTTCGTTTACAGTAACAGTTTCCACTCTGGCATTACACTCTGTTTTCTCCTATATTGATAGATGTATTTGGAACTCTAAATCAAACACGGTTTGTGCTAGCTTCTTGAAACTTGACACAGTAATGCAGTTTCACATTCTAACAATATGTTTTGTTTCCTTTTCATGTAGCCCTAAGCAGTGACTGGCGAGAAACACTTTCATTGAAAGGGGTTGCAAGCTTCCAAAAATTACGAGTCTCCAGAAATCTCAGCAAATATTTTTTCACCCAAACTGGATGATACTTTCAGGTAATGATTAGTACACTAAGCCCACTTGGTTCTCCAAATTTCGTTCTTCTATGTTGAAGCGTTCGTTTCTAGTAACAATTTGAATTTTGTCGTTTCACTCTGTTTTCTCCTATATTGATAGATGTATTTGGAACTCTAAATCAAACACGGTTTGTGCTAGCTTCTTGAAACTTGACACAGTAAAGCAGTTTCACATTCTAACTCTATGTTTTGTTTCCTTTTCATGTAGCCCTAAGCAGTGACTGGCAAGAAACACTTTCATTGAAAGGGGTTGCAAGCTTCCAAAAATTACGAGTCTCCAGAAATCTCAGCAAATATTTTTTCACCCAAACTGGATGATAGTTTCAGGTAATGATCAGAACACTAAGCCCACTTGGTTCTCCAAATTTCGTTCTTCTATGTTGAAGCGTTCGTTTCCAGTAACAGTTTCCATTCTGGCATTTCACTCTGTTTTCTCCTATATTGATAGATGTATTTGGAACTCTAAATCAAACACAGTTTGTGCTAGCTTCTTGAAACTTGACACAGTAAAGCAGTTTCACATTCTAACTCTATGTTTTGTTTCCTTTTCATGTAGCCCTAAGCAGTGACTGGCGAGAAACACTTTCATTGAAAGGGGTTGCAAGCTTCCAAAAATTACGAGTCTCCAGAAATCTCAGCAAATATTTTTTCACCCAAACTGGATGATACTTTCAGGTAATGATCAGTACACTAAGCCCACTTGGTTCCCCAAATTTCGTTCTTCTATGTTGAAGCGTTCGTTTCCAGTAACAGTTTGAATTTTGTCGTTTCACTCTGTTTTCTCCTATATTGATAGATGTATTTGGAACACTAAATCAAACACGGTTTGTGCTAGCTTCTTGAAACTTGACACAGTAAAGCAGTTTCACATTCTAACTCTATGTTTTGTTTCCTTTTCATGTAGCTTTAAGCAGTGACTGGCGAGAAACACCTTTATTGAAAGGGGTTGCAAGCTTCCAAAAATCACGAGTCTCCAGAAATCTCAGCAAATATTTTTTCACCCAAACTGGATGATACTTTCAGGTAATGATCAGTACACTTGGCCCACTTGGTTCTCCATATTTCGTTCTTCTATGTTGAAGCGTTCGTTTACAGTAACAGTTTCCACTCTGGCATTACACTCTGTTTTCTCCTATATTGATAGATGTATTTGGAACTCTAAATCAAACACGGTTTGTGCTAGCTTCTTGAAACTTGACACAGTAATGCAGTTTCACATTCTAACAATATGTTTTGTTTCCTTTTCATGTAGCACTAAGCAGTGACTGGCGAGAAACACTTTCATTGAAAGGGGTTGCAAGCTTCCAAAAATTACGAGTCTCCAGAAATCTCAGCAAATATTTTTTCACCCAAGCTGCATGATACTTTCAGGTAATGATCAGTACACTAAGCCCACTTGGTTCCCCAAATTTCGTTCTTCTATGTTGAAGCGTTCGTTTCCAGTAACAGTTAGAATTTTGGCGTTTCACTCTGTTTTCTCCTATATTGATAGATGTATTTGGAACTCTAAATCAAACACGGTTTGTGCTAGCTTCTTGAAACTTGACACAGTAAAGCAGTTTCACATTCTAACTCTAAGTTTTGTTTCCTTTTCATGTAGCCCTAAGCAGTGACTGGCGAGAAACACTTTCATTGAAAGGGGTTGCAAGCTTCCAAAAATTACGAGTCTCCAGAAATCTCAGCAGATATTTTTTCACCCAAACTGGATGATACTTTCAGGTAATGATCAGTACACTAAGCCCACTTGGTTCCCCAAATTTCGTTCTTCTATGTTGAAGCGTTCGTTTCCAGTAACAGTTTGAATTTTTGCGTTTCACTCTGTTTTCTCCTATATTGATAGATGTACTTGGAACTCTAAATCAAACACGGTTTGTGCTAGCTTCTTGAAACTTGACACAGTAAAGCAGTTTCACATTCTAACTCTAAGTTTTGTTTCCTTTTCATGTAGCCCTAAGCAGTGACTGGCGAGAAACACTTTCATTGAAAGGGGTTGCAAGCTTCCAAAAATTACGAGTCTTCAGAAATCTCAGCAAATATTTTTTCACCCAAACTAGATGATACTTTCAGGTAATGATCAGTACACTAAGCCCTCTTGGTTCCCCAAATTTCGTACTTCCATGTTGAAGCGTTCGTTTCCACTAACAGTTTCCACTCTGGCATTTCACTCTGTTTTCTCCTATATTGATAGATGTATTTGGAACTCTAAATCAAACACGGTTTGTGCTAGCTTCTTGAAACTTGACACAGTAAAGCAGTTTCACATTGTAACTCTATGTTTTGTTTCCTTTTCATGTAGCTTTAAGCAGTGACTGGCGAGAAACACTTTCATTGAAAGGGGTTGCAAGCTTCCAAAAATTACGAGTCTCCAGAAATCTCAGCAAATATTTTTTCACCCAAACTGGATGATACTTTCAGGTAATGATCAGTACACTAAGCCCACTTGGTTCTCCAAATTTCATTCTTCTATGTTGAAGCGTTCGTTTCCAGTAACAGTTTCCATTCTGGCATTTCACTCTGTTTTCTCCTATATTGATAGATGTATTTGGAACTCTAAATCAAACACGGTTTGTGCTAGCTTCTTGAAACTTGACACAATAAAGCAGTTTCACATTCTAACTCTATGTTTTGTTTTTTTTTCATGTAGCCCTAAGCAGTGACTGGCGAGAAACACTTTCATTGAAAGGGGTTGCAAGCTTCCAAAAATTACGAGTCTCCAGAAATCTCAGCAAATATTTTTTCACCCAAACTGGATGATACTTTCAGGTAATGATCAGTACACTAAGCCCACTTGGTTCCCCAAATTTCGTTCTTCTATGTTGAAGCGTTCGTTTCCAGTAACAGTTTGAATTTTGTCGTTTCACTCTGTTTTCTCCTATATTGATAGATGTATTTGGAACACTAAATCAAACACGGTTTGTGCTAGCTTCTTGAAACTTGACACAGTAAAGCAGTTTCACATTCTAACTCTATGTTTTGTTTCCTTTTCATGTAGCTTTAAGCAGTGACTGGCGAGAAACACCTTCATTGAAAGGGGTTGCAAGCTTCCAAAAATCACGAGTCTCCAGAAATCTCAGCAAATATTTTTTCACCCAAACTGGATGATACTTTCAGGTAATGATCAGTACACTAAGCCCACTTGGTTCTCCAAATTTCATTCTTCTATGTTGAAGCGTTCGTTTCCAGTAACAGTTTCCATTCTGGCATTTCACTCTGTTTTCTCCTATATTGATAGATGTATTTGGAACTCTAAATCAAACACGGTTTGTGCTAGCTTCTTGAAACTTGACACAGTAAAGCAGTTTCACATTCTAACTCTATGTTTTGTTTCCTTTTCATGTAGCCCTAAGCAATGACTGGCGAGAAACACTTTCATTGAAAGGGGTTGCAAGCTTCCAAAAATTACGAGTCTCCAGAAATCTCAGCAAATATTTTTTCACCCAAACTGGATGATACTTTCAGGTAATGATCAGTACACTAAGCCCACTTGGTTCTCCAAATTTCATTCTTCTATGTTGAAGCGTTCGTTTCCAGTAACAGTTTCCATTCTGGCATTTCACTCTGTTTTCTCCTATATTGATAGATGTATTTGGAACTCTAAATCAAACACGGTTTGTGCTAGCTTCTTGAAACTTGACACAGTAAAGCAGTTTCACATTCTAACTCTATGTTTTGTTTCCTTTTCATGTAGCCCTAAGCAGTGACTGGCGAGAAACACTTTCATTGAAAGGGGTTGCAAGCTTCCAAAAATTACGAGTCTTCAGAAATCTCAGCAAATATTTTTTCACCCAAACTAGATGATACTTTCAGGTAATGATCAGTACACTAAGCCCTCTTGGTTCCCCAAATTTCGTTCTTCTATGTTGAAGCGTTCGTTTACACTAACAGTTTCCACTCTGGCATTTCACTCTGTTTTCTCCTATATTGATAGATGTATTTGGAACTCTAAATCAAACACGGTTTGTGCTAGCTTCTTGAAACTTGACACAGTAAAGCAGTTTCACATTGTAACTCTATGTTTTGTTTCCTTTTCATGTAGCTTTAAGCAGTGACTGGCGAGAAACACTTTCATTGAAAGGGGTTGCAAGCTTCCAAAAATTACGAGTCTCCAGAAATCTCAGCAAATATTTTTTCACCCAAACTGGATGATACTTTCAGGTAATGATCAGTACACTAAGCCCACTTGGTTCTCCAAATTTCATTCTTCTATGTTGAAGCGTTCGTTTCCAGTAACAGTTTCCATTCTGGCATTTCACTCTGTTTTCTCCTATATTGATAGATGTATTTGGAACACTAAATCAAACACGGTTTGTGCTAGCTTCTTGAAACTTGACACAGTAAAGCAGTTTCACATTCTAACTCTATGTTTTGTTTCCTTTTCATGTAGCTTTAAGCAGTGACTGGCGAGAAACACCTTCATTGAAAGGGGTTGCAAGCTTCCAAAAATCACGAGTCTCCAGAAATCTCAGCAATTATTTTTTCACCCAAACTGGATGATACTTTCAGGTAATGATCAGTACACTTGGCCCACTTGGTTCTCCATATTTCGTTCTTCTATGTTGAAGCGTTCGTTTACAGTAACAGTTTCCACTCTGGCATTACACTCTGTTTTCTCCTATATTGATAGATGTATTTGGAACTCTAAATCAAACACGGTTTGTGCTAGCTTCTTGAAACTTGACACAGTAATGCAGTTTCACATTCTAACAACATGTTTTGTTTCCTTTTCATGTAGCCCTAAGCACTGACTGGCGAGAAACACTTTCATTGAAAGGGGTTGCAAGCTTCCAAAAATTACGAGTCTCCAGAAATCTCAGCAAATATTTTTTCACCCAAGCTGCATGATACTTTCAGGTAATGATCAGTACACTAAGCCCACTTGGTTCCCCAAATTTCGTTCTTCTATGTTGAAGCGTTCGTTTCCAGTAACAGTTAGAATTTTGGCGTTTCACTCTGTTTTCTCCTATATTGATAGATGTATTTGGAACTCTAAATCAAACACGGTTTGTGCTAGCTTCTTGAAATTTGACACAGTAAAGCAGTTTCACATTCTAACTCTAAGTTTTGTTTCCTTTTCATGTAGCCCTAAGCAGAGACTGGCGAGAAACACTTTCATTGAAAGGGGTTGCAAGCTTCCAAAAATTACGAGTCTCCAGAAATCTCAGCAAATATTTTTTCACCCAAACTGGATGATACTTTCAGGTAATGATCAGTACACTAAGCCCACTTGGTTCTCCAAATTTCGTTCTTCTATGTTGAAGCGTTCGTTTCCAGTAACAGTTTGAATTTTTGCGTTTCACTCTGTTTTCTCCTATATTGATAGATGTATTTGGAACTCTAAATCAAACACAGTTTGTGCTAGCTTCTTGAAACTTGACACAGTAAAGCAGTTTCACATTCTAACTCTATGTTTTGTTTCCTTTTCTTGTAGCCCTAAGCAGTGACGGGCGAGAAACACTTTCATTGAAAGGGGTTGCAAGCTTCCAAAAATTACTAGTCTCCAGAAATCTCAGCAAATATATTTTCACCCAAACTGGATGATACTTTCAGGTAATGATCAGTACACTTGGCCCACTTGGTTCTCCATATTTCGTTCTTCTATGTTGAAGCGTTCGTTTACACTAACAGTTTCCACTCTGGCATTTCACTCTGTTTTCTCCTATATTGATAGATGTATTTGGAACTCTAAATCAAACACGGTTTGTGCTAGCTTCTTGAAACTTGACACAGTAAAGCAGTTTCACATTCTAACTCTATGTTTTGTTTGTTTTTCGTGTAGCCCTAAGCAGTGACTGGCGAGAAACACTTTCATTGAAAGGGGTTGCAAGCTTCCAAAAATCACGAGTCTCCAGATATCTCAGCAAATATTTTTTCACCCAAACTAGATGATACTTTCAGGTAATGATCAGTACACTAAGCCCACTTGGTTCCCCAAATTTCGTTCTTCTATGTTGAAGCGTTCGTTTACACTAACAGTTTCCACTCTGGCATTTCACTCTGTTTTCTCCTATATTGATAGATGTATTTGGAACTCTAAATCAAACATGGTTTGTGCTAGCTTCTTGAAACTTGACACAGTAAAGCAGTTTCAAATTCTAACTCTATGTTTTGTTTCCTTTTCATGTAGCCCTAAGCAGTGACTGGCGAGAAACACTTTCATTGAAAGGGGTTGCAAGCTTCCAAAAATTACGAGTCTTCAGAAATCTCAGCAAATATTTTTTCACCCAAACTAGATGATACTTTCAGGTAATGATCAGTACACTAAGCCCTCTTGGTTCCCCAAATTTCGTTCTTCCATGTTGAAGCGTTCGTTTCCACTAACAGTTTCCACTCTGGCATTTCACTCTGTTTTCTCCTATATTGATAGATGTATTTGGAACTCTAAATCAAACACGGTTTGTGCTAGCTTCTTGAAACTTGACACAGTAAAGCAGTTTCACATTGTAACTCTATGTTTTGTTTCCTTTTCATGTAGCTTTAAGCAGTGACTGGTGAGAAACACTTTCATTGAAAGGGGTTGCAAGCTTCCAAAAATTACGAGTCTCCAGAAATCTCAGCAAATATTTTTTCACCCAAACTGGATGATACTTTCAGGTACTGATCAGTACACTAAGCCCACTTGGTTCTCCAAATTTCATTCTTCTATGTTGAAGCGTTCGTTTCCAGTAACAGTTTCAATTCTGGCATTTCACTCTGTTTTCTCCTATATTGATAGATGTATTTGGAACTCTAAATCAAACACGGTTTGTGCTAGCTTCTTGAAACTTGACACAGTAAAGCAGTTTCACATTCTAACTCTATGTTTTGTTTCCTTTTCATGTAGCCCTAAGCAGTGACTGGCGAGAAACACTTTCATTGAAAGGGGTTGCAAGCTTCCAAAAATCACGAGTCTCCAGAAATCTCAGCAAATATTTTTTCACCCAAACTGGATGATACTTTCAGGTAATGATCAGTACACTTGGCCCACTTGGTTCTCCATATTTCGTTCTTCTATGTTGAAGCGTTCGTTTACAGTAACAGTTTCCACTCTGGCATTTCACTCTGTTTTCTCCTATATTGATAGATGTATTTGGAACTCTAAATCAAACACGGTTTGTGCTAGCTTCTTGAAACTTGACACAGTAAAGCAGTTTCACATTCTAACTCTATGTTTTGTTTCCTTTTCATGTAGCCCTAAGCAGTGACTGGCGAGAAACACTTTCATTGAAAGGGGTTGCAAGCTTCCAAAAATTACGAGTCTTCAGAAATCTCAGCAAATATTTTTTCACCCAAACTAGATGATACTTTCAAGTAATGATCAGTACACTAAGCCCTCTTGGTTCCCCAAATTTCGTTCTTCTATGTTGAAGCGTTCGTTTACACTAACAGTTTCCACTCTGGCATTTCACTCTGTTTTCTCCTATATTGATAGATGTATTTGGAACTCTAAATCAAACACGGTTTGTGCTAGCTTCTTGAAACTTGACACAGCAAAGCAGTTTCACATTGTAACTCTATGTTTTGTTTCCTTTTCATGTAGCTTTAAGCAGTGACTGGCGAGAAACACTTTCATTGAAAGGGGTTGCAAGCTTCCAAAAATTACGTGTCTCCAGAAATCTCAGCAAATATTTTTTCACCCAAACTGGATGATACTTTCAGGTAATGATCAGTACACTAAGCCCACTTGGTTCTCCAAATTTCATTCTTCTATGTTGAAGCGTTCGTTTCCAGTAACAGTTTGAATTTTTGCGTTTCACTCTGTTTTCTCCTATATTGATAGATGTACTTGGAACTCTAAATCAAACACGGTTTGTGCTAGCTTCTTGAAACTTGACACAGTAAAGCAGTTTCACATTCTAACTCTATGTTTTGTTTCCTTTTCATGTAGCCCTAAGCAGTGACTGGCGAGAAACACTTTCATTGAAAGGGGTTGCAAGCTTCCAAAAATTACGAGTCTCCAGAAATCTCAGCAAATATTTTTTCACCCAAACTGGATGATACTTTCAGGTAATGATCAGTACACTAAGCCCACTTGGTTCCCCAAATTTCGTTCTTCTATGTTGAAGCGTTCGTTTCCAGTAACAGTTTGAATTTTGTCGTTTCACTCTGTTTTCTCCTATATTGATAGATGTATTTGGAACACTAAATCAAACACGGTTTGTGCTAGCTTCTTGAAACTTGACAAAGTAAAGCAGTTTCACATTCTAACTCTATGTTTTGTTTCCTTTTCATGTAGCTTTAAGCAGTTACTGGCGAGAAACACCTTCATTGAAAGGGGTTGCAAGCTTCCAAAAATCACGAGTCTCCAGAAATCTCAGCAAATATTTTTTCACCCAAACTGGATGATACTTTCAGGTAATGATCAGTACACTTGGCCCACTTGGTTCTCCATATTTCGTTCTTCTATGTTGAAGCGTTCGTTTACAGTAACAGTTTCCACTCTGGCATTACACTCTGTTTTCTCCTATATTGATAGATGTATTTGGAACTCTAAATCAAACACGGTTTGTGCTAGCTTCTTGAAACTTGACACAGTAATGCAGTTTCACATTCTAACAATATGTTTTGTTTCCTTTTCATGTAGCCCTAAGCAGTGACTGGCGAGAAACACTTTCATTGAAAGGGGTTGCAAGCTTCCAAAAATCAGGAGTCTCCAGAAATCTCAGCAAATATTTTTTCACCCAAACTGGATGATACTTTCAGGTAATGATCAGTACACTAAGCCCACTTGGTTCCCCAAATTTCGTTCTTCTATGTTGAAGCGTTCGTTTCCAGTAACAGTTTGAATTTTTGCGTTTCACTCTGTTTTCTCCTATATTGATAGATGTATTTGGAACTCTAAATCAAACACGGTTTGTGCTAGCTTCTTGAAACTTGACACAGTAAAGCAGTTTCACATTGTAACTCTATGTTTTGTTTCCTTTTCATGTAGCTTTAAGCAGTGACTGGCGAGAAACACTTTCATTGAAAGGGGTTGCAAGCTTCCAAAAATTACGAGTCTCCAGAAATCTCAGCAAATATTTTTTCACCCAAACTGGATGATACTTTCAGGTAATGATCAGTACACTAAGCCCACTTGGTTCTCCAAATTTCATTCTTCTATGTTGAAGCGTTCGTTTCCAGTAACAGTTTCCATTCTGGCATTTCACTCTGTTTTCTCCTATATTGATAGATGTATTTGGAACTCTAAATCAAACACGGTTTGTGCTAGCTTCTTGAAACTTGACACAGTAAAGCAGTTTCACATTCTAACTCTATGTTTTGTTTCCTTTTCATGTAGCCCTAAGCAGTGACTGGCGAGAAACACTTTCATTGAAAGGGGTTGCAAGCTTCCAAAAATTACGAGTCTCCAGAAATCTCAGCAAATATTTTTTCACCCAAACTGGATGATAGTTTCAGGTAATGATCAGAACACTAAGCCCACTTGGTTCTCCAAATTTCGTTCTTCTATGTTGAAGCGTTCGTTTCCAGTAACAGTTTCCATTCTGGCATTTCACTCTGTTTTCTCCTATATTGATAGATGTATTTGGAACTCTAAATCAAACACAGTTTGTGCTAGCTTCTTGAAACTTGACACAGTAAAGCAGTTTCACATTCTAACTCTAGGTTTTGTTTCCTTTTCTTGTAGCCCTAAGCAGTGACGGGCGAGAAACACTTTCATTGAAAGGGGTTGCAAGCTTCCAAAAATTACTAGTCTCCAGAAATCTCAGCAAATATATTTTCACCCAAACTGGATGATACTTTCAGGTAATGATCAGTACACTTGGCCCACTTGGTTCTCCATATTTCGTTCTTTAATGTTGAAGCGTTCGTTTCCAGTAACAGTTTGAATTTTTGCGTTTCACTCTGTTTTCTCCTATATTGATAGATGTACTTGGAACTCTAAATCAAACACGGTTTGTGCTAGCTTCTTGAAACTTGACACAGTAAAGCAGTTTCACATTCTAACTCTATGTTTTGTTTCCTTTTCATGTAGCCCTAAGCAGTGACTGGCGAGAAACACTTTCATTGAAAGGGGTTGCAAGCTTCCAAAAATTACGAGTCTTCAGAAATCTCAGCAAATATTTTTTCACCCAAACTAGATGATACTTTCAGGTAATGATCAGTACACTAAGCCCTCTTGGTTCCCCAAATTTCGTTCTTCCATGTTGAAGCGTTCGTTTCCACTAACAGTTTCCACTCTGGCATTTCACTCTGTTTTCTCCTATATTGATAGATGTATTTGGAACTCTAAATCAAACACGGTTTGTGCTAGCTTCTTGAAACTTGACACAGTAAAGCAGTTTCACATTCTAACTCTATGTTTTGTTTCCTTTTCATGTAGCCCTAAGCAGTGACTGGCGAGAAAGACTTTCATTGAAAGGGGTTGCAAGCTTCCAAAAATTACGAGTCTTCAGAAATCTCAGCAAATATTTTTTCACCCAAACTAGATGATACTTTTAGGTAATGATCAGTACACTAAGCCCTCTTGGTTCCCCAAATTTCGTTCTTCTATGTTGAAGCGTTCGTTTACACTAACAGTTTCCACTCTGGTATTTCACTCTGTTTTCTCCTATATTGATAGATGTATTTGGAACTCTAAATCGAACACGGTTTGTGCTAGCTTCTTGAAACTTGACACAGTAAAACAGTTTCAAATTCTAACTCTATGTTTTGTTTCCTTTTCATGTAGCCCTAAGCAGTGACTGGCGAGAAACACTTTCATTGAAAGGGGTTGCAAGCTTCCAAAAATTACGAGTCTTCAGAAATCTCAGCAAATATTTTTTCACCCAAACTAGATGATACTTTCAGGTAATGATCAGTACACTAAGCCCTCTTGGTTCCCCAAATTTCGTTCTTGTATGTTGAAGCGTTCGTTTACACTAACAGTTTCCACTCTGGTATTTCACTCTGTTTTCTCCTATATTGATAGATGTATTTGGAACTCTAAATCAAACACGGTTTGTGCTAGCTTCTTGAAACTTGACACAGTAAAGCAGTTTCAAATTCTAACTCTATGTTTTGTTTCCTTTTCATGTAGCCCTAAGCAGTGACTGGCGAGAAACACTTTCATTGAAAGGGGTTGCAAGCTTCCAAAAATTACGAGTCTTCAGAAATCTCAGCAAATATTTTTTCACCCAAACTAGATGATACTTTCAGGTATTGATCAGTACACTAAGCCCTCTTGGTTCCCCAAATTTCGTTCTTCCATGTTGAAGCGTTCGTTTCCACTAACAGTTTCAACTCTGGCATTTCACTCTGTTTTCTCCTATATTGATAGATGTATTTGGAACTCTAAATCAAACACGGTTTGTGCTAGCTTCTTGAAACTTGACACAGTAAAGCAGTTTCACATTCTAACTCTATGTTTTGTTTCCTTTTCATGTAGCCCTAAGCAGTGACTGGCGAGAAACACTTTCATTGAAAGGGGTTGCAAGCTTCCAAAAATTACGAGTCTCCAGAAATCTCAGCAAATATTTTTTCACCCAAACTGGATGATACTTTCAGGTAATGATCAGTACACTAAGCCCACTTGGTTCTCCAAATTTCATTCTTCTATGTTGAAGCGTTCGTTTCCAGTAACAGTTTGAATTTTTGCGTTTCACTCTGTTTTCTCCTATATTGATAGATGTACTTGGAACTCTAAATCAAACACGGTTTGTGCTAGCTTCTTGAAACTTGACACAGTAAAGCAGTTTCAAATTCTAACTCTATGTTTTGTTTCCTTTTCATGTAGCCCTAAGCAGTGACTGGCGAGAAACACTTTCATTGAAAGGGGTTGCAAGCTTCCAAAAATTACGAGTCTTCAAAAATCTCAGCAAATATTTTTTCACCCAAACTAGATGATACTTTCAGGTAATGATCAGTACACTAAGCCCTCTTGGTTCCCCAAATTTCGTTCTTCCATGTTGAAGCGTTCGTTTCCACTAACAGTTTCCACTCTGGCATTTCACTCTGTTTTCTCCTATATTGATAGATGTATTTGGAACTCTAAATCAAACACGGTTTGTGCTAGCTTCTTGAAACTTGACACAGTAAAGCAGTTTCACATTGTAACTCTATGTTTTGTTTCCTTTTCATGTAGCTTTAAGCAGTGACTGGCGAGAAACACTTTCATTGAAAGGGGTTGCAAGCTTCCAAAAATTAGGAGTCTCCGGAAATCTCAGCAAATATTTTTTCACCCAAACTGGATGATACTTTCAGGTAATGATCAGTACACTAAGCCCACTTGGTTCTCCAAATTTCATTCTTCTATGTTGAAGCGTTCGTTTCCAGTAACAGTTTCCATTCTGGCATTTCACTCTGTTTTCTCCTATATTGATAGATGTATTTGGAACTCTAAATAAAACACGGTTTGTGCTAGCTTCTTGAAACTTGACACAGTAAAGCAGTTTCACATTCTAACTCTATGTTTTGTTTCCTTTTCATGTAGCCCTAAGCAGTGACTGGCGAGAAACACTTTCATTGAAAGGGGTTGCAAGCTTCCAAAAATTACGAGTCTCCAGAAATCTCAGCAAATATTTTTTCACCCAAACTGGATGATACTTTCAGGTAATGATCAGTACACTAAGCCCACTTGGTTCTCCAAATTTCGTTCTTCTATGTTGAAGCGTTCGTTTCCAGTAACAGTTTGAATTTTGTCGTTTCACTCTGTTTTCTCCTATATTGATAGATGTATTTGGAACACTAAATCAAACACGGTTTGTGCTAGCTTCTTGAAACTTGACACAGTAAAGCAGTTGCACATTCTAACTCTATGTTTTGTTTCCTTTTCATGTAGCTTTAAGCAGTGACTGGCGAGAAACACCTTCATTGAAAGGGGTTGCAAGCTTCCAAAAATCACGAGTCTCCAGAAATCTCAGCAAATATTTTTTGACCCAAACTGGATGATACTTTCAGGTAATGATCAGTACACTTGGCCCACTTGGTTCTCCATATTTCGTTCTTCTATGTTGAAGCGTTCATTTACAGTAACAGTTTCCACTCTGGCATTACACTCTGTTTTCTCCTATATTGATAGATGTATTTGGAACTCTAAATCAAACACGGTTTGTGCTAGCTTCTTGAAACTTGACACAGTAATGCAGTTTCACATTCTAACAATATGTTTTGTTTCCTTTTCATGTAGCCCTAAGCAGTGACTGGCGAGAAACACTTTCATTGAAAGGGGTTGCAAGCTTCCAAAAATTACGAGTCTCCAGAAATCTCAGCAAATATTTTTTCACCCAAACTGGATGATACTTTCAGGTAATGATTAGTACACTAAGCCCTCTTGGTTCTCCAAATTTCGTTCTTCTATGTTGAAGCGTTCGTTTCTAGTAACAATTTGAATTTTGTCGTTTCACTCTGTTTTCTCCTATATTGATAGATGTATTTGGAACTCTAAATCAAACACGGTTTGTGCTAGCTTCTTGAAACTTGACACAGTAAAGCAGTTTCACATTCTAACTCTATGTTTTGTTACCTTTTCATGTAGCCCTAAGCAGTGACTGGCGAGAAGCACTTTCATTGAAAGGGGTTGCAAGCTTCCAAAAATTACGAGTCTCCAGAAATCTCAGCAAATATTTTTTCACCCAAACTGGATGATAGTTTCAGGTAATGATCAGAACACTAAGCCCACTTGGTTCTCCAAATTTCGTTCTTCTATGTTGAAGCGTTTGTTTCCAGTAACAGTTTCCATTCTGGCATTTCACTCTGTTTTCTCCTATATTGATAGATGTACTTGGAACTCTAAATCAAACACAGTTTGTGCTAGCTTCTTGAAACTTGACACAGTAAAGCAGTTTCACATTCTAACTCTATGTTTTGTTTCCTTTTCTTGTAGCCCTAAGCAGTGACGGGCGAGAAACACTTTCATTGAAAGGGGTTGCAAGCTTCCAAAAATTACTAGTCTCCAGAAATCTCAGCAAATATATTTTCACCCAAACTGGATGATACTTTCAGGTAATGATCAGTACACTTGGCCCACTTGGTTCTCCATATTTCGTTCTTCTATGTTGAAGCGTTCGTTTACACTAACAGTTTCCACTCTGGCATTTCACTCTGTTTTCTCCTATATTGATAGATGTATTTGGAACTCTAAATCAAACACGGTTTGTGCTAGCTTCTTGAAACTTGACACAGTAAAGCAGTTTCACATTCTAACTCTATGTTTTGTTTCTTTTTCATGTAGCCCTAAGCAGTGACTGGCGAGAAACACTTTCATTGAAAGGGGTTGCAAGCTTCCAAAAATTACGAGTCTCCAGAAATCTCAGCAAATATTTTTTCAACCAAACTGCATGATACTTTCAGGTAATGATCAGTACACTAAGCCCACTTGGTTCCCCAAATTTCGTTCTTCTATGTTGAAGCGTTCGTTTCCAGTAACAGTTTGAATTTTTGCGTTTCACTCTGTTTTCTCCTATATTGATAGATGTATTTGGAACTCTAAATCAAACACGGTTTGTGCTAGCTTCTTGAAACTTGACACAGTAAAGCAGTTTCACATTGTAACTCTATGTTTTGTTTCCTTTTCATGTAGCTTTAAGCAGTGACTGGCGAGAAACACTTTCATTGAAAGGGGTTGCAAGCTTCCAAAAATTACGAGTCTCCAGAAATCTCAGCAAATATATTTTCACCCAAACTGGATGATACTTTCAGGTAATGATCAGTACAATTGGCCCACTTGGTTCTCCATATTTCGTTCTTCTATGTTGAAGCGTTCGTTTACACTAACAGTTTCCACTCTGGCATTTCACTCTGTTTTCTCCTATATTGATAGATGTATTTGGAACTCTAAATCAAACACGGTTTGTGCTAGCTTCTTGAAACTTGACACAGTAAAGCAGTTTCACATTCTAACTCTATGTTTTGTTTCCTTTTCATGTAGCCCTAAGCAGTGACTGGCGAGAAACACTTTCATTGAAAGGGGTTGCAAGCTTCCAAAAATTACGAGTCTTCAGAAATCTCAGCAGATATTTTTTCACCCAAACTAGATGATACTTTCAGGTAATGATCAGTACACTTAGCCCTCTTGGTTCCCCAAATTTCGTTCTTCTATGTTGAAGCGTTCGTTTACACTAACAGTTTCCACTCTGGTATTTCACTCTGTTTTCTCCTATATTGATAGATGTATTTGGAACTCTAAATCAAACACGGTTTGTGCTAGCTTCTTGAAACTTGACACAGTAAAGCAGTTTCACATTGTAACTCTATGTTTTGTTTCCTTTTCATGTAGCTTTAAGCAGTGACTGGCGAGAAACACTTTCATTGAAAGGGGTTGCAAGCTTCCAAAAATTACGTGTCTCCAGAAATCTCAGCAATTATTTTTTCACCCAAACTGGATGATACTTTCAGGTAATGATCAGTACACTAAGCCCACTTGGTTCCCCAAATTTCGTTCTTCTATGTTGAAGCGTTCGTTTCCAGTAACAGTTTGAATTTTGTCGTTTCACTCTGTTTTCTCCTATATTGATAGATGTACTTGGAACTCTAAATCAAACACGGTTTGTGCTAGCTTCTTGAAACTTGACACAGTAAAGCAGTTTCAAATTCTAACTCTATGTTTTGTTTCCTTTTCATGTAGCCCTAAGCAGTGACTGGCGAGAAACACTTTCATTGAAAGGGGTTGCAAGCTTCCAAAAATTACGAGTCTTCAGAAATCTCAGCAAATATTTTTTCACCCAAACTAGATGATACTTTCAGGTAATGATCAGTACACTAAGCCCTCTTGGTTCCCCAAATTTCGTTCTTCCATGTTGAAGCGTTCGTTTCCACTAACAGTTTCCACTCTGGCATTTCACTCTGTTTTCTCCTATATTGATAGATGTATTTGGAACTCTAAATCAAACACGGTTTGTGCTAGCTTCTTGAAACTTGACACAGTAAAGCAGTTTCACATTCTAACTCTATGTTTTGTTTCCTTTTCATGTAGCCCTAAGCAGTGACTGGCGAGAAACACTTTCATTGAAAGGGGTTGCAAGCTTCCAAAAATTACGAGTCTCCAGAAATCTCAGCAAATATTTTTTCACCCAAACTGGATGATACTTTCAGGTAATGATCAGTACACTAAGCCCACTTGGTTCTCCAAATTTCATTCTTCTATGTTGAAGCGTTCGTTTCCAGTAACAGTTTCCATTCTGGCGTTTCACTCTGTTTTCTCCTATATTGATAGATGTATTTGGAACTCTAAATCAAACACGGTTTGTGCTAGCTTCTTGAAACTTGACACAGTAAAGCAGTTTCACATTCTAACTCTATGTTTTGTTTCCTTTTCATGTAGCCCTAAGCAGTGACTGGCGAGAAACACTTTCATTGAAAGGGGTTGCAAGCTTCCAAAAATTACGAGTCTCCAGAAATCTCAGCAAATATTTTTTCACCCAAACTGGATGATACTTTCAGGTAATGATCAGTACACTAAGCCCACTTGGTTCCCCAAATTTCGTTCTTCTATGTTGAAGCGTTCGTTTCCAGTAACAGTTTGAATTTTGTCGTTTCACTCTGTTTTCTCCTATATTGATAGATGTATTTGGAACTCTAAATCAAACACGGTTTGTGCTAGCTTCTTGAAACTTGACACAGTAAAGCAGTTTCACATTCTAACTCTATGTTTTGTTTCCTTTTCATGTAGCTTTAAGCAGTGACTGGCGAGAACACCTTCATTGAAAGGGGTTGCAAGCTTCCAAAAATCACGAGTCTCCAGAAATCTCAGCAAATATTTTTTCACCCAAACTGGATGATACTTTCAGGTAATGATCAGTACACTTGGCCCACTTGGTTCTCCATATTTCGTTCTTCTATGTTGAAGCGTTCGTTTACAGTAACAGTTTCCACTCTGGCATTTCACTCTGTTTTCTCCTATATTGATAGATGTATTTGGAACTCTAAATCAAACACGGTTTGTGCTAGCTTCTTGAAACTTGACACAGTAAAGCAGTTTCACATTCTAACTCTATGTTTTGTTTCCTTTTCATGTAGCTTTAAGCAGTGACTGGCGAGAAACACTTTCATTGAAAGGGGTTGCAAGCTTCCAAAACTTACGAGTCTCCAGAAATCTCAGCAAATATTTTTTCACCCAAACTGGATGATACTTTCAGGTAATGATTAGTACACTAAGCCCACTTGGTTCTCCAAATTTCGTTCTTCTATGTTGAAGCGTTCGTTTCTAGTAACAATTTGAATTTTGTCGTTTCACTCTGTTTTCTCCTATATAGATAGATGTATTTGGAACTCTAAATCAAACACGGTTTGTGCTAGCTTCTTGAAACTTGACAAAGTAAAGCAGTTTCACATTCTAACTCTATGTTTTGTTTCCTTTTCATGTAGCCCTAAGCAGTGACTGGCGAGAAACACTTTCATTGAAAGGGGTTGCAAGCTTCCAAAAATTACGAGTCTCCAGAAATCTCAGCAAATATTTTTTCAACCAAACTGGATGATAGTTTCAGGTAATGATCAGAACACTAAGCCCACTTGGTTCTCCAAATTTCGTTCTTCTATGTTGAAGCGTTCGTTTCCAGTAACAGTTTCCATTCTGGCATTTCACTCTGTTTTCTCCTATATTGATAGATGTATTTGGAACTCTAAATCAAACACAGTTTGTGCTAGCTTCTTGAAACTTGACACAGTAAAGCAGTTTCACATTCTAACTCTATGTTTTGTTTCCTTTTCTTGTAGCCCTAAGCAGTGACGGGCGAGAAACACTTTCATTGAAAGGGGTTGCAAGCTTCCAAAAATTACGTGTCTCCAGAAATCTCAGCAAATATATTTTCACCCAAACTGGATGATACTTTCAGGTAATGATCAGTACACTTGGCCCACTTGGTTCTCCATATTTCGTTCTTTTATGTTGAAGCGTTCGTTTACACTAACAGTTTCCACTCTGGCATTTCACTCTGTTTTCTCCTATATTGATAGATGTATTTGGAACTCTAAATCAAACACGGTTTGTGCTAGCTTCTTGAAACTTGACACAGTAAAGCAGTTTCACATTCTAACTCTATGTTTTGTTTCCTTTTCATGTAGCCCTAAGCAGTGACTGGCGAGAAACACTTTCTTTGAAAGGGGTTGCAAGCTTCCAAAAATTACGAGTCTTCAGAAATCTCAGCAAATATTTTTTCACCCAAACTAGATGATACTTTCAGGTAATGATCAGTACACTAAGCCCTCTTGGTTCCCCAAATTTCGTTCTTCTATGTTGAAGCGTTCGTTTACACTAACAGTTTCCACTCTGGCATTTCACTCTGTTTTCTCCTATATTGATAGATGTATTTGGAACTGTAAATCAAACACGGTTTGTGCTAGCTTCTTGAAACTTGACACAGTAAAGCAGTTTCACATTGTAACTCTATGTTTTGTTTCCTTTTCATGTAGCTTTAAGCAGTGACTGGCGAGAAACACTTTCATTGAAAGGGGTTGCAAGCTTCCAAAAATTACGTGTCTCCAGAAATCTCAGCAAATATTTTTTCACCCAAACTGGATGATACTTTCAGGTAATGATCAGTACACTAAGCCCACTTGGTTCTCCAAATTTCATTCTTCTATGTTGAAGCGTTCGTTTCCAGTAACAGTTTGAATTTTTGCGTTTCACTCTGTTTTCTCCTATATTTATAGATGTATTTGGAACTCTAAATCAAACACGGTTTGTGCTAGCTTCTTGAAACTTGACACAGTAAAGCAGTTTCACATTCTAACTCTATGTTTTGTTTCCTTTTCATGTAGCCCTAAGCAGTGACTGGCGAGAAACACTTTCATTGAAAGGGGTTGCAAGCTTCCAAAAATTACGAGTCTCCAGAAATCTCAACAAATATTTTTTCACCCAAACTAGATGATACTTTCAGGTAATGATCAGTACACTAAGCCCACTTGGTTCCCCAAATTTCGTTCTTCTATGTTGAAGCGTTCGTTTCCAGTAACAGTTTGAATTTTTGCGTTTCACTCTGTTTTCTCCTATATTGATAGATGTATTTGGAACTCTAAATCCAACACGGTTTGTGCTAGCTTCTTGAAACTTGACACAGTAAAGCAGTTTCACATTCTAACTCTATGTTTTGTTTCCTTTTCTTGTAGCCCTAAGCAGTGACGGGCGAGAAACACTTTCATTGAAAGGGGTTGCAAGCTTCCAAAAATTACTAGTCTCCAGAAATCTCAGCAAATATATTTTCACCCAAACTGGATGATACTTTCAGGTAATGATCAGTACACTTGGCCCACTTGGTTCTCCATATTTCGTTCTTCTATGTTGAAGCGTTCGTTTACACTAACAGTTTCCACTCTGGCATTTCACTCTGTTTTCTCCTATATTGATAGATGTATTTGGAACTCTAAATCAAACACGGTTTGTGCTAGCTTCTTGAAACTTGACACAGTAAAGCAGTTTCACATTCTAACTCTATGTTTTGTTTCTTTTTCATGTAGCCCTAAGCAGTGACTGGCGAGAAACACTTTCATTGAAAGGGGTTGCAAGCTTCCAAAAATTACGAGTCTCCAGAAATCTCAGCAAATATTTTTTCAACCAAACTGCATGATACTTTCAGGTAATGATCAGTACACTAAGCCCACTTGGTTCCCCTAATTTCGTTCTTCTATGTTGAAGCGTTCGTTTCCAGTAACAGTTTGAATTTTTGCGTTTCACTCTGTTTTCTCCTATATTGATAGATGTATTTGGAACTCTAAATCAAACACGGTTTGTGCTAGCTTCTTGAAACTTGACACAGTAAAGCAGTTTCACATTGTAACTCTATGTTTTGTTTCCTTTTCATGTAGCTTTAAGCAGTGACTGGCGAGAAACACTTTCATTGAAAGGGGTTGCAAGCTTCCAAAAATTACGAGTCTCCAGAAATCTCAGCAAATATTTTTTCACCCAAACTGGATGATACTTTCAGGTAATGATCAGTACACTAAGCCCACTTGGTTCTCCAAATTTCATTCTTCTATGTTGAAGCGTTCGTTTCCAGTAACAGTTTCCATTCTGGCATTTCACTCTGTTTTCTCCTATATTGATAGATGTATTTGGAACTCTAAATCAAACACGGTTTGTGCTAGCTTCTTGAAACTTGACACAGTAAAGCAGTTTCACATTCTAACTCTATGCTTTGTTTCCTTTCATGTAGCCCTAAGCAGTGACTGGCGAGAAACACTTTCATTGAAAGGGGTTGCAAGCTTCCAAAAATTACGAGTCTCCAGAAATCTCAGCAAATATTTTTTCACCCAAACTGGATGATAGTTTCAGGTAATGATCAGAACACTAAGCCCACTTGGTTCTCCAAATTTCGTTCTTCTATGTTGAAGCGTTCGTTTCCAGTAACAGTTTCCATTCTGGCATTTCACTCTGTTTTCTCCTATATTGATAGATGTATTTGGAACTCTAAATCAAACACAGTTTGTGCTAGCTTCTTGAAACTTGACACAGTAAAGCAGTTTCACATTCTAACTCTATGTTTTGTTTCCTTTTCTTGTAGCCCTAAGCAGTGACGGGCGAGAAACACTTTCATTGAAAGGGGTTGCAAGCTTCCAAAAATTACTAGTCTCCAGAAATCTCAGCAAATATATTTTCACCCAAACTGGATGATACTTTCAGGTAATGATCAGTACAATTGGCCCACTTGGTTCTCCATATTTCGTTCTTCTATGTTGAAGCGTTCGTTTACACTAACAGTTTCCACTCTGGCATTTCACTCTGTTTTCTCCTATATTGATAGATGTATTTGGAACTCTAAATCAAACACGGTTTGTGCTAGCTTCTTGAAACTTGACACAGTAAAGCAGTTTCACATTCTAACTCTATGTTTTGTTTCCTTTTCATGTAGCCCTAAGCAGTGACTGGCGAGAAACACTTTCATTGAAAGGGGTTGCAAGCTTCCAAAAATTACGAGTCTTCAGAAATCTCAGCAGATATTTTTTCACCCAAACTAGATGATACTTTCAGGTAATGATCAGTACACTTAGCCCTCTTGGTTCCCCAAATTTCATTCTTCTATGTTGAAGCGTTCGTTTACACTAACAGTTTCCACTCTGGTATTTCACTCTGTTTTCTCCTATATTGATAGATGTATTTGGAACTCTAAATCAAACACGGTTTGTGCTAGCTTCTTGAAACTTGACACAGTAAAGCAGTTTCACATTGTAACTCTATGTTTTGTTTCCTTTTCATGTAGCTTTAAGCAGTGACTGGCGAGAAACACTTTCATTGAAAGGGGTTGCAAGCTTCCAAAAATTACGTGTCTCCAGAAATCTCAGCAATTATTTTTTCACCCAAACTGGATGATACTTTCAGGTAATGATCAGTACACTAAGCCCACTTGGTTCCCCAAATTTCGTTCTTCTATGTTGAAGCGTTCGTTTCCAGTAACAGTTTGAATTTTGTCGTTTCACTCTGTTTTCTCCTATATTGATAGATGTACTTGGAACTCTAAATCAAACACGGTTTGTGCTAGCTTCTTGAAACTTGACACAGTAAAGCAGTTTCAAATTCTAACTCTATGTTTTGTTTCCTTTTCATGTAGCCCTAAGCAGTGACTGGCGAGAAACACTTTCATTGAAAGGGGTTGCAAGCTTCCAAAAATTACGAGTCTTCAGAAATCTCAGCAAATATTTTTTCACCCAAACTGGATGATACTTTCAGGTAATGATCAGTACACTAAGCCCACTTGGTTCCCCAAATTTCGTTCTTCTATGTTGAAGCGTTCGTTTCCAGTAACAGTTTGAATTTTGTCGTTTCACTCTGTTTTCTCCTATATTGATAGATGTATTTGGAACACTAAATCAAACACGGTTTGTGGTAGCTTCTTGAAACTTGACACAGTAAAGCAGTTTCACATTCTAACTCTATGTTTTGTTTCCTTTTCATGTAGCTTTAAGCAGTGACTGGCGAGAAACACCTTCATTGAAAGGGGTTGCAAGCTTCCAAAAATCACGAGTCTCCAGAAATCTCAGCAAATATTTTTTCACCCAAACTGGATGATACTTTCAGGTAATGATCAGTACACTTGGCCCACTTGGTTCTCCATATTTCCTTCTTCTATGTTGAAGCGTTCGTTTACAGTAACAGTTTCCACTCTGGCATTACACTCTGTTTTCTCCTATATTGATAGATGTATTTGGAACTCTAAATCAAACACGGTTTGTGCTAGCTTCTTGAAACTTGACACAGTAATGCAGTTTCACATTCTAACAATATGTTTTGTTTCCTTTTCATGTAGCCCTAAGCAGTGACTGGCGAGAAACACTTTCATTGAAAGGGGTTGCAAGCTTCCAAAAATTACGAGTCTCCAGAAATCTCAGCAAATATTTTTTCACCCAAACTGGATGATACTTTCAGGTAATGATCAGTACACTAAGCCCACTTGGTTCTCCAAATTTCGTTCTTCTATGTTTAAGCGTTCGTTTCTAGTAACAATTTGAATTTTGTCGTTACACTCTGTTTTCTCCTATATTGATAGATGTATTTGGAACTCTAAATCAAACACGGTTTGTGCTAGCTTCTTGAAACTTGACACAGTAAAGCAGTTTCACATTCTAACTCTATGTTTTGTTTCCTTTTCATGTAGCCCTAAGCAGTGACTGGCGAGAAACACTTTCATTGAAAGGGGTTGCAAGCTTCCAAAAATTACGAGTCTCCAGAAATCTCAGCAAATATTTTTTCACCCATACTGGATGATAGTTTCAGGTAATGATCAGAACACTAAGCCCACTTGGTTCTCCAAATTTCGTTCTTCTATGTTGAAGCGTTCGTTTCCAGTAACAGTTTCCATTCTGGCATTTCACTCTGTTTTCTCCTATATTGATAGATGTATTTGGAACTCTAAATCAAACACAGTTTGTGCTAGCTTCTTGAAACTTGACACAGTAAAGCAGTTTCACATTCTAACTCTATGTTTTGTTTCCTTTTCTTGTAGCCCTAAGCAGTGACGGGCGAGAAACACTTTCATTGAAAGGGGTTGCAAGCTTCCAAAAATTACTAGTCTCCAGAAATCTCAGCAAATATATTTTCACCCAAACTGGATGATACTTTCAGGTAATGATCAGTACACTTGGCCCACTTGGTTCTCCATGTTTCGTTCTTCTATGTTGAAGCGTTCGTTTACACTAACAGTTTCCACTCTGGCATTTCACTCTGTTTTCTCCTATATTGATAGATGTATTTGGAACTCTAAATCAAACACGGTTTGTGCTAGCTTCTTGAAACTTGATACAGTAAAGCAGTTTCACATTCTAACTCTATGTTTTGTTTCCTTTTCATGTAGCCCTAAGCAGTGACTGGCGAGAAACACTTTCATTGAAAGGGGTTGCAAGCTTCCAAAAATTACGAGTCTCCAGAAATCTCAGCAAATATTTTTTCACCCAAACTGGATGATACTTTCAGGTAATGATCAGTACACTAAGCCCACTTGGTTCTCCAAATTTCATTCTTCTATGTTGAAGCTTTCGTTTCCAGTAACAGTTTCCATTCTGGCATTTCACTCTGTTTTCTCCTATATTGATAGATGTATTTGGAACTCTAAATCAAACACGGTTTGTGCTAGCTTCTTGAAACTTGACACAGTAAAGCAGTTTCACATTCTAACTCTATGTTTTGTTTCCTTTTCATGTAGCCCTAAGCAGTGACTGGCGAGAAACACTTTCATTGAAAGGGGTTGCAAGCTTCCAAAAATTACGAGTCTCCAGAAATCTCAGCAAATATTTTTTCACCCAAACTGGATGATACTTTCAGGTAATGATCAGTACACTAAGCCCACTTGGTTCCCCAAATTTCGTTCTTCTATGTTGAAGCGTTCGTTTCCAGTAACAGTTTGAATTTTGTCGTTTCACTCTGTTTTCTCCTATATTGATAGATGTATTTGGAACACTAAATCAAACACGGTTTGTGCTAGCTTCTTGAAACTTGACACAGTAAAGCAGTTTCACATTCTAACTCTATGTTTTGTTTCCTTTTCATGTAGCTTTAAGCAGTGACTGGCGAGAAACACTTTCATTGAAAGGGGTTGCAAGCTTCCAAAAATCACGAGTCTCCAGAAATCTCAGCAAATATTTTTTCACCCAAACTGGATGATACTTTCAGGTAATGATCAGTACACTTGGCCCACTTGGTTCTCCATATTTCGTTCTTCTATGTTGAAGCGTTCGTTTCCAGTAACAGTTTCCACTCTGGCATTACACTCTGTTTTCTCCTATATTGATAGATGTATTTGGAACTCTAAATCAAACACGGTTTGTGCTAGCTTCTTGAAACTTGACACAGTAATGCAGTTTCACATTCTAACAATATGTTTTGTTTCCTTTTCATGTAGCACTAAGCAGTGACTGGCGAGAAACACTTTCATTGAAAGGGGTTGCAAGCTTCCAAAAATTACGAGTCTCCAGAAATCTCAGCAAATATTTTTTCACCCAAGCTGCATGATACTTTCAGGTAATGATCAGTACACTAAGCCCACTTGGTTCCCCAAATTTCGTTCTTCTATGTTGAAGCGTTCGTTTCCAGTAACAGTTAGAATTTTGGCGTTTCACTCTGTTTTCTCCTATATTGATAGATGTATTTGGAACTCTAAATCAAACACGGTTTGTGCTAGCTTCTTGAAACTTGACACAGTAAAGCAGTTTCACATTCTAACTCTAATTTTTGTTTCCTTTTCATGTAGCTTTAAGCAGTGACTGGCGAGAAACACTTTCATTGAAAGGGGTTGCAAGCTTCCAAAAATCACGAGTCTCCAGAAATCTCAGCAAATATTTTTTGACCCAAACTGGATGATACTTTCAGGTAATGATCAGTACACTAAGCCCACTTGGTTCTCCAAATTTCGTTCTTCTATGTTGAAGCGTTCGTTTCCAGTAACAGTTTGAATTTTGTCGTTTCACTCTGTTTTCTCCTATATTGATAGATGTATTTGGAACACTAAATCAAACACGGTTTGTGCTAGCTTCTTGAAACTTGACACAGTAAAGCAGTTTCACATTCTAACTCTATGTTTTGTTTCCTTTTCATGTAGCTTTAAGCAGTGACTGGCGAGAAACACATTCATTGAAAGGGGTTGCAAGCTTCCAAAAATCACGAGTCTCCAGAAATCTCAGCAAATATTTTTTCACCCAAACTGGATGATACTTTCAGGTAATGATCAGTACACTTGGCCCACTTGGTTCTCCATATTTCGTTCTTCTATGTTGAAGCGTTCGTTTACAGTAACAGTTTCCACTCTGGCATTACACTCTGTTTTCTCCTATATTGATAGATGTATTTGGAACTCTAAATCAAACACGGTTTGTGCTAGCTTCATGAAACTTGACACAGTAGTGCAGTTTCACATTCTAACAATAGGTTTTGTTTCCTTTTCATGTAGCCCTAAGCAGTGACTGGCGAGAAACACTTTCATTGAAAGGGGTTGCAAGCTTCCAAAAATTACGAGTCTCCAGAAATCTCAGCAAATATTTTTTCACGCAAGCTGCATGATACTTTCAGGTAATGATCAGTACACTAAGCCCACTTGGTTCCCCAAATTTCGTTCTTCTATGTTGAAGCATTCGTTTCCAGTAACAGTTAGAATTTTGGCGTTTCACTCTGTTTTCTCCTATATTGATAGATGTATTTGGAACTCTAAATCAAACACGGTTTGTGCTAGCTTCTTGAAACTTGACACAGTAAAGCAGTTTCACATTCTAACTCTATTTTTTGTTTCCTTTTCATGTAGCTTTAAGAAGTGACTGGCGAGAAACACTTTCATTGAAAGGGGTTGCAAGCTTCCAAAAATTACGAGTCTCCAGAAATCTCAGCAAATATTTTTTCACCCAAACTGGATGATACTTTCAGGTAATGATCAGTACACTAAGCCCACTTGGTTCCCCAAATTTCGTTCTTCTATGTTGAAGCGTTCGTTTCCAGTAACAGTTTGAATTTTGTCGTTTCACTCTGTTTTCTCCTATATTGATAGATGTATTTGGAACACTAAATCAAACACGGTTTGTGCTAGCTTCTTGAAACTTGACACAGTAAAGCAGTTTCACATTCTAACTCTATGTTTGTTTCCTTTTCATGTAGCTTTAAGCAGTGACTGGCGAGAAACACCTTCATTGAAAGGGGTTGCAAGCTTCCAAAAATCACGAGTCTCCAGAAATCTCAGCAAATATTTTTTCACCCAAACTGGATGATACTTTCAGGTAATGATCAGTACACTTGGCCCACTTGGTTCTCCATATTTCCTTCTTCTATGTTGAAGCGTTCGTTTACAGTAACAGTTTCCACTCTGGCATTACACTCTGTTTTCTCCTATATTGATAGATGTATTTGGAACTCTAAATCAAACACGGTTTGTGCTAGCTTCTTGAAACTTGACACAGTAATGCAGTTTCACATTCTAACAATATGTTTTGTTTCCTTTTCATGTAGCCCTAAGCAGTGACTGGCGAGAAACACTTTCATTGAAAGGGGTTGCAAGCTTCCAAAAATTACGAGTCTCCAGAAATCTCAGCAAATATTTTTTCACCCAAACTGGATGATACTTTCAGGTAATGATTAGTACACTAAGCCCACTTGGTTCTCCAAATTTCGTTCTTCTATGTTTAAGCGTTCGTTTCTAGTAACAATTTGAATTTTGTCGTTACACTCTGTTTTCTCCTATATTGATAGATGTATTTGGAACTCTAAATCAAACACGGTTTGTGCTAGCTTCTTGAAACTTGACACAGTAAAGCAGTTTCACATTCTAACTCTATGTTTTGTTTCCTTTTCATGTAGCCCTAAGCAGTGACTGGCGAGAAACACTTTCATTGAAAGGGGTTGCAAGCTTCCAAAAATTACGAGTCTCCAGAAATCTCAGCAAATATTTTTTCACCCAAACTGGATGATAGTTTCAGGTAATGATCAGAACACTAAGCCCACTTGGTTCTCCAAATTTCGTTCTTCTATGTTGAAGCGTTCGTTTCCAGTAACAGTTTCCATTCTGGCATTTCACTCTGTTTTCTCCTATATTGATAGATGTATTTGGAACTCTAAATCAAACACAGTTTGTGCTAGCTTCTTGAAACTTGACACAGTAAAGCAGTTTCACATTCTAACTCTATGTTTTGTTTCCTTTTCTTGTAGCCCTAAGCAGTGACGGGCGAGAAACACTTTCATTGAAAGGGGTTGCAAGCTTCCAAAAATTACTAGTCTCCAGAAATCTCAGCAAATATATTTTCACCCAAACTGGATGATACTTTCAGGTAATGATCAGTACACTTGGCCCACTTGGTTCTCCATGTTTCGTTCTTCTATGTTGAAGCGTTCGTTTACACTAACAGTTTCCACTCTGGCATTTCACTCTGTTTTCTCCTATATTGATAGATGTATTTGGAACTCTAAATCAAACACGGTTTGTGCTAGCTTCTTGAAACTTGATACAGTAAAGCAGTTTCACATTCTAACTCTATGTTTTGTTTCCTTTTCATGTAGCCCTAAGCAGTGACTGGCGAGAAACACTTTCATTGAAAGGGGTTGCAAGCTTCCAAAAATTACGAGTCTCCAGAAATCTCAGCAAATATTTTTTCACCCAAACTGGATGATACTTTCAGGTAATGATCAGTACACTAAGCCCACTTGGTTCTCCATATTTCGTTCTTCTATGTTGAAGCGTTCGTTTACAGTAACAGTTTCCACTCTGGCATTACACTCTGTTTTCTCCTATATTGATAGATGTATTTGGAACTCTAAATCAAACACGGTTTGTGCTAGCTTCATGAAACTTGACACAGTAGTGCAGTTTCACATTCTAACAATAGGTTTTGTTTCCTTTTCATGTAGCCCTAAGCAGTGACTGGCGAGAAACACTTTCATTGAAAGGGGTTGCAAGCTTCCAAAAATTACGAGTCTCCAGAAATCTCAGCAAATATTTTTTCACGCAAGCTGCATGATACTTTCAGGTAATGATCAGTACACTAAGCCCACTTGGTTCCCCAAATTTCGTTCTTCTATGTTGAAGCATTCGTTTCCAGTAACAGTTAGAATTTTGGCGTTTCACTCTGTTTTCTCCTATATTGATAGATGTATTTGGAACTCTAAATCAAACACGGTTTGTGCTAGCTTCTTGAAACTTGACACAGTAAAGCAGTTTCACATTCTAACTCTATTTTTTGTTTCCTTTTCATGTAGCTTTAAGAAGTGACTGGCGAGAAACACTTTCATTGAAAGGGGTTGCAAGCTTCCAAAAATTACGAGTCTCCAGAAATCTCAGCAAATATTTTTTCACCCAAACTGGATGATACTTTCAGGTAATGATCAGTACACTAAGCCCACTTGGTTCCCCAAATTTCGTTCTTCTATGTTGAAGCGTTCGTTTCCAGTAACAGTTTGAATTTTGTCGTTTCACTCTGTTTTCTCCTATATTGATAGATGTATTTGGAACACTAAATCAAACACGGTTTGTGCTAGCTTCTTGAAACTTGACACAGTAAAGCAGTTTCACATTCTAACTCTATGTTTGTTTCCTTTTCATGTAGCTTTAAGCAGTGACTGGCGAGAAACACCTTCATTGAAAGGGGTTGCAAGCTTCCAAAAATCACGAGTCTCCAGAAATCTCAGCAAATATTTTTTCACCCAAACTGGATGATACTTTCAGGTAATGATCAGTACACTTGGCCCACTTGGTTCTCCATATTTCCTTCTTCTATGTTGAAGCGTTCGTTTACAGTAACAGTTTCCACTCTGGCATTACACTCTGTTTTCTCCTATATTGATAGATGTATTTGGAACTCTAAATCAAACACGGTTTGTGCTAGCTTCTTGAAACTTGACACAGTAATGCAGTTTCACATTCTAACAATATGTTTTGTTTCCTTTTCATGTAGCCCTAAGCAGTGACTGGCGAGAAACACTTTCATTGAAAGGGGTTGCAAGCTTCCAAAAATTACGAGTCTCCAGAAATCTCAGCAAATATTTTTTCACCCAAACTGGATGATACTTTCAGGTAATGATTAGTACACTAAGCCCACTTGGTTCTCCAAATTTCGTTCTTCTATGTTTAAGCGTTCGTTTCTAGTAACAATTTGAATTTTGTCGTTACACTCTGTTTTCTCCTATATTGATAGATGTATTTGGAACTCTAAATCAAACACGGTTTGTGCTAGCTTCTTGAAACTTGACACAGTAAAGCAGTTTCACATTCTAACTCTATGTTTTGTTTCCTTTTCATGTAGCCCTAAGCAGTGACTGGCGAGAAACACTTTCATTGAAAGGGGTTGCAAGCTTCCAAAAATTACGAGTCTCCAGAAATCTCAGCAAATATTTTTTCACCCAAACTGGATGATAGTTTCAGGTAATGATCAGAACACTAAGCCCACTTGGTTCTCCAAATTTCGTTCTTCTATGTTGAAGCGTTCGTTTCCAGTAACAGTTTCCATTCTGGCATTTCACTCTGTTTTCTCCTATATTGATAGATGTATTTGGAACTCTAAATCAAACACAGTTTGTGCTAGCTTCTTGAAACTTGACACAGTAAAGCAGTTTCACATTCTAACTCTATGTTTTGTTTCCTTTTCTTGTAGCCCTAAGCAGTGACGGGCGAGAAACACTTTCATTGAAAGGGGTTGCAAGCTTCCAAAAATTACTAGTCTCCAGAAATCTCAGCAAATATATTTTCACCCAAACTGGATGATACTTTCAGGTAATGATCAGTACACTTGGCCCACTTGGTTCTCCATGTTTCGTTCTTCTATGTTGAAGCGTTCGTTTACACTAACAGTTTCCACTCTGGCATTTCACTCTGTTTTCTCCTATATTGATAGATGTATTTGGAACTCTAAATCAAACACGGTTTGTGCTAGCTTCTTGAAACTTGATACAGTAAAGCAGTTTCACATTCTAACTCTATGTTTTGTTTCCTTTTCATGTAGCCCTAAGCAGTGACTGGCGAGAAACACTTTCATTGAAAGGGGTTGCAAGCTTCCAAAAATTACGAGTCTCCAGAAATCTCAGCAAATATTTTTTCACCCAAACTGGATGATACTTTCAGGTAATGATCAGTACACTAAGCCCACTTGGTTCTCCAAATTTCATTCTTCTATGTTGAAGCGTTCGTTTCCAGTAACAGTTTCCATTCTGGCATTTCACTCTGTTTTCTCCTATATTGATAGATGTATTTGGAACTCTAAATCAAACACGGTTTGTGCTAGCTTCTTGAAACTTGACACAGTAAAGCAGTTTCACATTCTAACTCTATGTTTTGTTTCCTTTTCATGTAGCCCTAAGCAGTGACTGGCGAGAAACACTTTCATTGAAAGGGGTTGCAAGCTTCCAAAAATTACGAGTCTCCAGAAATCTCAGCAAATATTTTTTCACCCAAACTGGATGATACTTTCAGGAAATGATCAGTACACTAAGCCCACTTGGTTCCCCAAATTTCGTTCTTCTATGTTGAAGCGTTCGTTTCCAGTAACAGTTTGAATTTTGTCGTTTCACTCTGTTTTCTCCTATATTGATAGATGTATTTGGAACACTAAATCAAACACGGTTTGTGCTAGCTTCTTGAAACTTGACACAGTAAAGCAGTTTCACATTCTAACTCTATGTTTTGTTTCCTTTTCATGTAGCTTTAAGCAGTGACTGGCGAGAAACACTTTCATTGAAAGGGGTTGCAAGCTTCCAAAAATCACGAGTCTCCAGAAATCTCAGCAAATATTTTTTCACCCAAACTGGATGATACTTTCAGGTAATGATCAGTACACTTGGCCCACTTGGTTCTCCATATTTCGTTCTTCTATGTTGAAGCGTTCGTTTACAGTAACAGTTTCCACTCTGGCATTACACTCTGTTTTCTCCTATATTGATAGATGTATTTGGAACTCTAAATCAAACACGGTTTGTGCTAGCTTCTTGAAACTTGACACAGTAATGCAGTTTCACATTCTAACAATATGTTTTGTTTCCTTTTCATGTAGCACTAAGCAGTGACTGGCGAGAAACACTTTCATTGAAAGGGGTTGCAAGCTTCCAAAAATTACGAGTCTCCAGAAATCTCAGCAAATATTTTTTCACCCAAGCTGCATGATACTTTCAGGTAATGATCAGTACACTAAGCCCACTTGGTTCCCCAAATTTCGTTCTTCTATGTTGAAGCGTTCGTTTCCAGTAACAGTTAGAATTTTGGCGTTTCACTCTGTTTTCTCCTATATTGATAGATGTATTTGGAACTCTAAATCAAACACGGTTTGTGCTAGCTTCTTGAAACTTGACACAGTAAAGCAGTTTCACATTCTAACTCTAATTTTTGTTTCCTTTTCATGTAGCTTTAAGCAGTGACTGGCGAGAAACACTTTCATTGAAAGGGGTTGCAAGCTTCCAAAAATCACGAGTCTCCAGAAATCTCAGCAAATATTTTTTGACCCAAACTGGATGATACTTTCAGGTAATGATCAGTACACTAAGCCCACTTGGTTCTCCAAATTTCGTTCTTCTATGTTGAAGCGTTCGTTTCCAGTAACAGTTTGAATTTTGTCGTTTCACTCTGTTTTCTCCTATATTGATAGATGTATTTGGAACACTAAATCAAACACGGTTTGTGCTAGCTTCTTGAAACTTGACACAGTAAAGCAGTTTCACATTCTAACTCTATGTTTTGTTTCCTTTTCATGTAGCTTTAAGCAGTGACTGGCGAGAAACACATTCATTGAAAGGGGTTGCAAGCTTCCAAAAATCACGAGTCTCCAGAAATCTCAGCAAATATTTTTTCACCCAAACTGGATGATACTTTCAGGTAATGATCAGTACACTTGGCCCACTTGGTTCTCCATATTTCGTTCTTCTATGTTGAAGCGTTCGTTTACAGTAACAGTTTCCACTCTGGCATTACACTCTGTTTTCTCCTATATTGATAGATGTATTTGGAACTCTAAATCAAACACGGTTTGTGCTAGCTTCTTGAAACTTGACACAGTAGTGCAGTTTCACATTCTAACAATAGGTTTTGTTTCCTTTTCATGTAGCCCTAAGCAGTGACTGGCGAGAAACACTTTCATTGAAAGGGGTTGCAAGCTTCCAAAAATTACGAGTCTCCAGAAATCTCAGCAAATATTTTTTCACCCAAGCTGCATGATACTTTCAGGTAATGATCAGTACACTAAGCCCACTTGGTTCCCCAAATTTCGTTCTTCTATGTTGAAGCATTCGTTTCCAGTAACAGTTAGAATTTTGGTGTTTCACTCTGTTTTCTCCTATATTGATAGATGTATTTGGAACTCTAAATCAAACACGGTTTGTGCTAGCTTCTTGAAACTTGACACAGTAAAGCAGTTTCACATTCTAACTCTATTTTTTGTTTCCTTTTCATGTAGCTTTAAGAAGTGACTGGCGAGAAACACTTTCATTGAAAGGGGTTGCAAGCTTCCAAAAATTACGAGTCTCCAGAAATCTCAGCAAATATTTTTTCACCCAAACTGGATGATACTTTCAGGTAATGATTAGTACACTAAGCCCACTTGGTTCTCCAAATTTCGTTCTTCTATGTTGAAGCGTTCGTTTCTAGTAACAATTTGAATTTTGTCGTTTCACTCTGTTTTCTCCTATATTGATAGATGTATTTGGAACTCTAAATCAAACACGGTTTGTGCTAGCTTCTTGAAACTTGACACAGTAAAGCAGTTTCACATTCTAACTCTATGTTTTGTTTCCTTTTCATGTAGCCCTAAGCAGTGACTGGCGAGAAACACTTTCATTGAAAGGGGTTGCAAGCTTCCAAAAATTACGAGTCTCCAGAAATCTCAGCAAATATTTTTTCACCCAAACTGGATGATAGTTTCAGGTAATGATCAGAACACTAAGCCCACTTGGTTCTCCAAATTTCGTTCTTCTATGTTGAAGCGTTCGTTTCCAGTAACAGTTTCCATTCTGGCATTTCACTCTGTTTTCTCCTATATTGATAGATGTATTTGGAACTCTAAATCAAACACAGTTTGTGCTAGCTTCTTGAAACTTGACACAGTAAAGCAGTTTCACATTCTAACTCTATGTTTTGTTTCCTTTTCTTGTAGCCCTAAGCAGTGACGGGCGAGAAACACTTTCATTGAAAGGGGTTGCAAGCTTCCAAAAATTACTAGTCTCCAGAAATCTCAGCAAATATATTTTCACCCAAACTGGATGATACTTTCAGGTAATGATCAGTACACTTGGCCCACTTGGTTCTCCATATTTCGTTCTTCTATGTTGAAGCGTTCGTTTACACTAACAGTTTCCACTCTGGCATTTCACTCTGTTTTCTCCTATATTGATAGATGTATTTGGAACTCTAAATCAAACACGGTTTGTGCTAGCTTCTTGAAACTTGTCACAGTAAAGCAGTTTCACATTCTAACTCTATGTTTTGTTTCCTTTTCATGTAGCCCTAAGCAGTGACGGGCGAGAAACACTTTCATTGAAAGGGGTTGCAAGCTTCCAAAAATTACGAGTCTTCAGAAATCTCAGCAAATATTTTTTCACCCAAACTAGATGATACTTTCAGGTAATGATCAGTACACTAAGCCCTCTTGGTTCCCCAAATTTCGTTCTTCTATGTTGAAGCGTTCGTTTACACTAACAGTTTCCACTCTGGCATTTCACTCTGTTTTCTCCTATATTGATAGATGTATTTGGAACTCTAAATCAAACACGGTTTGTGCTAGCTTCTTGAAACTTGACACAGTAAAGCAGTTTCACATTGTAACTCTATGTTTTGTTTCCTTTTCATGTATCTTTAAGCAGTGACTGGCGAGAAACACTTTCATTGAAAGGGGTTGCAAGCTTCCAAAAATTACGTGTCTCCAGAAATCTCAGCAAATATTTTTTCACCCAAACTGGATGATACTTTCAGGTAATGATCAGTACACTAATCCCACTTGGTTCTCCAAATTTCATTCTTCTATGTTGAAGCGTTCGTTTCCAGTAACAGTTTGAATTTTTGCGTTTCACTCTGTTTTCTCCTATATTGATAGATGTACTTGGAACTCTAAATCAAACACGGTTTGTGCTAGCTTCTTGAAACTTGACACAGTAAAGCAGTTTCAAATTCTAACTCTATGTTTTGTTTCCTTTTCATGTAGCCCTAAGCAGTGACTGGCGAGAAACACTTTCATTGAAAGGGGTTGCAAGCTTCCAAAAATTACGAGTCTTCAGAAATCTCAGCAAATATTTTTTCACCCAAACTAGATGATACTTTCAGGTAATGATCAGTACACTAAGCCCTCTTGGTTCCCCAAATTTCGTTCTTCCATGTTGAAGCGTTTGTTTCCACTAACAGTTTCCACTCTGGCATTTCACTCTGTTTTCTCCTATATTGATAGATATATTTGGAACTCTAAATCAAACACGGTTTGTGCTAGCTTCTTGAAACTTGACACAGTAAAGCAGTTTCACATTCTAACTCTATGTTTTGTTTCCTTTTCATGTAGCTTTAAGCAGTGACTGGCGAGAAACACTTTCATTGAAATGGGTTGCAAGCTTCCAAAAATTACGAGTCTCCAGAAATCTCAGCAAATATTTTTTCACCCAAACTGGATGATACTTTCAGGTAATGATCAGTACACTAAGCCCACTTGGTTCTCCAAATTTCATTCTTCTATGTTGAAGCGTTCGTTTCCAGTAACAGTTTCCATTCCGGCATTTCACTCTGTTTTCTCCTATATTGATAGATGTATTTGGAACTCTAAATCAAACACCGTTTGTGCTAGCTTCTTGAAACTTGACACAGTAAAGCAGTTTCACATTCTAACTCTATGTTTTGTTTCCTTTTCATGTAGCCCTAAGCAGTGACTGGCGAGAAACACTTTCATTGAAAGGGGTTGCAAGCTTCCAAAAATTACGAGTCTCCAGAAATCTCAGCAAATATTTTTTCACCCAAACTGGATGATACTTTCAGGTAATGATCAGTACACTAAGCCCACTTGGTTCCCCAAATTTCGTTCTTCTATGTTGAAGCGTTCGTTTCCAGTAACAGTTTGAATTTTGTCGTTTCACTCTGTTTTCTCCTATATTGATAGATGTATTTGGAACACTAAATCAAACACGGTTTGTGCTAGCTTCTTGAAACTTGACACAGTAAAGCAGTTTCACATTCTAACTCTATGTTTTGTTTCCTTTTCATGTAGCTTTAAGCAGTGACTGGCGAGAAACACCTTCATTGAAAAGGGTTGCAAGCTTCCAAAAATCACGAGTCTCCAGAAATCTCAGCAAATATTTTTTCACCCAAACTGGATGATACTTTCAGGTAATGATCAGTACACTTGGCCCACTTGGTTCTCCATATTTCGTTCTTCTATGTTGAAGCGTTCGTTTACAGTAACAGTTGCCACTCTGGCATTACACTCTGTTTTCTCCTATATTGATAGATGTATTTGGAACTCTAAATCAAACACGGTTTGTGCTAGCTTCTTGAAACTTGACACAGTAATGCAGTTTTACATTCTAACAATATGTTTTGTTTCCTTTTCATGTAGCCCTAAGCAGTGACTGGCGAGAAACACTTTCATTGAAAGGGGTTGCAAGCTTCCAATAATTACGAGTCTCCAGAAATCTCAGCAAATATTTTTTCACCCAAACTGGATGATACTTTCAGGTAATGATTAGTACACTAAGCCCACTTGGTTCTCCAAATTTCGTTCTTCTATGTTGAAGCGTTCGTTTCTAGTAACAATTTGAATTTTGTCGTTTCACTCTGTTTTCTCCTATATTGATAGATGTATTTGGAACTCTAAATCAAACACGGTTTGTGCTAGCTTCTTGAAACTTGACACAGTAAAGCAGTTTCACATTCTAACTCTATGTTTTGTTTCCTTTTCATGTAGCCCTAAGCAGTGACTGGCGAGAAACACTTTCATTGAAAGGGGTTGCAAGCTTCCAAAAATTACGAGTCTCCAGAAATCTCAGCAAATATTTTTTCACCCAAACTGGATGATAGTTTCAGGTAATGATCAGAACACTAAGCCCACTTGGTTCTCCAAATTTCGTTCTTCTATGTTGAAGCGTTCGTTTCCAGTAACAGTTTCCATTCTGGCATTTCACTCTGTTTTCTCCTATATTGATAGATGTATTTGGAACTCTAAATCAAACACAGTTTGTGCTAGCTTCTTGAAACTTGACACAGTAAAGCAGTTTCACATTCTAACTCTATGTTTTGTTTCCTTTTCTTGTAGCCCTAAGCAGTGACGGGCGAGAAACACTTTATTGAAAGGGGTTGCAAGCTTCCAAAAATTACTAGTCTCCAGAAATCTCAGCAAATATATTTTCACCCAAACTGGATGATACTTTCAGGTAATGATCAGTACACTTGGCCCACTTGGTTCTCCATGTTTCCTTCTTCTATGTTGAAGCGTTCGTTTACACTAACAGTTTCCACTCTGGCATTTCACTCTGTTTTCTCCTATATTGATAGATGTATTTGGAACTCTAAATCAAACACGGTTTGTGCTAGCTTCTTGAAACTTGACACAGTAAAGCAGTTTCACATTCTAACTCTATGTTTTGTTTCTTTTTCATGTAGCCCTAAGCAGTGACTGGCGAGAAACACTTTCATTGAAAGGGGTTGCAAGCTTCCAAAAATTACGAGTCTCCAGAAATCTCAGCAAATATTTTTTCACCCAAACTGCATGATACTTTCAGGTAATGATCAGTACACTAAGCCCACTTGGTTCCCCAAATTTCGTTCTTCTATGTTGAAGCGTTCGTTTCCAGTAACAGTTTGAATTTTTGCGTTTCACTCTGTTTTCTCCTATATTGATAGATGTATTTGGAACTCTAAATCAAACACGGTTTGTGCTAGCTTCTTGAAACTTGACACAGTAAAGCAGTTTCACATTGTAACTCTATGTTTTGTTTCCTTTTCATGTAGCCCTAAGCAGTGACTGGCGAGAAACACTTTCATTGAAAGGGGTTGCAAGCTTCCAAAAATTACGAGTCTCCAGAAATCTCAGCAAATATTTTTTCACCCAAACTGGATGATACTTTCAGGTAATGATCAGTACACTAAGCCCACTTGGTTCCCCAAATTTCGTTCTTCTATGTTGAAGCGTTCGTTTCCAGTAACAGTTTGAATTTTGTCGTTTCACTCTGTTTTCTCCTATATTGATAGATGTATTTGGAACACTAAATCAAACACGGTTTGTGCTAGCTTCTTGAAACTTGACACAGTAAAGCAGTTTCACATTCTAGCTCTATGTTTTGTTTCCTTTTCATGTAGCTCTAAGCAGTGACTGGCGAGAAACACCTTCATTGAAAGGGGTTGCAAGCTTCCAAAAATCACGAGTCTCCAGAAATCTCAGCAAATATTTTTTCACCCAAACTGGATGATACTTTCAGGTAATGATCAGTACACTTGGCCCACTTGGTTCTCCATATTTCGTTCTTCTATGTTGAAGCGTTCCTTTACAGCAACAGTTTCCACTCTGGCATTACACTCTGTTTTCTCCTATATTGATAGATGTATTTGGAACTCTAAATCAAACACGGTTTGTGCTAGCTTCTTGAAACTTGACACAGTAATGCAGTTTTACATTCTAACAATATGTTTTGTTTCCTTTTCATGTAGCCCTAAGCAGTGACTGGCGAGAAACACTTTCATTGAAAGGGGTTGCAAGCTTCCAATAATTACGAGTCTCCAGAAATCTCAGCAAATATTTTTTCACCCAAACTGGATGATACTTTCAGGTAATGATTAGTACACTAAGCCCACTTGGTTCTCCAAATTTCGTTCTTCTATGTTGAAGCGTTCGTTTCTAGTAACAATTTGAATTTTGTCGTTTCACTCTGTTTTCTCCTATATTGATAGATGTATTTGGAACTCTAAATCAAACACGGTTTGTGCTAGCTTCTTGAAACTTGACACAGTAAAGCAGTTTCACATTCTAACTCTATGTTTTGTTTCCTTTTCATGTAGCCCTAAGCAGTGACTGGCGAGAAACACTTTCATTGAAAGGGGTTGCAAGCTTCCAAAAATTACGAGTCTCCAGAAATCTCAGCAAATATTTTTTCACCCAAACTGGATGATAGTTTCAGGTAATGATCAGAACACTAAGCCCACTTGGTTCTCCAAATTTCGTTCTTCTATGTTGAAGCGTTCGTTTCCAGTAACAGTTTCCATTCTGGCATTTCACTCTGTTTTCTCCTATATTGATAGATGTATTTGGAACTCTAAATCAAACACAGTTTGTGCTAGCTTCTTGAAACTTGACACAGTAAAGCTGTTTCACATTCTAACTCTATGTTTTGTTTCCTTTTCTTGTAGCCCTAAGCAGTGACGGGCGAGAAACACTTTCATTGAAAGGGGTTGCAAGCTTCCAAAAATTACTAGTCTCCAGAAATCTCAGCAAATATATTTTCACCCAAACTGGATGATACTTTCAGGTAATGATCAGTACACTTGGCCCACTTGGTTCTCCATGTTTCCTTCTTCTATGTTGAAGCGTTCGTTTACACTAACAGTTTCCACTCTGGCATTTCACTCTGTTTTCTCCTACATTGATAGATGTATTTGGAACTCTAAATCAAACACGGTTTGTGCTAGCTTCTTGAAACTTGACACAGTAAAGCAGTTTCACATTCTAACTCTATGTTTTGTTTCTTTTTCATGTAGCCCTAAGCAGTGACTGGCGAGAAACACTTTCATTGAAAGGGGTTGCAAGCTTCCAAAAATTACGAGTCTCCAGAAATCTCAGCAAATATTTTTTCACCCAAACTGCATGATACTTTCAGGTAATGATCAGTACACTAAGCCCACTTGGTTCCCCAAATTTCGTTCTTCTATGTTGAAGCGTTCGTTTCCAGTAACAGTTTGAATTTTTGCGTTTCACTCTGTTTTCTCCTATATTGATAGATGTATTTGGAACTCTAAATCAAACACGGTTTGTGCTAGCTTCTTGAAACTTGACACAGTAAAGCAGTTTCACATTGTAACTCTATGTTTTGTTTCCTTTTCATGTAGCTTTAAGCAGTGACTGGCGAGAAACACTTTCATTGAAAGGGGTTGCAAGCTTCCAAAAATTACGAGTCTCCAGAAATATCAGCAAATATTTTTTCACCCAAACTGGATGATACTTTCAGGTAATGATCAGTACACTAAGCCCACTTGGTTCTCCAAATTTCATTCTTCTATGTTGAAGCGTTCGTTTCCAGTAACAGTTTCCATTCTGGCATTTCACTCTGTTTTCTCCTATATTGATAGATGTATTTGGAACTCTAAATCAAACACGGTTTGTGCTAGCTTCTTGAAACTTGACACAGTAAAGCAGTTTCACATTCTAACTCTATGTTTTGTTCCTTTTCATGTAGCCCTAAGCAGTGACTGGCGAGAAGCACTTTCATTGAAAGGGGTTGCAAGCTTCCAAAAATTACGAGTCTCCAGAAATCTCAGCAAATATTTTTTCACCCAAACTGGATGATAGTTTCAGGTAATGATCAGAACACTAAGCCCACTTGGTTCTCCAAATTTCGTTCTTCTATGTTGAAGCGTTCGTTTCCAGTAACAGTTTCCATTCTGGCATTTCACTCTGTTTTCTCCTATATTGATAGATGTACTTGGAACTCTAAATCAAACACAGTTTGTGCTAGCTTCTTGAAACTTGACACAGTAAAGCAGTTTCACATTCTAACTCTATGTTTTGTTTCCTTTTCTTGTAGCCCTAAGCAGTGACGGGCGAGAAACACTTTCATTGAAAGGGGTTGCAAGCTTCCAAAAATTACTAGTCTCCAGAAATCTCAGCAAATATATTTTCACCCAAACTGGATGATACTTTCAGGTAATGATCAGTACACTTGGCCCACTTGGTTCTCCATATTTCGTTCTTCTATGTTGAAGCGTTCGTTTACACTAACAGTTTCCACTCTGGCATTTCACTCTGTTTTCTCCTATATTGATAGATGTATTTGGAACTCTAAATCAAACACGGTTTGTGCTAGCTTCTTGAAACTTGACACAGTAAAGCAGTTTCACATTCTAACTCTATGTTTTGTTTCTTTTTCATGTAGCCCTAAGCAGTGACTGGCGAGAAACACTTTCTTTGAAAGGGGTTGCAAGCTTCCAAAAATTACGAGTCTCCAGAAATCTCAGCAAATATTTTTTCACCCAAACTGCATGATACTTTCAGGTAATGATCAGTACACTAAGCCCACTTGGTTCCCCAAATTTCGTTCTTCTATGTTGAAGCGTTCGTTTCCAGTAACAGTTTGAATTTTTGCGTTTCACTCTGTTTTCTCCTATATTGATAGATGTATTTGGAACTCTAAATCAAACACGGTTTGTGCTAGCTTCTTGAAACTTGACACAGTAAAGCAGTTTCACATTCTAACTCTATGTTTTGTTTCCTTTTCATGTAGCTTTAAGCAGTGACTGGCGAGAAACACTTTCATTGAAAGGGGTTGCAAGCTTCCAAAAATTACGAGTCTCCAGAAATCTCAGCAAATATTTTTTCACCCAAACTGGATGATACTTTCAGGTAATGATCAGTACACTAAGCCCACTTGGTTCTCCAAATTTCATTCTTCTATGTTGAAGCGTTCGTTTCCAGTAACAGTTTCCATTCTGGCATTTCACTCTGTTTTCTCCTATATTGATAGATGTATTTGGAACTCTAAATCAAACACGGTTTGTGCTAGATTCTTGAAACTTGACACAGTAAAGCAGTTTCACATTCTAACTCTATGTTTTGTTTCCTTTTCATGTAGCCCTAAGCAGTGACTGGCAAGAAACACTTTCATTGAAAGGGGTTGCAAGCTTCCAAAAATTACGAGTCTCCAGAAATCTCAGCAAATATTTTTTCACCCAAACTGGATGATAGTTTCAGGTAATGATCAGAACACTAAGCCCACTTGGTTCTCCAAATTTCGTTCTTCTATGTTGAAGCGTTCGTTTCCAGTAACAGTTTCCATTCTGGCATTTCACTCTGTTTTCTCCTATATTGATAGATGTATTTGGAACTCTAAATCAAACACAGTTTGTGCTAGCTTCTTGAAACTTGACACAGTAAAGCAGTTTCACATTCTAACTCTATGTTTTGTTTCCTTTTCTTGTAGCCCTAAGCAGTGACGGGCGAGAAACACTTTCATTGAAAGGGGTTGCAAGCTTCCAAAAATTACTAGTCTCCAGAAATCTCAGCAAATATATTTTCACCCAAACTGGATGATACTTTCAGGTAATGATCAGTACACTTGGCCCACTTGGTTCTCCATGTTTCCTTCTTCTATGTTGAAGCGTTCGTTTACACTAACAGTTTCCACTCTGGCATTTCACTCTGTTTTCTCCTATATTGATAGATGTATTTGGAACTCTAAATCAAACACGGTTTGTGCTAGCTTCTTGAAACTTGACACAGTAAAGCAGTTTCACATTCTAACTCTATGTTTTGTTTCTTTTTCATGTAGCCCTAAGCAGTGACTGGCGAGAAACACTTTCATTGAAAGGGGTTGCAAGCTTCCAAAAATTACGAGTCTCCAGAAATCTCAGCAAATATTTTTTCACCCAAACTGCATGATACTTTCAGGTAATGATCAGTACAGTAAGCCCACTTGGTTCCCCAAATTTCGTTCTTCTATATTGAAGCGTTCGTTTCCAGTAACAGTTTGAATTTTTGCGTTTCACTCTGTTTTCTCCTATATTGATAGATGTATTTGGAACTCTAAATCAAACACGGTTTGTGCTAGCTTCTTGAAACTTGACACAGTAAAGCAGTTTCACATTCTAACTCTATGTTTTGTTACCTTTTCATGTAGCCCTAAGCAGTGACTGGCGAGAAGCACTTTCATTGAAAGGGGTTGCAAGCTTCCAAAAATTACGAGTCTCCAGAAATCTCAGCAAATATTTTTTCACCCAAACTGGATGATAGTTTCAGGTAATGATCAGAACACTAAGCCCACTTGGTTCTCCAAATTTCATTCTTCTATGTTGAAGCGTTCGTTTCCAGTAACAGTTTCCATTCTGGCATTTCACTCTGTTTTCTCCTATATTGATAGATGTACTTGGAACTCTAAATCAAACACAGTTTGTGCTAGCTTCTTGAAACTTGACACAGTAAAGCAGTTTCACATTCTAACTCTATGTTTTGTTTCCTTTTCTTGTAGCCCTAAGCAGTGACGGGCGAGAAACACTTTCATTGAAAGGGGTTGCAAGCTTCCAAAAATTACTAGTCTCCAGAAATCTCAGCAAATATATTTTCACCCAAACTGGATGATACTTTCAGGTAATGATCAGTACACTTGGCCCACTTGGTTCTCCATATTTCGTTCTTCTATGTTGAAGCGTTCGTTTACACTAACAGTTTCCACTCTGGCATTTCACTCTGTTTTCTCCTATATTGATAGATGTATTTGGAACTCTAAATCAAACACGGTTTGTGCTAGCTTCTTGAAACTTGACACAGTAAAGCAGTTTCACATTCTAACTCTATGTTTTGTTTCCTTTTCATGTAGCCCTAAGCAGTGACTGGCGAGAAACACTTTCATTGAAAGGGGTTGCAAGCTTCCAAAAATTACGAGTCTTCAGAAATCTCAGCAAATATTTTTTCACCCAAACTAGATGATACTTTCAGGTAATGATCAGTACACTTGGCCCACTTGGTTCTCCATATTTCGTTCTTCTATGTTGAAGCGTTCGTTTACAGCAACAGTTTCCACTCTGGCATTACACTCTGTTTTCTCCTATATTGATAGATGTATTTGGAACTCTAAATCAAACACGGTTTGTGCTAGCTTCTTGAAACTTGACACAGTAATGCAGTTTTACATTCTAACAATATGTTTTGTTTCCTTTTCATGTAGCCCTAAGCAGTGACTGGCGAGAAACACTTTCATTGAAAGGGGTTGCAAGCTTCCAATAATTACGAGTCTCCAGAAATCTCAGCAAATATTTTTTCACCCAAACTGGATGATACTTTCAGGTAATGATTAGTACACTAAGCCCACTTGGTTCTCCAAATTTCGTTCTTCTATGTTGAAGCGTTCGTTTCTAGTAACAATTTGAATTTTGTCGTTTCACTCTGTTTTCTCCTATATTGATAGATGTATTTGGAACTCTAAATCAAACACGGTTTGTGCTAGCTTCTTGAAACTTGACACAGTAAAGCAGTTTCACATTCTAACTCTATGTTTTGTTTCCTTTTCATGTAGCCCTAAGCAGTGACTGGCGAGAAACACTTTCATTGAAAGGGGTTGCAAGCTTCCAAAAATTACGAGTCTTCAGAAATCTCAGCAAATATTTTTTCACCCAAACTGGATGATAGTTTCAGGTAATGATCAGAACACTAAGCCCACTTGGTTCTCCAAATTTCGTTCTTCTATGTTGAAGCGTTCGTTTCCAGTAACAGTTTCCATTCTGGCATTTCACTCTGTTTTCTCCTATATTGATAGATGTATTTGGAACTCTAAATCAAACACAGTTTGTGCTAGCTTCTTGAAACTTGACACAGTAAAGCAGTTTCACATTCTAACTCTATGTTTTGTTTCCTTTTCTTGTAGCCCTAAGCAGTGACGGGCGAGAAACACTTTCATTGAAAGGGGTTGCAAGCTTCCAAAAATTACTAGTCTCCAGAAATCTCAGCAAATATATTTTCACCCAAACTGGATGATACTTTCAGGTAATGATCAGTACACTTGGCCCACTTGGTTCTCCATGTTTCCTTCTTCTATGTTGAAGCGTTCGTTTACACTAACAGTTTCCACTCTGGCATTTCACTCTGTTTTCTCCTACATTGATAGATGTATTTGGAACTCTAAATCAAACACGGTTTGTGCTAGCTTCTTGAAACTTGACACAGTAAAGCAGTTTCACATTCTAACTCTATGTTTTGTTTCTTTTTCATGTAGCCCTAAGCAGTGACTGGCGAGAAACACTTTCATTGAAAGGGGTTGCAAGCTTCCAAAAATTACGAGTCTCCAGAAATCTCAGCAAATATTTTTTCACCCAAACTGCATGATACTTTCAGGTAATGATCAGTACACTAAGCCCACTTGGTTCCCCAAATTTCGTTCTTCTATGTTGAAGCGTTCGTTTCCAGTAACAGTTTGAATTTTTGCGTTTCACTCTGTTTTCTCCTATATTGATAGATGTATTTGGAACTCTAAATCAAACACGGTTTGTGCTAGCTTCTTGAAACTTGACACAGTAAAGCAGTTTCACATTCTAACTCTATGTTTTGTTTCCTTTTCATGTAGCCCTAAGCAGTGACTGGCGAGAAACACTTTCATTGAAAGGGGTTGCAAGCTTCCAAAAATTACGAGTCTCCAGAAATCTCAGCAAATATTTTTTCACCCAAACTGGATGATACTTTCAGGTAATGATCAGTACACTAAGCCCACTTGGTTCTCCAAATTTCATTCTTCTATGTTGAAGCGTTCGTTTCCAGTAACAGTTTCCATTCTGGCATTTCACTCTGTTTTCTCCTATATTGATAGATGTATTTGGAACTCTAAATCAAACACGGTTTGTGCTAGCTTCTTGAAACTTGACACAGTAAAGCAGTTTCACATTCTAACTCTATGTTTTGTTTCCTTTTTATGTAGCCCTAAGCAGTGACTGGCGAGAAACACTTTCATTGAAAGGGGTTGCAAGCTTCCAAAAATTACGAGTCTCCAGAAATCTCAGCAAATATTTTTTCACCCAAACTGGATGATAGTTTCAGGTAATGATCAGAACACTAAGCCCACTTGGTTCTCCAAATTTCCTTCTTCTATGTTGAAGCGTTCGTTTCCAGTAACAGTTTCCATTCTGGCATTTCACTCTGTTTTCTCCTATATTGATAGATGTACTTGGAACTCTAAATCAAACACAGTTTGTGCTAGCTTCTTGAAACTTGACACAGTAAAGCAGTTTCACATTCTAACTCTATGTTTTGTTTCCTTTTCTTGTAGCCCTAAGCAGTGACGGGCGAGAAACACTTTCATTGAAAGGGGTTGCAAGCTTCCAAAAATTACTAGTCTCCAGAAATCTCAGCAAATATATTTTCACCCAAACTGGATGATACTTTCAGGTAATGATCAGTACACTTGGCCCACTTGGTTCTCCATGTTTCCTTCTTCTATGTTGAAGCGTTCGTTTACACTAACAGTTTCCACTCTGGCATTTCACTCTGTTTTCTCCTATATTGATAGATGTATTTGGAACTCTAAATCAAACACGGTTTGTGCTAGCTTCTTGAAACTTGACACAGTAAAGCAGTTTCACATTCTAACTCTATGTTTTGTTTCTTTTTCATGTAGCCCTAAGCAGTGACTGGCGAGAAACACTTTCATTGAAAGGGGTTGCAAGCTTCCAAAAATTACGAGTCTCCAGAAATCTCAGCAAATATTTTTTCACCCAAACTGCATGATACTTTCAGGTAATGATCAGTACACTAAGCCCACTTGGTTCCCCAAATTTCGTTCTTCTATGTTGAAGCGTTCGTTTCCAGTAACAGTTTGAATTTTTGCGTTTCACTCTGTTTTCTCCTATATTGATAGATGTATTTGGAACTCTAAATCAAACACGGTTTGTGCTAGCTTCTTGAAACTTGACACAGTAAAGCAGTTTCACATTCTAACTCTATGTTTTGTTTCCTTTTCATGTAGCCCTAAGCAGTGACTGGCGAGAAACACTTTCATTGAAAGGGGTTCCAAGCTTCCAAAAATTACGAGTCTCCAGAAATCTCAGCAAATATTTTTTCACCCAAACTGGATGATACTTTCAGGTAATGATCAGTACACTAAGCCCACTTTGGTTCCCCAAATTTCGTTCTTCTATGTTGAAGCGTTCGTTTCCAGTAACAGTTTGAATTTTGTCGTTTCACTCTGTTTTCTCCTATATTGATAGATGTATTTGGAACACTAAATCAAACACGGTTTGTGCTAGCTTCTTGAAACTTGACACAGTAAAGCAGTTTCACATTCTAACTCTATGTTTTGTTTCCTTTTCATGTAGCTTTAAGCAGTGACTGGCGAGAAACACCTTCATTGAAAGGGGTTGCAAGCTTCCAAAAATCACGAGTCTCCAGAAATCTCAGCAAATATTTTTTCACCCAAACTGGATGATACTTTCAGGTAATGATCAGTACACTTGGCCCACTTGGTTCTCCATATTTCGTTCTTCTATGTTGAAGCGTTCGTTTACAGCAACAGTTTCCACTCTGGCATTACACTCTGTTTTCTCCTATATTGATAGATGTATTTGGAACTCTAAATCAAACACGGTTTGTGCTAGCTTCTTGAAACTTGACACAGTAATGCAGTTTTACATTCTAACAATATGTTTTGTTTCCTTTTCATGTAGCCCTAAGCAGTGACTGGCGAGAAACACTTTCATTGAAAGGGGTTGCAAGCTTCCAATAATTACGAGTCTCCAGAAATCTCAGCAAATATTTTTTCACCCAAACTGGATGATACTTTCAGGTAATGATTAGTACACTAAGCCCACTTGGTTCTCCAAATTTCGTTCTTCTATGTTGAAGCGTTCGTTTCTAGTAACAATTTGAATTTTGTCGTTTCACTCTGTTTTCTCCTATATTGATAGATGTATTTGGAACTCTAAATCAAACACGGTTTGTGCTAGCTTCTTGAAACTTGACACAGTAAAGCAGTTTCACATTCTAACTCTATGTTTTGTTTCCTTTTAATGTAGCCCTAAGCAGTGACTGGCGAGAAACACTTTCATTGAAAGGGGTTGCAAGCTTCCAAAAATTACGAGTCTCCAGAAATCTCAGCAAATATTTTTTCACCCAAACTGGATGATAGTTTCAGGTAATGATCAGAACACTAAGCCCACTTGGTTCTCCAAATTTCGTTCTTCTATGTTGAAGCGTTCGTTTCCAGTAACAGTTTCCATTCTGGCATTTCACTCTGTTTTCTCCTATATTGATAGATGTATTTGGAACTCTAAATCAAACACAGTTTGTGCTAGCTTCTTGAAACTTGACACAGTAAAGCAGTTTCACATTCTAACTCTATGTTTTGTTTCCTTTTCTTGTAGCCCTAAGCAGTGACGGGCGAGAAACACTTTCATTGAAAGGGGTTGCAAGCTTCCAAAAATTACTAGTCTCCAGAAATCTCAGCAAATATATTTTCACCCAAACTGGATGATACTTTCAGGTAATGATCAGTACAATTGGCCCACTTGGTTCTCCATGTTTCCTTCTTCTATGTTGAAGCGTTCGTTTACACTAACAGTTTCCACTCTGGCATTTCACTCTGTTTTCTCCTATATTGATAGATGTATTTGGAACTCTAAATCAAACACGGTTTGTGCTAGCTTCTTGAAACTTGACACAGTAAAGCAGTTTCACATTCTAACTCTATGTTTTGTTTCTTTTTCATGTAGCCCTAAGCAGTGACTGGCGAGAAACACTTTCATTGAAAGGGGTTGCAAGCTTCCAAAAATTACGAGTCTCCAGAAATCTCAGCAAATATTTTTTCACCCAAACTGCATGATACTTTCAGGTCATGATCAGTACACTAAGCCCACTTGGTTCCCCAAATTTCGTTCTTCTATGTTGAAGCGTTCGTTTCCAGTAACAGTTTGAATTTTTGCGTTTCACTCTGTTTTCTCCTATATTGATAGATGTATTTGGAACTCTAAATCAAACACGGTTTGTGCTAGCTTCTTGAAACTTGACACAGTAAAGCAGTTTCACATTGTAACTCTATGTTTTGTTTCCTTTTCATGTAGCTTTAAGCAGTGACTGGCGAGAAACACTTTCATTGAAAGGGGTTGCAAGCTTCCAAAAATTACGAGTCTCCAGAAATATCAGCAAATATTTTTTCACCCAAACTGGATGATACTTTCAGGTAATGATCAGTACACTAAGCCCACTTGGTTCTCCAAATTTCATTCTTCTATGTTGAAGCGTTCGTTTCCAGTAACAGTTTCCATTCTGGCATTTCACTCTGTTTTCTCCTATATTGATAGATGTATTTGGAACTCTAAATCAAACACGGTTTGTGCTAGCTTCTTGAAACTTGACACAGTAAAGCAGTTTCACATTCTAACTCTATGTTTTGTTACCTTTTCATGTAGCCCTAAGCAGTGACTGGCGAGAAGCACTTTCATTGAAAGGGGTTGCAAGCTTCCAAAAATTACGAGTCTCCAGAAATCTCAGCAAATATTTTTTCACCCAAACTGGATGATAGTTTCAGGTAATGATCAGAACACTAAGCCCACTTGGTTCTCCAAATTTCCTTCTTCTATGTTGAAGCGTTCGTTTCCAGTAACAGTTTCCATTCTGGCATTTCACTCTGTTTTCTCCTATATTGATAGATGTACTTGGAACTCTAAATCAAACACAGTTTGTGCTAGCTTCTTGAAACTTGACACAGTAAAGCAGTTTCACATTCTAACTCTATGTTTTGTTTCCTTTTCTTGTAGCCCTAAGCAGTGACGGGCGAGAAACACTTTCATTGAAAGGGGTTGCAAGCTTCCAAAAATTACTAGTCTCCAGAAATCTCAGCAAATATATTTTCACCCAAACTGGATGATACTTTCAGGTAATGATCAGTACACTTGGCCCACTTGGTTCTCCATATTTCGTTCTTCTATGTTGAAGCGTTCGTTTACACTAACAGTTTCCACTCTGGCATTTCACTCTGTTTTCTCCTATATTGATAGATGTATTTGGAACTCTAAATCAAACACGGTTTGTGCTAGCTTCTTGAAACTTGACACAGTAAAGCAGTTTCACATTCTAACTCTATGTTTTGTTTCTTTTTCATGTAGCCCTAAGCAGTGACTGGCGAGAAACACTTTCATTGAAAGGGGTTGCAAGCTTCCAAAAATTACGAGTCTCCAGAAATCTCAGCAAATATTTTTTCACCCAAACTGCATGATACTTTCAGGTAATGATCAGTACACTAAGCCCACTTGGTTCCCCAAATTTCGTTCTTCTATATTGAAGCGTTCGTTTCCAGTAACAGTTTGAATTTTTGCGTTTCACTCTGTTTTCTCCTATATTGATAGATGTATTTGGAACTCTAAATCAAACACGGTTTGTGCTAGCTTCTTGAAACTTGACACAGTAAAGCAGTTTCACATTCTAACTCTATGTTTTGTTACCTTTTCATGTAGCCCTAAGCAGTGACTGGCGAGAAGCACTTTCATTGAAAGGGGTTGCAAGCTACCAATAATTACGAGTCTCCAGAAATCTCAGCAAATATTTTTTCACCCAAACTGGATGATAGTTTCAGGTAATGATCAGAACACTAAGCCCACTTGGTTCTCCAAATTTCGTTCTTCTATGTTGAAGCGTTCGTTTCCAGTAACAGTTTCCATTCTGGCATTTCACTCTGTTTTCTCCTATATTGATAGATGTACTTGGAACTCTAAATCAAACACAGTTTGTGCTAGCTTCTTGAAACTTGACACAGTAAAGCAGTTTCACATTCTAACTCTATGTTTTGTTTCCTTTTCTTGTAGCCCTAAGCAGTGACGGGCGAGAAACACTTTCATTGAAAGGGGTTGCAAGCTTCCAAAAATTACTAGTCTCCAGAAATCTCAGCAAATATTTTTTCACCCAAACTGGATGATACTTTCAGGTAATGATCAGTACACTTGGCCCACTTGGTTCTCCATATTTCGTTCTTCTATGTTGAAGCGTTCGTTTACACTAACAATTTCCACTCTGGCATTTCACTCTGTTTTCTCCTATATTGATAGATGTATTTGGAACTCTAAATCAAACACGGTTTGTGCTAGCTTCTTGAAACTTGACACAGTAAAGCAGTTTCACATTCTAACTCTATGTTTTGTTTCCTTTTCATGTAGCCCTAAGCAGTGACTGGCGAGAAACACTTTCATTGAAAGGGGTTGCAAGCTTCCAAAAATTACGAGTCTTCAGAAATCTCAGCAAATATTTTTTCACCCAAACTAGATGATACTTTCAGGTAATGATCAGTACACTAAGCCCTCTTGGTTCCCCAAATTTCGTTCTTCTATGTTGAAGCGTTCGTTTACACTAACAGTTTCCACTCTGGCATTTCACTCTGTTTTCTCCTATATTGATAGATGTATTTGGAACTCTAAATCAAACACGGTTTGTGCTAGCTTCTTGAAACTTGACACAGTAAAGCAGTTTCACATTGTAACTCTATGTTTTGTTTCCTTTTCATGTAGCTTTAAGCAGTGACTGGCGAGAAACACTTTCATTGAAAGGGGTTGCAAGCTTCCAAAAATTACGTGTCTCCAGAAATCTCAGCAAATATTTTTTCACCCAAACTGGATGATACTTTCAGGTAATGATCAGTACACTAAGCCCACTTGGTTCTCCAAATTTCATTCTTCTATGTTGAAGCGTTCGTTTCCAGTAACAGTTTGAATTTTTGCGTTTCACTCTGTTTTCTCCTATATTGATAGATGTACTTGGAACTCTAAATCAAACACGGTTTGTGCTAGCTTCTTGAAACTTGACACAGTAAAGCAGTTTCACATTCTAACTCTATGTTTTGTTTCCTTTTCATGTAGCCCTAAGCAGTGACTGGCGAGAAACACTTTCATTGAAAGGGGTTGCAAGCTTCCAAAAATTACGAGCCTTCAGAAATCTCAGCAAATATTTTTTCACCCAAACTAGATGATACTTTCAGGTAATGATCAGTACACTAAGCCCTCTTGGTTCCCCAAATTTCGTTCTTCCATGTTGAAGCGTTCGTTTCCACTAACAGTTTCCACTCTGGCATTTCACTCTGTTTTCTCCTATATTGATAGATGTATTTGGAACTCTAAATCAAACACGGTTTGTGCTAGCTTCTTGAAACTTGACACAGTAAAGCAGTTTCACATTGTAACTCTATGTTTTGTTTCCTTTTCATGTAGCCCTAAGCAGTGACTGGCGAGAAACACTTACATTGAAAGGGGTTGCAAGCTTCCAAAAATTACGAGTCTCCAGAAATCTCAGCAAATATTTTTTCACCCAAACTGGATGATACTTTCAGGTAATGATCAGTACACTAAGCCCACTTGGTTCTCCAAATTTCATTCTTCTATGTTGAAGCGTTCGTTTCCAGTAACAGTTTCCATTCTGGCATTTCACTCTGTTTTCTCCTATATTGATAGATGTATTTGGAACTCTAAATCAAACACGGTTTGTGCTAGCTTCTTGAAACTTGACACAGTAAAGCAGTTTCACATTCTAACTCTATGTTTTGTTTCCTTTTCATGTAGCCCTAAGCAGTGACTGGCGAGAAACACTTTCATTGAAAGGGGTTGCAAGCTTCCAAAAATTACGAGTCTCCAGAAATCTCAGCAAATATTTTTTCACCCAAACTGAATGATACTTTCAGGTAATGATCAGTACACTAAGCCCACTTGGTTCCCCAAATTTCGTTCTTCTATGTTGAAGCGTTCGTTTCCAGTAACAGTTTGAATTTTGTCGTTTCACTCTGTTTTCTCCTATATTGATAGATGTATTTGGAACACTAAATCAAACACGGTTTGTGCGAGCTTCTTGAAACTTGACACAGTAAAGCAGTTTCACATTCTAAATCTATGTTTTGTTTCCTTTTCATGTAGCTTTAAGCAGTGACTGGCGAGAAACACCTTCATTGAAAGGGGTTGCAAGCTTCCAAAAATCACGAGTCTCCAGAAATCTCAGCAAATATTTTTTCACCCAAACTGGATGATACTTTCAGGTAATGATCAGTACACTTGGCCCACTTGGTTCTCCATATTTCGTTCTTCTATGTTGAAGCGTTCGTTTACAGTAACAGTTTCCACTCTGGCATTACACTCTGTTTTCTCCTATATTGATAGATGTATTTGGAACTCTAAATCAAACACGGTTTGTGCTAGCTTCTTGAAACTTGACACAGTAATGCAGTTTCACATTCTAACAATATGTTTTGTTTCCTTTTCATGTAGCCCTAAGCAGTGACTGGCGAGAAACACTTTCATTGAAAGGGGTTGCAAGCTTCCAAAAATTACGAGTCTCCAGAAATCTCAGCAAATATTTTTTCACCCAAACTGGATGATACTTTCAGGTAATGATTACTACACTAAGCCCACTTGGTTCTCCAAATTTCGTTCTTCTATGTTGAAGCGTTCGTTTCTAGTAACAATTTGAATTTTGTCGTTTCACTCTGTTTTCTCCTATATTGATAGATGTATTTGGAACTCTAAATCAAACACGGTTTGTGCTAGCTTCTTGAAACTTGACACAGTAAAGCAGTTTCACATTCTAACTCTATGTTTTGTTTCCTTTTCATGTAGCCCTAAGCAGTGACTGGCGAGAAACACTTTCATTGAAAGGGGTTGCAAGCTTCCAAAAATCACGAGTCTCCAGAAATCTCAGCAAATATTTTTTCACCCAAACTGGATGATAGTTTCAGGTAATGATCAGAACACTAAGCCCACTTGGTTCTCCAAATTTCGTTCTTCTATGTTGAAGTGTTCGTTTCCAGTAACAGTTTCCATTCTGGCATTTCACTCTGTTTTCTCCTATATTGATAGATGTATTTGGAACTCTAAATCAAACACAGTTTGTGCTAGCTTCTTGAAACTTGACACAGTAAAGCAGTTTCACATTCTAACTCTATGTTTTGTTTCCTTTTCATGTAGCCCTAAGCAGTGACTGGCGAGAAACACTTTCATTGAAAGGGGTTGCAAGCTTCCAAAAATTACGAGTCTTCAGAAATCTCAGCAAATATTTTTTCACCCAAACTAGATGATACTTTCAGGTAATGATCAGTACACTAAGCCCTCTTGGTTCCCCAAATTTCGTTCTTCTATGTTGAAGCGTTCGTTTACACTAACAGTTTCCACTCTGGCATTTCACTCTGTTTTCTCCTATATTGATAGATGTATTTGGAACTCTAAATCAAACACGGTTTGTGCTAGCTTCTTGAAACTTGACACAGTAAATCAGTTTCACATTGTAACTCTATGTTTTGTTTCCTTTTCATGTAGCTTTAAGCAGTGACTGGCGAGAAACACTTTCATTGAAAGGGGTTGCAAGCTTCCAAAAATTACGAGTCTCCAGAAATCTCAGCAAAATTTTTTCACCCAAACTGGATGATACTTTCAGGTAATGATCAGAACACTAAGCCCACTTGGTTCTCCAAATTTCATTCTTCTATGTTGAAGCGTTCGTTTCCAGTAACAGTTTCCATTCTGGCATTTCACTCTGTTTTCTCCTATATTGATAGATGTATTTGGAACTCTAAATCAAACACGGTTTGTGCTAGCTTCTTGAAACTTGACACAGTAAAGCAGTTTCACATTCTATGTTTTGTTTCCTTTTCATGTAGCCCTAAGCAGTGACTGGCGAGAAACACTTTCATTGAAAGGGGTTGCAAGCTTCCAAAAATTACGAGTCTCCAGAAATCTCAGCAAATATTTTTTCACCCAAACTGGATGATACTTTCAGGTAATGATCAGTACACTAAGCCCACTTGGTTCCCCAAATTTCGTTCTTCTATGCTGAAGCGTTCGTTTCCAGTAACAGTTTGAATTTTGTCGTTTCACTCTGTTTTCTCCTATATTGATAGATGTATTTGGAACACTAAATCAAACACGGTTTGTGCTAGCTTCTTGAAACTTGACACGGTAAAGCAGTTTCACATTCTAACTCTATGTTTTGTTTCCTTTTCATGTAGCTTTAAGCAGTGACTGGCGAGAAACACCTTAATTGAAAGGGGTTGCAAGCTTCCAAAAATCACGAGTCTCCAGAAATCTCAGCAAATATTTTTTCACCCAAACTGGATGATACTTTCAGGTAATGATCAGTACACTTGGCCCACTTGGTTCTCCATATTTCGTTCTTCTATGTTGAAGCGTTCGTTTACAGTAACAGTTTCCACTCTAGCATTACACTCTGTTTTCTCCTATATTGATAGATGTATTTGGAACTCTAAATCAAACACGGTTTGTGCTAGCTTCTTGAAACTTGACACAGTAAAGCAGTTTCACATTGTAACTCTATGTTTTGTTTCCTTTTCATGTAGCTTTAAGCAGTGACTGGCGAGAAACACTTTCATTGAAAGGGGTTGCAAGCTTCCAAAAATTACGTGTCTCCAGAAATCTCAGCAAATATTTTTTCACCCAAACTGGATGATACTTTCAGGTAATGATCAGTACACTAAGCCCACTTGGTTCTCCAAATTTCATTCTTCTATGTTGAAGCGGTGGTTGCCAGTAACAGTTTGAATTTTTGCGTTTCACTCTGTTTTCTCCTATATTGATAGATGTACTTGGAACTCTAAATCAAACATGGTTTGTGCTAGCTTCTTGAAACTTGACACAGTAAAGCAGTTTCACATTCTATCTCTATGTTTTGTTTCCTTTTCATGTAGCCCTAAGCAGTGACTGGCGTGAAACACTTTCATTAAAGGGGTTGCAAGCTTCCAAAAATTACGAGTCTTCAGAAATCTCAGCAAATATTTTTTCACCCAAACTAGATGATACTTTCAGGTAATGATCAGTACACTAAGCCCTATTGATTCCCCAAATTTCGTTCTTCCATGTTGAAGCGTTCGTTTCCACTAACAGTTTCCACTCTGGCATTTCACTCTGTTTTCTCCTATATTGATAGATGTATTTGGAACTCTAAATCAAACACGGTTTGTGCTAGCTTCTTGAAACTTGACACAGTAAAGCAGTTTCACATTGTAACTCTATGTTTTGTTTCCTTTTCATGTAGCTTTAAGCAGTGACTGGCGAGAAACACTTTCATTGAAAGGGGTTGCAAGCTTCCAAAAATTACGAGTCTCCAGAAATCTCAGCAAAATTTTTTCACCCAAACTGGATGATACTTTCAGGTAATGATCAGTACACTAAGCCCACTTGGTTCTCCAAATTTCATTCTTCTTTGTTGAAGCGTTCGTTTCCAGTACCAGTTTCCATTCTGGCATTTCACTCTGTTTTCTCCTATATTGATAGATGTATTTGGAACTCTAAATCAAACACGGTTTGTGCTAGCTTCTTGAAACTTGACACAGTAAAGCAGTTTCACATTCTAACTCTATGTTTTGTTTCCTTTTCATGTAGCCCTAAGCAGTGACTGGCGAGAAACACTTTCATTGAAAGAGGTTGCAAGCTTCCAAAAATTACGAGTCTCCAGAAATCTCAGCAAATATTTTTTCACCCAAACTGGATGATAGTTTCAGGTAATGATCAGTACACTAAGCCCACTTGGTTCCCCAAATTTCGTTCTTCTATGCTGAAGCGTTCGTTTCCAGTAACAGTTTGAATTTTGTCGTTTCACTCTGTTTTCTCCTATATTGATAGATGTATTTGGAACACTAAATCAAACACGGTTTGTGCTAGCTTCTTGAAACTTGACACAGTAAAGCAGTTTCACATTCTAACTCTATGTTTTGTTTCCTTTTCATGTAGCTTTAAGCAGTGACTGGCGAGAAACACCTTCATTGAAAGGGGTTGCAAGCTTCCAAAAATCACGAGTCTCCAGAAATCTCAGCAAATATTTTTTTCACCCAAACTGGATGATACTTTCAGGTAATGATCAGTACACTTGGCCCACTTGGTTCTCCATGTTTCGTTCTTCTATGTTGAAGCGTTCGTTTACACTAAAAGTTTCCACTCTGGCATTTCACTCTGTTTTCTCCTATATTGATAGATGTATTTGGAACTCTAAATCAAACACGGTTTGTGCTAGCTTCTTGAAACTTGACACAGTAAAGCAGTTTCACATTCTAACTCTATGTTTTGTTTCCTTTTCATGTAGCCCTAAGCAGTGACTGGCGAGAAACACTTTCATTGAAAGGGGTTGCAAGCTTCCAAAAATTACGAGTCTCCAGAAATCTCAGCAAATATTTTTTCACCCAAACTGGATGATACTTTCAAGTAATGATCAGTACACTAAGCACACTTGGTTCTCCAAATTTCATTCTTCTATATTGAAGCGTTCGTTTCCAGTAACAGTTTCCATTCTGGCATTTCACTCTGTTTTCTCCTATATTGATAGATGTATTTGGAACTCTAAATCAAACACGGTCTGTGCTAGCTTCTTGAAACTTGACACAGTAATGCAGTTTCACATTCTAACTCTATGTTTTGTTTCCTTTTCATGTAGCCCTAAGCAGTGACTGGCGAGAAACACTTTCATTGAAAGGGGTTGCAAGCTTCCAAAAATTACGAGTCTCCAGAAATCTCAGCAAATATTTTTTCACCCAAACTGGATGATACTTTCAGGTAATGATCAGTACACTAAGCCCACTTGGTTCCCCAAATTTCGTTCTTCTATGTTGAAGCGTTCGTTTCCAGTAACAGTTAGAATTTTGGCGTTTCACTCTGTTTTCTCCTATATTGATAGATGTATTTGGAACTCTAAATCAAACACGGTTTGTGCTAGCTTCTTGAAACTTGACACAGTAAAGCAGTTTCACATTCTAACTCTAAGTTTTGTTTCCTTTTCATGTAGCCCTAAGCAGTGACTGGCGAGAAACACTTTCATTGAAAGGGGTTGCAAGCTTCCAAAAATTACGAGTCTCCAGAAATCTCAGCAAATATTTTTTCACCCAAACTGGATGATACTTTCAGGTAATGATCAGTACACTAAGCCCACTTGGTTCTCCAAATTTCGTTCTTCTATGTTGAAGCGTTCGTTTACAGTAACAGTTTCCACTCTGGCATTACACTCTGTTTTCTCCTATATTGATAGATGTATTTGGAACTCTAAATCAAACACGGTTTGTGCTAGCTTCTTGAAACTTGACACAGTAATGCAGTTTCACATTCTAACAATATGTTTTGTTTCCTTTTCATGTAGCACTAAGCAGTGACTGGCGAGAAACACTTTCATTGAAAGGGGTTGCAAGCTTCCAAAAATTACGAGTCTCCAGAAATCTCAGCAAACATTTTTTCACCCAAGCTGCATGATACTTTCAGGTCATGATCAGTACACTAAGCCCACTTGGTTCCCCAAATTTCGTTCTTCTATGTTGAAGCGTTCGTTTCCAGTAACAGTTAGAATTTTGGCGTTTCACTCTGTTTTCTCCTATATTGATAGATGTATTTGGAACTCTAAATAAAACACGGTTCGTGCTAGCTTCTTGAAACTTGACACAGTAAAGCAGTTTCACATTCTAACTCTAAGTTTTGTTTCCTTTTCATGTAGCCCTAAGCAGTGACTGGCGAGAAACACTTTCATTGAAAGGGGTTGCAAGCTTCCAAAAATTACGAGTCTCCAGAAATCTCAGCAAATATTTTTTCACCCAAACTGGATGATACTTTCAGGTAATGATCAGTACACTAAGCCCACTTGGTTCTCCAAATTTCGTTCTTCTATGTTGAAGCGTTCGTTTCCAGTAACAGTTTGAATTTTGTCGTTTCACTCTTTTTTCTCCTATATGGATAGATGTATTTGGAATTCTAAATCAAACACGGTTTGTGCTAGCTTCTTGAAACTTGACACAGTAAAGCAGTTTCACATTGTAACTCTATGTTTTGTTTCCTTTTCATGTAGCTTTAAGCAGTGACTGGCGAGAAACACTTTCATTGAAAGGGGTTGCAAGCTTCCAAAAATTACGAGTCTCCAGAAATCTCAGCAAATATTTTTTCACCCAAACTGGATGATACTTTCAGGTAATGATCAGTACACTAAGCCCACTTGGTTCTCCAAATTTCATTCTTCTATGTTGAAGCGTTCGTTTCCAGTAACAGTTTCCATTCTGGCATTTCACTCTGTTTTCTCCTATATTGATAGATGTATTTGGAACTCTAAATCAAACACGGTTTGTGCTAGCTTCTTGAAACTTGACACAGTAAAGCAGTTTCACATTCTAACTCTATGTTTTGTTTCCTTTTCATGTAGCCCTAAGCAGTGACTGGCGAGAAACACTTTCATTGAAAGGAGTTGCAAGCTTCCAAAAATTACGAGTCTCCAGAAATCTCAGCATATATTTTTTCACCCAAACTGGATGATACTTTCAGGTAATGATCAGTACACTAAGCCCACTTGGTTCCCCAAATTTTGTTCTTCTATGTTGAAGCGTTCGTTTCCAGTAACAGTTTGAATTTTTGCGTTTCACTCTGTTTTCTCCTATATTGATAGATGTATTTGGAACACTAAATCAAACACGGTTTGTGCTAGCTTCTTGAAACTTGACACAGTAAAGCAGTTTCACATTCTAACTCTATGTTTTGTTTCCTTTTCATGTAGCTTTAAGCAGTGACTGGCGAGAAACACCTTCATTGAAAGGGGTTGCAAGCTTCCAAAAATCACGAGTCTCCAGAAATCTCAGCAAATATTTTTTCACCCAAACTGGATGATACTTTCAGGTAATGATCAGTACACTTGGCCCACTTGGTTCTCCATATTTCGTTCTTCTATGTTGAAGCGTTCGTTTACAGTAACATTTTCCACTCTGGCATTACACTCTGTTTTCTCCTATATTGATAGATGTATTTGGAACTCTAAATCAAACACGGTTTGTGCTAGCTTCTTGAAACTTGACACAGTAATGCAGTTTCACATTCTAACAATATGTTTTGTTTCCTTTTCATGTAGCCCTAAGCAGTGACTGGCGAGAAACACTTTCATTGAAAGGGGTTGCAAGCTTCCAAAAATTACGAGTCTCCAGAAATCTCAGCAAATATTTTTTCACCCAAACTGGATGATACTTTCAGGTAATGATTAGTACACTAAGCCCACTTGGTTCTCCAAATTTCGTTCTTCTATGTTGAAGCGTTCGTTTCTAGTAACAATTTGAATTTTGTCGTTTCACTCTGTTTTCTCCTATATTGATAGATGTATTTGGAACTCTAAATCAAACACGGTTTGTGCTAGCTTCTTGAAACTTGACACAGTAAAGCAGTTTCACATTCTAACTCTATGTTTTGTTTCCTTTTCATGTAGCCCTAAGCAGTGACTGGCGAGAAACACTTTCATTGAAAGGGGTTGCAAGCTTCCAAAAATTACGAGTCTCCAGAAATCTCAGCAAATATTTTTTCACCCAAACTGGATGACAGTTTCAGGTAATGATAAGAACACTAAGCCCACTTGGTTCTCCAAATTTCATTCTTCTATGTTGAAGCGTTCGTTTCCAGTAACAGTTTCCATTCTGGCATTTCACTCTGTTTTCTCCTATATTGATAGATGTATTTGGAACTCTAAATCAAACACGGTTTGTGCTAGCTTCTTGAAACTTGACACAGTAATGCAGTTTCACATTCTAACAATATGTTTTGTTTCCTTTTCTTGTAGCCCTAAGCAGTGACGGGTGAGAAACACTTTCATTGAAAGGGGTTGCAAGCTTCCAAAAATTACGAGTCTCCAGAAATCTCAGCAAATATTTTTTCACCCAAACTGGATGATACTTTCAGGTAATGATCAGTACACTTGGCCCACTTGGTTCTCCATATTTCGTTCTTCTATGTTGAAGCGTTCGTTTACACTAACAGTTTCCACTCTGGCATTTCACTCTGTTTTCTCCTATATTGATAGATGTATTTGGAACTCTAAATCAAACACAGTTTGTGGTAGCTTCTTGAAACTTGACACAGTAAAGCAGTTTCACATTCTAACTCTATGTTTTGTTTCCTTTTCATGTAGCCCTAAGCAGTGACTGGCGAGAAACACTTTCATTGAAAGGGGTTGCAAGCTTCCAAAAATTACGAGTCTTCAGAAATCTCAGCAAATATTTTTTCACCCAAACTAGATGATACTTTCAGGTAATGATCAGTACACTAAGCCCTCTTGGTTCCCCAAATTTCGTTCTTCTATGTTGAAGTGTTCGTTTACACTAACAGTTTCCACTCTGGCATTTCACTCTGTTTTCTCCTATATTGATAGATGTATTTGGAACTCTAAATCAAACACGGTTTGTGCTAGCTTCTTGAAACTTGACACAGTAAAGCAGTTTCACATTGTAACTCTATGTTTTGTTTCCTTTTCATGTAGCTTTAAGCAGTGACTGGCGAGAAACACTTTCATTGAAAGGGGTTGCAAGCTTCCAAAAATTACGAGTCTCCAGAAATCTCAGCAAATATTTTTTCACCCAAACTGGATGATACTTTCAGGTAATGATCAGTACACTAAGCCCACTTGGTTCCCCAAATTTCGTTCTTCTATGTTGAAGCGTTCGTTTCCAGTAACAGTTTGAATTTTGTCGTTTCACTCTGTTTTCTCCTATATTGATAGATGTATTTGGAACACTAAATCAAACACGGTTTGTGCTAGCTTCTTGAAACTTGACACAGTAAAGCAGTTTCACATTCTAACTCTATGTTTTGTTTCCTTTTCATGTAGCCCTAAGCAGTGACGGGCGAGAAACACCTTCATTGAAAGGGGTTGCAAGCTTCCAAAAATCACGAGTCTCCAGAAATCTCAGCAAATATTTTTTCACCCAAACTGGATGATACTTTCAGGTAATGATCAGTACACTTGGCCCACTTGGTTCTCCATATTTCGTTCTTCTATGTTGAAGCGTTCGTTTACAGTAACAGTTTCCACTCTGGCATTACACTCTGTTTTCTCCTATATTGATAGATGTATTTGGAACTCTAAATCAAACACGGTTTGTGCTAGCTTCTTGAAACTTGACACAGTAATGCAGTTTCACATTCTAACAATATGTTTTGTTTCCTTTTCATGTAGCCCTAAGCAGTGACTGGCGAGAAACACTTTCATTGAAAGGGGTTGCAAGCTTCCAAAAATTACGAGTCTCCAGAAATCTCAGCAAATATTTTTTCACCCAAACTGGATGATACTTTCAGGTAATGATTAGTACACTAAGCCCACTTGGTTCTCCAAATTTCGTTCTTCTATGTTGAAGCGTTCGTTTCTAGTAACAATTTGAATTTTGTCGTTTCACTCTGTTTTCTCCTATATTGATAGATGTATTTGGAACTCTAAATCAAACACGGTTTGTGCTAGCTTCTTGAAACTTGACACAGTAAAGCAGTTTCACATTCTAACTCTATGTTTTGTTTCCTTTTCATGTAGCCCTAAGCAGTGACTGGCGAGAAACACTTTCATTGAAAGGGGTTGCAAGCTTCCAAAAATTACGAGTCTCCAGAAATCTCAGCAAATATTTTTTCACCCAAACTGGATGATAGTTTCAGGTAATGATCAGAACACTAAGCCCACTTGGTTCTCCAAATTTCGTTCTTCTATGTTGAAGCGTTCGTTTCCAGTAACAGTTTCCATTCTGGCATTTCACTCTGTTTTCTCCTATATTGATAGATGTATTTGGAACTCTATATCAAACACAGTTTGTGCTAGCTTCTTGAAACTTGACACAGTAAAGCAGTTTCACATTCTAACTCTATGTTTTGTTTCCTTTTCTTGTAGCCCTAAGCAGTGACGGGCGAGAAACACTTTAATTGAAAGGGGTTGCAAGCTTCCAAAAATTACTAGTCTCCAGAAATCTCAGCAAATATATTTTCACCCAAACTGGATGATACTTTCAGGTAATGATCAGTACACTTGGCCCACTTGGTTCTCCATATTTCGTTCTTCTATGTTGAAGCGTTCGTTTACACTAACAGTTTCCACTCTGGCATTTCACTCTGTTTTCTCCTATATTGATAGATGTATTTGGAACTCTAAATCAAACACGGTTTGTGCTAGCTTCTTGAAACTTGACACAGTAAAGCAGTTTCACATTCTAACTCTATGTTTTGTTTCCTTTTCATGTAGCCCTAAGCAGTGACTGGCGAGAAACACTTTCATTGAAAGGGGTTGCAAGCTTCCAAAAATTACGAGTCTTCAGAAATCTCAGCAAATATTTTTTCACCCAAACTAGATGATACTTTCAGGTAATGATCAGTACACTAAGCCCTCTTGGTTCCCCAAATTTCGTTCTTCTATGTTGAAGCGTTCGTTTACACTAACAGTTTCCACTCTGGCATTTCACTCTGTTTTCTCCTATATTGATAGATGTATTTGGAACTCTAAATCAAACACGGTTTGTGCTAGCTTCTTGAAACTTGACACAGTAAAGCAGTTTCACATTGTAACTCTATGTTTTGTTTCCTTTTCATGTAGCTTTAAGCAGTGACTGGCGAGAAACACTTTCATTGAAAGGGGTTGCAAGCTTCCAAAAATTACGAGTCTCCAGAAATCTCAGCAAATATTTTTTCACCCAAACTGGATGATACTTTCACGTAATGATCAGTACACTAAGCCCACTTGGTTCTCCAAATTTCGTTCTTCTATGTTGAAGCGTTCGTTTCCAGTAACAGTTTGAATTTTGTCGTTTCACTCTGTTTTCTTCTATATTGATAGATGTATTTGGAACACTAAATCAAACACGGTTTGTGCTAGCTTCTTGAAACGTGACACAGTAAAGCAGTTTCACATTCTAACTCTATGTTTGGTTTCCTTTTCATGTAGCTTTAAGCAGTGACTGGCGAGAAACACCTTCATTGAAAGGGGTTGCAAGCTTCCAAAAATCACGAGTCTCCAGAAATCTCAGCAAATATTTTTTCACCCAAACTGGATGATACTTTCAGGTAATGATCAGTACACTTGGCCCACTTGGTTCTCCATATTTCGTTCTTCTATGTTGAAGCGTTCGTTTACAGTAACAGTTTCCACTCTGGCATTACACTCTGTTTTCTCCTATATTGATAGATGTATTTGGAACTCTAAATCAAACACGGTTTGTGCTAGCTTCTTGAAACTTGACACAGTAATGCAGTTTCACATTCTAACAATATGTTTTGTTTCCTTTTCATGTAGCCCTAAGCAGTGACTGGCGAGAAACACTTTCATTGAAAGGGGTTGCAAGCTTCCAAAAATTACGAGTCTCCAGAAATCTCAGCAAATATTTTTTCACCCAAACTGGATGATACTTTCAGGTAATGATTAGTACACTAAGCCCACTTGGTTCTCCAAATTTCGTTCTTCTATGTTGAAGCGTTCGTTTCTAGTAACAATTTGAATTTTGTCGTTTCACTCTGTTTTCTCCTATATTGATAGATGTATTTGGAACTCTAAATCAAACACGGTTTGTGCTAGCTTCTTGAAACTTGACACAGTAAAGCAGTTTCACATTCTAACTCTATGTTTTGTTTCCTTTTCATGTAGCCCTAAGCAGTGACTGGCGAGAAACACTTTCATTGAAAGGGGTTGCAAGCTTCCAAAAATTACGAGTCTCCAGAAATCTCAGCAAATATTTTTTCACCCAAACTGGATGACAGTTTCAGGTAATGATCAGAACACTAAGCCCACTTGGTTCTCCAAATTTCATTCTTCTATGTTGAAGCGTTCGTTTCCAGTAACAGTTTCCATTCTGGCATTTCACTCTGTTTTCTCCTATATTGATAGATGTATTTGGAACTCTAAATCAAACACGGTTTGTGCTAGCTTCTTGAAACTTGACACAGTAATGCAGTTTCACATTCTAACAATATGTTTTGTTTCCTTTTCTTGTAGCCCTAAGCAGTGACGGGTGAGAAACACTTTCATTGAAAGGGGTTGCAAGCTTCCAAAAATTACGAGTCTCCAGAAATCTCAGCAAATATTTTTTCACCCAAACTGGATGATACTTTCAGGTAATGATCAGTACACTTGGCCCACTTGGTTCTCCATATTTCGTTCTTCTATGTTGAAGCGTTCGTTTACACTAACAGTTTCCACTCTGGCATTTCACTCTGTTTTCTCCTATATTGATAGATGTATTTGGAACTCTAAATCAAACACAGTTTGTGGTAGCTTCTTGAAACTTGACACAGTAAAGCAGTTTCACATTCTAACTCTATGTTTTGTTTCCTTTTCATGTAGCCCTAAGCAGTGACTGGCGAGAAACACTTTCATTGAAAGGGGTTGCAAGCTTCCAAAAATTACGAGTCTTCAGAAATCTCAGCAAATATTTTTTCACCCAAACTAGATGATACTTTCAGGTAATGATCAGTACACTAAGCCCTCTTGGTTCCCCAAATTTCGTTCTTCTATGTTGAAGTGTTCGTTTACACTAACAGTTTCCACTCTGGCATTTCACTCTGTTTTCTCCTATATTGATAGATGTATTTGGAACTCTAAATCAAACACGGTTTGTGCTAGCTTCTTGAAACTTGACACAGTAAAGCAGTTTCACATTGTAACTCTATGTTTTGTTTCCTTTTCATGTAGCTTTAAGCAGTGACTGGCGAGAAACACTTTCATTGAAAGGGGTTGCAAGCTTCCAAAAATTACGAGTCTCCAGAAATCTCAGCAAATATTTTTTCACCCAAACTGGATGATACTTTCAGGTAATGATCAGTACACTAAGCCCACTTGGTTCCCCAAATTTCGTTCTTCTATGTTGAAGCGTTCGTTTCCAGTAACAGTTTGAATTTTGTCGTTTCACTCTGTTTTCTCCTATATTGATAGATGTATTTGGAACACTAAATCAAACACGGTTTGTGCTAGCTTCTTGAAACTTGACACAGTAAAGCAGTTTCACATTCTAACTCTATGTTTTGTTTCCTTTTCATGTAGCTTTAAGCAGTGACGGGTGAGAAACACCTTCATTGAAAGGGGTTGCAAGCTTCCAAAAATCACGAGTCTCCAGAAATCTCAGCAAATATTTTTTCACCCAAACTGGATGATACTTTCAGGTAATGATCAGTACACTTGGCCCACTTGGTTCTCCATATTTCGTTCTTCTATGTTGAAGCGTTCGTTTACAGTAACAGTTTCCACTCTGGCATTACACTCTGTTTTCTCCTATATTGATAGATGTATTTGGAACTCTAAATCAAACACGGTTTGTGCTAGCTTCTTGAAACTTGACACAGTAATGCAGTTTCACATTCTAACAATATGTTTTGTTTCCTTTTCTTGTAGCCCTAAGCAGTGACGGGTGAGAAACACTTTCATTGAAAGGGGTTGCAAGCTTCCAAAAATTACGAGTCTCCAGAAATCTCAGCAAATATTTTTTCACCCAAACTGGATGATACTTTCAGGTAATGATCAGTACACTTGGCCCACTTGGTTCTCCATATTTCGTTCTTCTATGTTGAAGCGTTCGTTTACACTAACAGTTTCCACTCTGGCATTTCACTCTGTTTTCTCCTATATTGATAGATGTATTTGGAACTCTAAATCAAACACAGTTTGTGGTAGCTTCTTGAAACTTGACACAGTAAAGCAGTTTCACATTCTAACTCTATGTTTTGTTTCCTTTTCATGTAGCCCTAAGCAGTGACTGGCGAGAAACACTTTCATTGAAAGGGGTTGCAAGCTTCCAAAAATTACGAGTCTTCAGAAATCTCAGCAAATATTTTTTCACCCAAACTAGATGATACTTTCAGGTAATGATCAGTACACTAAGCCCTCTTGGTTCCCCAAATTTCGTTCTTCTATGTTGAAGTGTTCGTTTACACTAACAGTTTCCACTCTGGCATTTCACTCTGTTTTCTCCTATATTGATAGATGTATTTGGAACTCTAAATCAAACACGGTTTGTGCTAGCTTCTTGAAACTTGACACAGTAAAGCAGTTTCACATTGTAACTCTATGTTTTGTTTCCTTTTCATGTAGCTTTAAGCAGTGACTGGCGAGAAACACTTTCATTGAAAGGGGTTGCAAGCTTCCAAAAATTACGAGTCTCCAGAAATCTCAGCAAATATTTTTTCACCCAAACTGGATGATACTTTCAGGTAATGATTAGTACACTAAGCCCACTTGGTTCTCCAAATTTCGTTCTTCTATGTTGAAGCGTTCGTTTCTAGTAACAATTTGAATTTTGTCGTTTCACTCTGTTTTCTCCTATATTGATAGATGTATTTGGAACTCTAAATCAAACACGGTTTGTGCTAGCTTCTTGAAACTTGACACAGTAAAGCAGTTTCACATTCTAACTCTATGTTTTGTTTCCTTTTCATGTAGCCCTAAGCAGTGACTGGCGAGAAACACTTTCATTGAAAGGGGTTGCAAGCTTCCAAAAATTACGAGTCTCCAGAAATCTCAGCAAATATTTTTTCACCCAAACTGGATGATAGTTTCAGGTAATGATCAGAACACTAAGCCCACTTGGTTCTCCAAATTTCGTTCTTCTATGTTGAAGCGTTCGTTTCCAGTAACAGTTTCCATTCTGGCATTTCACTCTGTTTTCTCCTATATTGATAGATGTATTTGGAACTCTAAATCAAACACAGTTTGTGCTAGCTTCTTGAAACTTGACACAGTAAAGCAGTTTCACATTCTAACTCTATGTTTTGTTTCCTTTTCTTGTAGCCCTAAGCAGTGACGGGCGAGAAACACTTTAATTGAAAGGGGTTGCAAGCTTCCAAAAATTACTAGTCTCCAGAAATCTCAGCAAATATATTTTCACCCAAACTGGATGATACTTTCAGGTAATGATCAGTACACTTGGCCCACTTGGTTCTCCATATTTCGTTCTTCTATGTTGAAGCGTTCGTTTACACTAACAGTTTCCACTCTGGCATTTCACTCTGTTTTCTCCTATATTGATAGATGTATTTGGAACTCTAAATCAAACACGGTTTGTGCTAGCTTCTTGAAACTTGACACAGTAAAGCAGTTTCACATTCTAACTCTATGTTTTGTTTCCTTTTCATGTAGCCCTAAGCAGTGACTGGCGAGAAACACTTTCATTGAAAGGGGTTGCAAGCTTCCAAAAATTACGAGTCTTCAGAAATCTCAGCAAATATTTTTTCACCCAAACTAGATGATACTTTCAGGTAATGATCAGTACACTAAGCCCTCTTGGTTCCCCAAATTTCGTTCTTCTATGTTGAAGCGTTCGTTTACACTAACAGTTTCCACTCTGGCATTTCACTCTGTTTTCTCCTATATTGATAGATGTATTTGGAACTCTAAATCAAACACGGTTTGTGCTAGCTTCTTGAAACTTGACACAGTAAAGCAGTTTCACATTGTAACTCTATGTTTTGTTTCCTTTTCATGTAGCTTTAAGCAGTGACTGGCGAGAAACACTTTCATTGAAAGGGGTTGCAAGCTTCCAAAAATTACGAGTCTCCAGAAATCTCAGCAAATATTTTTTCACCCAAACTGGATGATACTTTCAGGTAATGATCAGTACACTAAGCCCACTTGGTTCCCCAAATTTCGTTCTTCTATGTTGAAGCGTTCGTTTACACTAACAGTTTCCACTCTGGCATTTCACTCTGTTTTCTCCTATATTGATAGATGTATTTGGAACTCTAAATCAAACACGGTTTGTGCTAGCTTCTTGAAACTTGACACAGTAAAGCAGTTTCACATTCTAACTCTATGTTTTGTTTCCTTTTCATGTAGCCCTAAGCAGTTACTGGCGAGAAACACTTTCATTGAAAGGGGTTGCAAGCTTCCAAAAATTACGAGTCTCCAGAAATCTCAGCAAATATTTTTTCACCCAAACTGGATGATAGTTTCAGGTAATGATCAGAACACTAAGCCCACTTGGTTCTCCAAATTTCGTTCTTCTATGTTGAAGCGTTCGTTTCCAGTAACAGTTTCCATTCTGGCATTTCACTCTGTTTTCTCCTATATTGATAGATGTATTTGGAACTCTAAATCAAACACGGTTTGTGCTAGCTTCTTGAAACTTGACACAGTAATGCAGTTTCACATTCTAACAATATGTTTTGTTTCCTTTTCTTGTAGCCCTAAGCAGTGACGGGTGAGAAACACTTTCATTGAAAGGGGTTGCAAGCTTCCAAAAATTACGAGTCTCCAGAAATCTCAGCAAATATTTTTTCACCCAAACTGGATGATACTTTCAGGTAATGATCAGTACACTTGGCCCACTTGGTTCTCCATATTTCGTTCTTCTATGTTGAAGCGTTCGTTTACACTAACAGTTTCCACTCTGGCATTTCACTCTGTTTTCTCCTATATTGATAGATGTATTTGGAACTCTAAATCAAACACAGTTTGTGGTAGCTTCTTGAAACTTGACACAGTAAAGCAGTTTCACATTCTAACTCTATGTTTTGTTTCCTTTTCATGTAGCCCTAAGCAGTGACTGGCGAGAAACACTTTCATTGAAAGGGGTTGCAAGCTTCCAAAAATTACGAGTCTTCAGAAATCTCAGCAAATATTTTTTCACCCAAACTAGATGATACTTTCAGGTAATGATCAGTACACTAAGCCCTCTTGGTTCCCCAAATTTCGTTCTTCTATGTTGAAGTGTTCGTTTACACTAACAGTTTCCACTCTGGCATTTCACTCTGTTTTCTCCTATATTGATAGATGTATTTGGAACTCTAAATCAAACACGGTTTGTGCTAGCTTCTTGAAACTTGACACAGTAAAGCAGTTTCACATTGTAACTCTATGTTTTGTTTCCTTTTCATGTAGCTTTAAGCAGTGACTGGCGAGAAACACTTTCATTGAAAGGGGTTGCAAGCTTCCAAAAATTACGAGTCTCCAGAAATCTCAGCAAATATTTTTTCACCCAAACTGGATGATACTTTCAGGTAATGATCAGTACACTAAGCCCACTTGGTTCCCCAAATTTCGTTCTTCTATGTTGAAGCGTTCGTTTACACTAACAGTTTCCACTCTGGCATTTCACTCTGTTTTCTCCTATATTGATAGATGTATTTGGAACTCTAAATCAAACACGGTTTGTGCTAGCTTCTTGAAACTTGACACAGTAAAGCAGTTTCACATTCTAACTCTATGTTTTGTTTCCTTTTCATGTAGCCCTAAGCAGTGACTGGCGAGAAACACTTTCATTGAAAGGGGTTGCAAGCTTCCAAAAATTACGAGTCTCCAGAAATCTCAGCAAATATTTTTTCACCCAAACTGGATGATAGTTTCAGGTAATGATCAGAACACTAAGCCCACTTGGTTCTCCAAATTTCGTTCTTCTATGTTGAAGCGTTCGTTTCCAGTAACAGTTTCCATTCTGGCATTTCACTCTGTTTTCTCCTATATTGATAGATGTATTTGGAACTCTAAATCAAACACGGTTTGTGCTAGCTTCTTGAAACTTGACACAGTAATGCAGTTTCACATTCTAACAATATGTTTTGTTTCCTTTTCTTGTAGCCCTAAGCAGTGACGGGTGAGAAACACTTTCATTGAAAGGGGTTGCAAGCTTCCAAAAATTACGAGTCTCCAGAAATCTCAGCAAATATTTTTTCACCCAAACTGGATGATACTTTCAGGTAATGATCAGTACACTTGGCCCACTTGGTTCTCCATATTTCGTTCTTCTATGTTGAAGCGTTCGTTTACACTAACAGTTTCCACTCTGGCATTTCACTCTGTTTTCTCCTATATTGATAGATGTATTTGGAACTCTAAATCAAACACAGTTTGTGGTAGCTTCTTGAAACTTGACACAGTAAAGCAGTTTCACATTCTAACTCTATGTTTTGTTTCCTTTTCATGTAGCCCTAAGCAGTGACTGGCGAGAAACACTTTCATTGAAAGGGGTTGCAAGCTTCCAAAAATTACGAGTCTTCAGAAATCTCAGCAAATATTTTTTCACCCAAACTAGATGATACTTTCAGGTAATGATCAGTACACTAAGCCCTCTTGGTTCCCCAAATTTCGTTCTTCTATGTTGAAGCGTTCGTTTACACTAACAGTTTCCACTCTGGCATTTCACTCTGTTTTCTCCTATATTGATAGATGTATTTGGAACTCTAAATCAAACACGGTTTGTGCTAGCTTCTTGAAACTTGACACAGTAAAGCAGTTTCACATTGTAACTCTATGTTTTGTTTCCTTTTCATGTAGCTTTAAGCAGTGACTGGCGAGAAACACTTTCATTGAAAGGGGTTGCAAGCTTCCAAAAATTACGAGTCTCCAGAAATCTCAGCAAATATTTTTTCACCCAAACTGGATGATACTTTCAGGTAATGATCAGTACACTAAGCCCACTTGGTTCCCCAAATTTCGTTCTTCTATGTTGAAGCGTTCGTTTCCAGTAACAGTTTGAATTTTGTCGTTTCACTCTGTTTTCTCCTATATTGATAGATGTATTTGGAACACTAAATCAAACACGGTTTGTGCTAGCTTCTTGAAACTTGACACAGTAAAGCAGTTTCACATTCTAACTCTATGTTTTGTTTCCTTTTCATGTAGCTTTAAGCAGTGACGGGCGAGAAACACCTTCATTGAAAGGGGTTGCAAGCTTCCAAAAATCACGAGTCTCCAGAAATCTCAGCAAATATTTTTTCACCCAAACTGGATGATACTTTCAGGTAATGATCAGTACACTTGGCCCACTTGGTTCTCCATATTTCGTTCTTCTATGTTGAAGCGTTCGTTTACAGTAACAGTTTCCACTCTGGCATTACACTCTGTTTTCTCCTATATTGATAGATGTATTTGGAACTCTAAATCAAACACGGTTTGTGCTAGCTTCTTGAAACTTGACACAGTAATGCAGTTTCACATTCTAACAATATGTTTTGTTTCCTTTTCTTGTAGCCCTAAGCAGTGACGGGTGAGAAACACTTTCATTGAAAGGGGTTGCAAGCTTCCAAAAATTACGAGTCTCCAGAAATCTCAGCAAATATTTTTTCACCCAAACTGGATGATACTTTCAGGTAATGATCAGTACACTTGGCCCACTTGGTTCTCCATATTTCGTTCTTCTACGTTGAAGCGTTCGTTTACACTAACAGTTTCCACTCTGGCATTTCACTCTGTTTTCTCCTATATTGATAGATGTATTTGGAACTCTAAATCAAACACAGTTTGTGGTAGCTTCTTGAAACTTGACACAGTAAAGCAGTTTCCCATTCTAACTCTATGTTTTGTTTCCTTTTCATGTAGCCCTAAGCAGTGACTGGCGAGAAACACTTTCATTGAAAGGGGTTGCAAGCTTCCAAAAATTACGAGTCTTCAGAAATCTCAGCAAATATTTTTTCACCCAAACTAGATGATACTTTCAGGTAATGATCAGTACACTAAGCCCTCTTGGTTCCCCAAATTTCGTTCTTCTATGTTGAAGTGTTCGTTTACACTAACAGTTTCCACTCTGGCATTTCACTCTGTTTTCTCCTATATTGATAGATGTATTTGGAACTCTAAATCAAACACGGTTTGTGCTAGCTTCTTGAAACTTGACACAGTAAAGCAGTTTCACATTGTAACTCTATGTTTTGTTTCCTTTTCATGTAGCTTTAAGCAGTGACTGGCGAGAAACACTTTCATTGAAAGGGGTTGCAAGCTTCCAAAAATTACGAGTCTCCAGAAATCTCAGCAAATATTTTTTCACCCAAACTGGATGATACTTTCAGGTAATGATCAGTACACTAAGCCCACTTGGTTCCCCAAATTTCGTTCTTCTATGTTGAAGCGTTCGTTTCCAGTAACAGTTTGAATTTTTTCGTTTCACTCTGTTTTCTCCTATATTGATAGATGTATTTGGAACACTAAATCAAACACGGTTTGTGCTAGCTTCTTGAAACTTGACACAGTAAAGCAGTTTCACATTCTAACTCTATGTTTTGTTTCCTTTTCATGTAGCTTTAAGCAGTGACGGGCGAGAAACACCTTCATTGAAAGGGGTTGCAAGCTTCCAAAAATCACGAGTCTCCAGAAATCTCAGCAAATATTTTTTCACCCAAACTGGATGATACTTTCAGGTAATGATCAGTACACTTGGCCCACTTGGTTCTCCATATTTCGTTCTTCTATGTTGAAGCGTTCGTTTACAGTAACAGTTTCCACTCTGGCATTACACTCTGTTTTCTCCTATATTGATAGATGTATTTGGAACCCTAAATCAAACACGGTTTGTGCTAGCTTCTTGAAACTTGACACAGTAATGCAGTTTCACATTCTAACAATATGTTTTGTTTCCTTTTCATGTAGCCCTAAGCAGTGACTGGCGAGAAACACTTTCATTGAAAGGGGTTGCAAGCTTCCAAAAATTACGAGTCTCCAGAAATCTCAGCAAATATTTTTTCACCCAAACTGGATGATACTTTCAGGTAATGATTAGTACACTAAGCCCACTTGGTTCTCCAAATTTCGTTCTTCTATGTTGAAGCGTTCGTTTCTAGTAACAATTTGAATTTAGTCGTTTCACTCTGTTTTCTCCTATATTGATAGATGTATTTGGAACTCTAAATCAAACACGGTTTGTGCTAGCTTCTTGAAACTTGACACAGTAAAGCAGTTTCACATTCTAACTCTATGTTTTGTTTCCTTTTCATGTAGCCCTAAGCAGTGACTGGCGAGAAACACTTTCATTGAAAGGGGTTGCAAGCTTCCAAAAATTACGAGTCTCCAGAAATCTCAGCAAATATTTTTTCACCCAAACTGGATGATAGTTTCAGGTAATGATCAGAACACTAAGCCCACTTGGTTCTCCAAATTTCGTTCTTCTATGTTGAAGCGTTCGTTTCCAGTAACAGTTTCCATTCTGGCATTTCACTCTGTTTTCTCCTATATTGATAGATGTATTTGGAACTCTAAATCAAACACAGTTTGTGCTAGCTTCTTGAAACTTGACACAGTAAAGCAGTTTCACATTCTAACTCTATGTTTTGTTTCCTTTTCTTGTAGCCCTAAGCAGTGACGGGCGAGAAACACTTTCATTGAAAGGGGTTGCAAGCTTCCAAAAATTACTAGTCTCCAGAAATCTCAGCAAATATATTTTCACCCAAACTGGATGATACTTTCAGGTAATGATCAGTACACTTGGCCCACTTGGTTCTCCATATTTCGTTCTTCTATGTTGAAGCGTTCGTTTACACTAACAGTTTCCACTCTGGCATTTCACTCTGTTTTCTCCTATATTGATAGATGTATTTGGAACTCTAAATCAAACACGGTTTGTGCTAGCTTCTTGAAACTTGACACAGTAAAGCAGTTTCACATTCTAACTCTATGTTTTGTTTCCTTTTCATGTAGCCCTAAGCAGTGACTGGCGAGAAACACTTTCATTGAAAGGGGTTGCAAGCTTCCAAAAATTACGAGTCTTCAGAAATCTCAGCAAATATTTTTTCACCCAAACTAGATGATACTTTCAGGTAATGATCAGTACACTAAGCCCTCTTGGTTCCCCAAATTTCGTTCTTCTATGTTGAAGCGTTCGTTTACACTAACAGTTTCCACTCTGGCATTTCACTCTGTTTTCTCCTATATTGATAGATGTATTTGGAACTCTAAATCAAACACGGTTTGTGCTAGCTTCTTGAAACTTGACACAGTAAAGCAGTTTCACATTGTAACTCTATGTTTTGTTTCCTTTTCATGTAGCTTTAAGCAGTGACTGGCGAGAAACACTTTCATTGAAAGGGGTTGCAAGCTTCCAAAAATTACGAGTCTCCAGAAATCTCAGCAAATATTTTTTCACCCAAACTGGATGATACTTTCACGTAATGATCAGTACACTAAGCCCACTTGGTTCTCCAAATTTCGTTCTTCTATGTTGAAGCGTTCGTTTCCAGTAACAGTTTGAATTTTGTCGTTTCACTCTGTTTTCTTCTATATTGATAGATGTATTTGGAACACTAAATCAAACACGGTTTGTTCTAGCTTCTTGAAACTTGACACAGTAAAGCAGTTTCACATTCTAACTCTATGTTTGGTTTCCTTTTCATGTAGCTTTAAGCAGTGACTGGCGAGAAACACCTTCATTGAAAGGGGTTGCAAGCTTCCAAAAATCACGAGTCTCCAGAAATCTCAGCAAATATTTTTTCACCCAAACTGGATGATACTTTCAGGTAATGATCAGTACACTTGGCCCACTTGGTTCTCCATATTTCGTTCTTCTATGTTGAAGCGTTCGTTTACAGTAACAGTTTCCACTCTGGCATTACACTCTGTTTTCTCCTATATTGATAGATGTATTTGGAACTCTAAATCAAACACGGTTTGTGCTAGCTTCTTGAAACTTGACACAGTAATGCAGTTTCACATTCTAACAATATGTTTTGTTTCCTTTTCATGTAGCCCTAAGCAGTGACTGGCGAGAAACACTTTCATTGAAAGGGGTTGCAAGCTTCCAAAAATTACGAGTCTCCAGAAATCTCAGCAAATATTTTTTCACCCAAACTGGATGATACTTTCAGGTAATGATTAGTACACTAAGCCCACTTGGTTCTCCAAATTTCGTTCTTCTATGTTGAAGCGTTCGTTTCTAGTAACAATTTGAATTTTGTCGTTTCACTCTGTTTTCTCCTATATTGATAGATGTATTTGGAACTCTAAATCAAACACGGTTTGTGCTAGCTTCTTGAAACTTGACACAGTAAAGCAGTTTCACATTCTAACTCTATGTTTTGTTTCCTTTTCATGTAGCCCTAAGCAGTGACTGGCGAGAAACACTTTCATTGAAAGGGGTTGCAAGCTTCCAAAAATTACGAGTCTCCAGAAATCTCAGCAAATATTTTTTCACCCAAACTGGATGACAGTTTCAGGTAATGATCAGAACACTAAGCCCACTTGGTTCTCCAAATTTCATTCTTCTATGTTGAAGCGTTCGTTTCCAGTAACAGTTTCCATTCTGGCATTTCACTCTGTTTTCTCCTATATTGATAGATGTATTTGGAACTCTAAATCAAACACGGTTTGTGCTAGCTTCTTGAAACTTGACACAGTAATGCAGTTTCACATTCTAACAATATGTTTTGTTTCCTTTTCTTGTAGCCCTAAGCAGTGACGGGTGAGAAACACTTTCATTGAAAGGGGTTGCAAGCTTCCAAAAATTACGAGTCTCCAGAAATCTCAGCAAATATTTTTTCACCCAAACTGGATGATACTTTCAGGTAATGATCAGTACACTTGGCCCACTTGGTTCTCCATATTTCGTTCTTCTATGTTGAAGCGTTCGTTTACACTAACAGTTTCCACTCTGGCATTTCACTCTGTTTTCTCCTATATTGATAGATGTATTTGGAACTCTAAATCAAACACAGTTTGTGGTAGCTTCTTGAAACTTGACACAGGAAAGCAGTTTCACATTCTAACTCTATGTTTTGTTTCCTTTTCATGTAGCCCTAAGCAGTGACTGGCGAGAAACACTTTCATTGAAAGGGGTTGCAAGCTTCCAAAAATTACGAGTCTTCAGAAATCTCAGCAAATATTTTTTCACCCAAACTAGATGATACTTTCAGGTAATGATCAGTACACTAAGCCCTCTTGGTTCCCCAAATTTCGTTCTTCTATGTTGAAGTGTTCGTTTACACTAACAGTTTCCACTCTGGCATTTCACTCTGTTTTCTCCTATATTGATAGATGTATTTGGAACTCTAAATCAAACACGGTTTGTGCTAGCTTCTTGAAACTTGACACAGTAAAGCAGTTTCACATTGTAACTCTATGTTTTGTTTCCTTTTCATGTAGCTTTAAGCAGTGACTGGCGAGAAACACTTTCATTGAAAGGGGTTGCAAGATTCCAAAAATTACGAGTCTCCAGAAATCTCAGCAAATATTTTTTCACCCAAACTGGATGATACTTTCAGGTAATGATCAGTACACTAAGCCCACTTGGTTCCCCAAATTTCGTTCTTCTATGTTGAAGCGTTCGTTTCCAGTAACAGTTTGAATTTTGTCGTTTCACTCTGTTTTCTCCTATATTGATAGATGTATTTGGAACACTAAATCAAACACGGTTTGTGCTAGCTTCTTGAAACTTGACACAGTAAAGCAGTTTCACATTCTAACTCTATGTTTTGTTTCCTTTTCATGTAGCTTTAAGCAGTGACGGGCGAGAAACACCTTCATTGAAAGGGGTTGCAAGCTTCCAAAAATCACGAGTCTCCAGAAATCTCAGCAAATATTTTTTCACCCAAACTGGATGATACTTTCAGGTAATGATCAGTACACTTGGCCCACTTGGTTCTCCATATTTCGTTCTTCTATGTTGAAGCGTTCGTTTACAGTAACAGTTTCCACTCTGGCATTACACTCTGTTTTCTCCTATATTGATAGATGTATTTGGAACTCTAAATCAAACACGGTTTGTGCTAGCTTCTTGAAACTTGACACAGTAATGCAGTTTCACATTCTAACAATATGTTTTGTTTCCTTTTCTTGTAGCCCTAAGCAGTGACGGGTGAGAAACACTTTCATTGAAAGGGGTTGCAAGCTTCCAAAAATTACGAGTCTCCAGAAATCTCAGCAAATATTTTTTCACCCAAACTGGATGATACTTTCAGGTAATGATCAGTACACTTGGCCCACTTGGTTCTCCATATTTCGTTCTTCTATGTTGAAGCGTTCGTTTACACTAACAGTTTCCACTCTGGCATTTCACTCTGTTTTCTCCTATATTGATAGATGTATTTGGAACTCTAAATCAAACACAGTTTGTGGTAGCTTCTTGAAACTTGACACAGTAAAGCAGTTTCACATTCTAACTCTATGTTTTGTTTCCTTTTCATGTAGCCCTAAGCAGTGACTGGCGAGAAACACTTTCATTGAAAGGGGTTGCAAGCTTCCAAAAATTACGAGTCTTCAGAAATCTCAGCAAATATTTTTTCACCCAAACTAGATGATACTTTCAGGTAATGATCAGTACACTAAGCCCTCTTGGTTCCCCAAATTTCGTTCTTCTATGTTGAAGTGTTCGTTTACACTAACAGTTTCCACTCTGGCATTTCACTCTGTTTTCTCCTATATTGATAGATGTATTTGGAACTCTAAATCAAACACGGTTTGTGCTAGCTTCTTGAAACTTGACACAGTAAAGCAGTTTCACATTGTAACTCTATGTTTTGTTTCCTTTTCATGTAGCTTTAAGCAGTGACTGGCGAGAAACACTTTCATTGAAAGGGGTTGCAAGCTTCCAAAAATTACGAGTCTCCAGAAATCTCAGCAAATATTTTTTCACCCAAACTGGATGATACTTTCAGGTAATGATCAGTACACTAAGCCCACTTGGTTCCCCAAATTTCGTTCTTCTATGTTGAAGCGTTCGTTTCCAGTAACAGTTTGAATTTTGTCGTTTCACTCTGTTTTCTCCTATATTGATAGATGTATTTGGAACACTAAATCAAACACGGTTTGTGCTAGCTTCTTGAAACTTGACACAGTAAAGCAGTTTCACATTCTAACTCTATGTTTTGTTTCCTTTTCATGTAGCTTTAAGCAGTGACGGGCGAGAAACACCTTCATTGAAAGGGGTTGCAAGCTTCCAAAAATCACGAGTCTCCAGAAATCTCAGCAAATATTTTTTCACCCAAACTGGATGATACTTTCAGGTAATGATCAGTACACTTGGCCCACTTGGTTCTCCATATTTCGTTCTTCTATGTTGAAGCGTTCGTTTACAGTAACAGTTTCCACTCTGGCATTACACTCTGTTTTCTCCTATATTGATAGATGTATTTGGAACTCTAAATCAAACACGGTTTGTGCTAGCTTCTTGAAACTTGACACAGTAATGCAGTTTCACATTCTAACAATATGTTTTGTTTCCTTTTCATGTAGCCCTAAGCAGTGACTGGCGAGAAACACTTTCATTGAAAGGGGTTGCAAGCTTCCAAAAATTACGAGTCTCCAGAAATCTCAGCAAATATTTTTTCACCCAAACTGGATGATACTTTCAGGTAATGATTAGTACACTAAGCCCACTTGGTTCTCCAAATTTCGTTCTTCTATGTTGAAGCGTTCGTTTCTAGTAACAATTTGAATTTTGTCGTTTCACTCTGTTTTCTCCTATATTGATAGATGTATTTGGAACTCTAAATCAAACACGGTTTGTGCTAGCTTCTTGAAACTTGACACAGTAAAGCAGTTTCACATTCTAACTCTATGTTTTGTTTCCTTTTCATGTAGCCCTAAGCAGTGACTGGCGAGAAACACTTTCATTGAAAGGGGTTGCAAGCTTCCAAAAATTACGAGTCTCCAGAAATCTCAGCAAATATTTTTTCACCCAAACTGGATGATAGTTTCAGGTAATGATCAGAACACTAAGCCCACTTGGTTCTCCAAATTTCGTTCTTCTATGTTGAAGCGTTCGTTTCCAGTAACAGTTTCCATTCTGGCATTTCACTCTGTTTTCTCCTATATTGATAGATGTATTTGGAACTCTAAATCAAACACAGTTTGTGCTAGCTTCTTGAAACTTGACACAGTAAAGCAGTTTCACATTCTAACTCTATGTTTTGTTTCCTTTTCTTGTAGCCCTAAGCAGTGACGGGCGAGAAACACTTTAATTGAAAGGGGTTGCAAGCTTCCAAAAATTACTAGTCTCCAGAAATCTCAGCAAATATATTTTCACCCAAACTGGATGATACTTTCAGGTAATGATCAGTACACTTGGCCCACTTGGTTCTCCATATTTCGTTCTTCTATGTTGAAGCGTTCGTTTACACTAACAGTTTCCACTCTGGCATTTCACTCTGTTTTCTCCTATATTGATAGATGTATTTGGAACTCTAAATCAAACACGGTTTGTGCTAGCTTCTTGAAACTTGACACAGTAAAGCAGTTTCACATTCTAACTCTATGTTTTGTTTCCTTTTCATGTAGCCCTAAACAGTGACTGGCGAGAAACACTTTCATTGAAAGGGGTTGCAAGCTTCCAAAAATTACGAGTCTTCAGAAATCTCAGCAAATATTTTTTCACCCAAACTAGATGATACTTTCAGGTAATGATCAGTACACTAAGCCCTCTTGGTTCCCCAAATTTCGTTCTTCTATGTTGAAGCGTTCGTTTACACTAACAGTTTCCACTCTGGCATTTCACTCTGTTTTCTCCTATATTGATAGATGTATTTGGAACTCTAAATCAAACACGGTTTGTGCTAGCTTCTTGAAACTTGACACAGTAAAGCAGTTTCACATTGTAACTCTATGTTTTGTTTCCTTTTCATGTAGCTTTAAGCAGTGACTGGCGAGAAACACTTTCATTGAAAGGGGTTGCAAGCTTCCAAAAATTACGAGTCTCCAGAAATCTCAGCAAAAATTTTTTCACCCAAACTGGATGATACTTTCAAGTAATGATCAGTACACTAAGCCCACTTGGTTCTCCAAATTTCATTCTTCTATGTTGAAGCGTTCGTTTCCAGTAACAGTTTCCATTCTGGCATTTCACTCTGTTTTCTCCTATATTGATAGATGTATTTGGAACTCTAAATCAAACACGGTTTGTGCTAGCTTCTTGAAACTTGACACAGTAAAGCAGTTTCACATTCTAACTCTATGTTTTGTTTCCTTTTCATGTAGCCCTAAGCAGTGACTGGCGAGAAACACTTTCATTGAAAGGGGTTGCAAGCTTCCAAAAATTACGAGTCTCCAGAAATCTCAGCAAATATTTTTTCACCCAAACTGGATGATACTTTCAGGTAATGATCAGTACACTAAGCCCACTTGGTTCCCCAAATTTCGTTCTTCTATGTTGAAGCGTTCGTTTCCAGTAACAGTTTGAATTTTGTCGTTTCACTCTGTTTTCTCCTATATTGATAGATGTATTTGGAACACTAAATCAAACACGGTTTGTGCTAGCTTCTTGAAACTTGACACAGTAAAGCAGTTTCACATTCTAACTCTATGTTTTGTTTCTTTTTCATGTAGCCCTAAGCAGTGACTGGCGAGAAACACTTTCATTGAAAGGGTTTGCAAGCTTCCAAAAATCACTAGTCTCCAGAAATCTCAGCAAATATATTTTCACCCAAACTGGATGATACTTTCAGGTAATGATCAGTACACTTGGCCCACTTGGTTCTCCATATTTCGTTCTTCTATGTTGAAGCGTTCGTTTACACTAACAGTTTCCACTCTGGCATTTCCCTCTGTTTTCTCCTATATTGATAGATGTATTTGGAACTCTAAATCAAACACGGTTTGTGCTAGCTTCTTGAAACTTGACACAGTAAAGCAGTTTCACATTCTAACTCTATGTTTTGTTTCCTTTTCATGTAGCCCTAAGCAGTGACTGGCGAGAAACACTTTCATTGAAAGGGGTTGCAAGCTTCCAAAAATTACGAGTCTTCAGAAATCTCAGCAAATATTTTTTCACCCAAACTAGATGATACTTTCAGGTAATGATCAGTACACTAAGCCCTCTTGGTTCCCCAAATTTCGTTCTTCTATGTTGAAGCGTTCGTTTACACTAACAGTTTCCACTCTGGTATTTCACTCTGTTTTCTCCTATATTGATAGATGTATTTGGAACTCTAAATCAAACACGGTTTGTGCTAGCTTCTTGAAACTTGACACAGTAAAGCAGTTTCACATTGTAACTCTATGTTTTGTTTCCTTTTCATGTAGCTTTAAGCAGTGACTGGCGAGAAACACTTTCATTGAAAGGGGTTGCAAGCTTCCAAAAATTACGAGTCTCCAGAAATCTCAGCAAAAATTTTTTCACCCAAACTGGATGATACTTTCAGGTAATGATCAGTACACTAAGCCCACTTGGTTCTCCAAATTTCATTCTTCTATGTTGAAGCGTTCGTTTCCAGTAACAGTTTCCATTCTGGCATTTCACTCTGTTTTCTCCTATATTGATAGATGTATTTGGAACTCTAAATCAAACACGGTTTGTGCTAGCTTCTTGAAACTTGACACAGTAAAGCAGTTTCACATTCTAACTCTATGTTTTGTTTCCTTTTCATGTAGCCCTAAGCAGTGACTGGCGAGAAACACTTTCATTGAAAGGGGTTGCAAGCTTCCAAAAATTACGAGTCTCCAGAAATCTCAGCAAATATTTTTTCACCCAAACTGGATGATACTTTCAGGTAATGATCAGTACACTAAGCCCACTTGGTTCCCCAAATTTCGTTCTTCTATGTTGAAGCGTTCGTTTCCAGTAACAGTTTGAATTTTGTCGTTTCACTCTGTTTTCTCCTATATTGATAGATGTATTTGGAACACTAAATCAAACACGGTTTGTGCTAGCTTCTTGAAACTTGACACAGTAAAGCAGTTTCACATTCTAACTCTATGTTTTGTTTCCTTTTCATGTAGCTTTAAGCAGTGACTGGCGAGAAACACCTTCATTGAACGGGGTTGCAAGCTTCCAAAAATCACGAGTCTCCAGAAATCTCAGCAAATATTTTTTCACCCAAACTGGATGATACTTTCAGGTAATGATCAGTACACTTGGCCCACTTGGTTCTCCATATTTCGTTCTTCTATGTTGAAGCGTTCGTTTACAGTAACAGTTTCCACTCTGGCATTACACTCTGTTTTCTCCTATATTGATAGATGTATTTGGAACTCTAAATCAAACACGGTTTGTGCTAGCTTCTTGAAACTTGACACAGTAATGCAGTTTCACATTCTAACCATATGTTTTGTTTCCTTTTCATGTAGCACTAAGCAGTGACTGGCGAGAAACACTTTCATTGAAAGGGGTTGCAAGCTTCCAAAAATTACGAGTCTCCAGAAATCTCAGCAAATATTTTTTCACCCAAGCTGCATGATACTTTCAGGTAATGATCAGTACACTAAGCCCACTAGGTTCCCCAAATTTCGTTCTTCTATGTTGAAGCGTTCCTTTCCAGTAACAGTTAGAATTTTGGCGTTTCACTCTGTTTTCTCCTATATTGATAGATGTATTTGGAACTCTAAATCAAACACGGTTTGTGCTAGCTTCTTGAAACTTGACACAGTAAAGCAGTTTCACATTCTAACTCTATGTTTTGTTTCTTTTTCATGTAGCCCTAAGCAGTGACTGGCGAGAAACACTTTCATTGAAAGGGGTTGCAAGCTTCCAAAAATTACTAGTCTCCAGAAATCTCAGCAAATATTTTTTTCACCCAAACTGCATGATACTTTCAGGTAATGATCAGTACAGTAAGCCCACTTGGTTCCCCAAATTTCATTCTTCTATGTTGAAGCGTTCGTTTCCAGTAACAGTTTGAATTTTTGCGTTTCACTCTGTTTTCTCCTATATTGATAGATGTATTTGGAACTCTAAATCAAACACGGTTTGTGCTAGCTTCTTGAAAGTTGACACAGTAAAGCAGTTTCACATTCTAACTCTATGTTTTGTTTCCTTTTCATGTAGCCCTAAGCAGTGACTGGCGAGAAACACTTTCATTGAAAGGGGTTGCAAGCTTCCAAAAATTACGAGTCTTCAGAAATCTCAGCAAATATTTTTTCACCCAAACTAGATGATACTTTCAGGTAATGATCAGTACACTAAGCCCTCTTGGTTCCCCAAATTTCGTTCTTCTATGTTGAAGCGTTCGTTTACACTAACAGTTTCCACTCTGGCATTTCAATCTGTTTTCTCCTATATTGATAGATGTATTTGGAACTCTAAATCAAACACGGTTTGTGCTAGCTTCTTGAAACTTGACACAGTAAAGCAGTTTCACATTGTAACTCTATGTTTTGTTTCCTTTTCATGTAGCTTTAAGCAGTGACTGGCGAGAAACACTTTCATTGAAAGGGGTTGCAAGCTTCCAAAAATTACGAGTCTCCAGAAATCTCAGCAAATATTTTTTCACCCAAACTGGATGATACTTTCAGGTAATGATCAGTACACTAAGCCCACTTGGTTCTCCAAATTTCATTCTTCTATGTTGAAGCGTTCCTTTCCAGTAACAGTTTCCATTCTGGCATTTCACTCTGTTTTCTCCTATATTGATAGATGTATTTGGAACTCTAAATCAAACACGGTTTGTGCTAGCTTCTTGAAACTTGACACAGTAAAGCAGTTTCACATTCTAACTCTATGTTTTGTTTCCTTTTCATGTAGCCCTAAGCAGTGACTGGCGAGAAACACTTTCATTGAAAGGGGTTGCAAGCTTCCAAAAATTACGAGTCTCCAGAAATCTCAGCAAATATTTTTTCACCCAAACTGGATGATACTTTCAGGTAATGATCAGTACACTAAGCCCACTTGGTTCCCCAAATTTCGTTCTTCTATGTTGAAGCGTTCGTTTCCAGTAACAGTTTGAATTTTGTCGTTTCACTCTGTTTTCTCCTATATTGATAGATGTATTTGGAACACTAAATCAAACACGGTTTGTGCTAGCTTCTTGAAACTTGACACAGTAAAGCAGTTTCACATTCTAACTCTATGTTTTGTTTCCTTTTCATGTAGCTTTAAGCAGTGACTGGCGAGAAACACCTTCATTGAACGGGGTTGCAAGCTTCCAAAAATCACGAGTCTCCAGAAATCTCAGCAAATATTTTTTCACCCAAACTGGATGATACTTTCAGGTAATGATCAGTACACTTGGCCCACTTGGTTCTCCATATTTCGTTCTTCTATGTTGAAGCGTTCGTTTACAGTAACAGTTTCCAATCTGGCATTACACTCTGTTTTCTCCTATATTGATAGATGTATTTGGAACTCTAAATCAAACACGGTTTGTGCTAGCTTCTTGAAACTTGACACAGTAATGCAGTTTCACATTCTAACCATATGTTTTGTTTCCTTTTCATGTAGCACTAAGCAGTGACTGGCGAGAAACACTTTCATTGAAAGGGGTTGCAAGCTTCCAAAAATTACGAGTCTCCAGAAATCTCAGCAAATATTTTTTCACCCAAGCTGCATGATACTTTCAGGTAATGATCAGTACACTAAGCCCACTTGGTTCTCCAAATTTCGTTCTTCTATGTTGAAGCGTTCGTTTCCAGTAACAGTTTGAATTTTGTCGTTTCACTCTTTTTTCTCCTATATTGATAGATGTATTTGGAACTCTAAATCAAACACGGTTTGTGCTAGCTTCTTGAAACTTGACACAGTAAAGCAGTTTCACATTCTAACTCTATGTTTTATTTCTTTTTCATGTAGCCCTAAGCAGTGACTGGCGAGAAACACTTTCATTGAAAGGGGTTGCAAGCTTCCAAAAATTACGAGTCTCCAGAAATCTCAGCAAATATTTTTCCACCCAAACTGCATGATACTTTCAGGTAATGATCAGTACACTAAGCCCACTTGGTTCCCCAAATTTCGTTCTTCTATGTTGAAGCGTTCGTTTCCAGTAACAGTTTGAATTTTTGCGTTTCACTCTGTTTTCTCCTATATTGATAGATGTATTTGGAACTCTAAATCAAACACGGTTTGTGCTAGCTTCTTGAAAGTTGACACAGTAAAGCAGTTTCACATTCTAACTCTATGTTTTGTTTCCTTTTCATGTAGCCCTAAGCAGTGACTGGCGAGAAACACTTTCATTGAAAGGGGTTGCAAGCTTCCAAAAATTACGAGTCTTCAGAAATCTCAGCAAATATTTTTTCACCCAAACTAGATGATACTTTCAGGTAATGATCAGTACACTAAGCCCTCTTGGTTCCCCAAATTTCGTTCTTCTATGTTGAAGCGTTCGTTTACAGTAACAGTTTCCACTCTGGCATTTCACTCTGTTTTCTCCTATATTGATAGATGTATTTGGAACTCTAAATCAAACACGGTTTGTGCTAGCTTCTTGAAACTTGACACAGTAAAGCAGTTTCACATTGTAACTCTATGTTTTGTTTCCTTTTCATGTAGCTTTAAGCAGTGACTGGCGAGAAACACTTTCATTGAAAGGGGTTGCAAGCTTCCAAAAATTACGAGTCTCCAGAAATCTCAGCAAATATTTTTTCACCCAAACTGGATGATACTTTCAGGTAATGATCAGTACACTAAGCCCACTTGGTTCTCCAAATTTCATTCTTCTATGTTGAAGGGTTCGTTTCCAGTAACAGTTTCCATTCTGGCATTTCACTCTGTTTTCTCCTATATTGATAGATGTATTTGGAACTCTAAATCAAACACGGTTTGTGCTAGCTTCTTGAAACTTGACACAGTAAAGCAGTTTCACATTCTAACTCTATGTTTTGTTTCCTTTTCATGTAGCCCTAAGCAGTGACTGGCGAGAAACACTTTCATTGAAAGGGGTTGCAAGCTTCCAAAAATTACGAGTCTCCAGAAATCTCAGCAAATATTTTTTCACCCAAACTGGATGATACTTTCAGGTAATGATCAGTACACTAAGCCCACTTGGTTCCCCAAATTTCGTTCTTCTATGTTGAAGCGTTCGTTTCCAGTAACAGTTTGAATTTTGTCGTTTCACTCTGTTTTCTCCTATATTGATAGATGTATTTGGAACACTAAATCAAACACGGTTTGTGCTAGCTTCTTGAAACTTGACACTGTAAAGCAGTTTCACATTCTAACTCTATGTTTTGTTTCCTTTTCATGTAGCTTTAAGCAGTGACTGGCGAGAAACACCTTCATTGAAAGGGGTTGCAAGCTTCCAAAAATTACGAGTCTCCAGAAATCTCAGCAAATATTTTTCCACCCAAACTGCATGATACTTTCAGGTAATGATCAGTACACTAAGCCCACTTGGTTCCCCAAATTTCGTTCTTCTATGTTGAAGCGTTCGTTTCCAGTAACAGTTTGAATTTTTGCGTTTCACTCTGTTTTCTCCTATATTGATAGATGTATTTGGAACTCTAAATCAAACACGGTTTGTGCTAGCTTCTTGAAACTTGACACAGTAAAGCAGTTTCACATTGTAACTCTATGTTTTGTTTCCTTTTCATGTAGCTTTAAGCAGTGACTGGCGAGAAACACTTTCATTGAAAGGGGTTGCAAGCTTCCAAAAATTACGAGTCTCCAGAAATCTCAGCAAATATTTTTTCACCCAAACTGGATGATACTTTCAGGTAATGATCAGTACACTAAGCCCACTTGGTTCCCCAAATTTCGTTCTTCTATGTTGAAGCGTTCGTTTCCAGTACCAGTTTGAATTTTGTCGTTTCACTCTGTTTTCTCCTATATTGATAGATGTATTTGGAACACTAAATCAAACACGGTTTGTGCTAGCTTCTTGAAACTTGACACAGTAAAGCAGTTTCACATTCTAACTCTATGTTTTGTTTCCTTTTTATGTAGCTTTAAGCAGTGACTGGCGAGAAACAACTTCATTGAAAGGGGTTGCAAGCTTCCAAAAATTACGAGTCTCCAGAAATCTCAGCAAATATTTTTTCACCCAAACTGGATGATACTTTCAGGTAATGATCAGTACACTTGGCCCACTCGGTTCTCCATATTTCGTTCTTCTATGTTGAAGCGTTCGTTTACACTAACAGTTTCCACTCTGGCATTTCACTCTGTTTTCTCCTATATTGATAGATGTATTTGGAACCCTAAATCAAACACGGTTTGTGCTAGCTTCTTGAAACTTGACACAGTAATGCAGTTTCACATTCTAACAATATGTTTTGTTTCCTTTTCATGTAGCCCTAAGCAGTGACTGGCGAGAAACACTTTCATTGAAAGGGGTTGCAAGCTTCCAAAAATTACGAGTCTCCAGAAATCTCAGCAAATATTTTTTCACCCAAACTGGATGATACTTTCAGGTAATGATTAGTACACTAAGCCCACTTGGTTCTCCAAATTTCGTTCTTCTATGTTGAAGCGTTCGTTTCTAGTAACAATTTGAATTTTGTCGTTTCACTCTGTTTTCTCCTATATTGATAGATGTATTTGGAACTCTAAATCAAACACGGTTTGTGCTAGCTTCTTGAAACTTGATACAGTAAAGCAGTTTCACATTCTAACTCTATGTTTTGTTTCCTTTTCATGTAGCCCTAAGCAGTGACTGGCGAGAAACACTTTCATTGAAAGGGGTTGCAAGCTTCCAAAAATTACGAGTCTCCAGAAATCTCAGCAAATATTTTTTCACCTAAACTGGATGATAGTTTCAGGTAATGATCAGAACACTAAGCCCACTTGGTTCCCCAAATTTCGTTCTTCTATGTTGAAGCGTTCCTTTCCAGTAACAGTTAGAATTTTGGCATTTCACTCTGTTTTCTCCTATATTGATAGATGTATTTGGAACTCTAAATCAAACACAGTTTGTGCTAGCTTCTTGAAACTTGACACAGTAAAGCAGTTTCACATTCTAACTCTATGTTTTGTTTCCTTTTCTTGTAGCCCTAAGCAGTGACAGGCGAGAAACACTTTCATTGAAAGGGGTTGCAAGCTTCCAAAAATTACGAGTCTCCAGAAATTTCAGCAAATATTTTTTCACCCAAACTGGATGATACTTTCAGGTAATGATCAGTACACTTGGCCCACTTGGTTCTCCATATTTCGTTCTTCTATGTTGAAGCGTTCGTTTACACTAACAGTTTCCACTCTGGCATTTCACTCTGTTTTCTCCTATATTGATAGATGTATTTGGAACTCTAAATGAAACACACTTTGTGCTAGCTTCTTGAAACTTGACACAGTAAAGCAGTTTCACATTCTAACTCTATGTTTTGTTTCCTTTTCATGTAGCTTTAAGCAGTGACTGGCGAGAAACACCTTCATTGAAAGGTGTTGCAAGCTTCCAAAAATCACGAGTCTCCAGAAATCTCAGCAAATATTTTTTCACCCAAACTGGATGATACTTTCAGGTAATGATCAGTACACTTGGCCCACTTGGTTCTCCATAATTCGTTCTTCTATGTTGAAGTGTTCGTTTACAGTAACAGTTTCCACTCTGGCATTACACTCTGTTTTCTCCTATATTGATAGATGTATTTGGAACTCTAAATCAAACACGGTTTGTGCTAGCTTCTTGAAACTTGACACAGTAATGCAGTTTCACATTCTAACAATATGTTTTGTTTCCTTTTCATGTAGCACTAAGCAGTGACTGGCGAGAAACACTTTCATTGAAAGGGGTTGCAAGCTTCCAAAAATTACGAGTCTCCAGAAATCTCAGCAAATATTTTTTCACCCAAGCTGCATGATACTTTCAGGTAATGATCAGTACACTAAGCCCACTTGGTTCCCCAAATTTCGTTCTTCTATGTTGAAGCGTTCCTTTCCAGTAACAGTTAGAATTTTGGCATTTCACTCTGTTTTCTCCTATATTGATAGATGTATTTGGAACTATAAATCAAACACGGTTTGTGCTAGCTTCTTGAAACTTGACACAGTAAAGCAGTTTCACATTCTAACTCTAAGTTTTGTTTCCTTTTCATGTAGCCCTAAGCAGTGACTGGCGAGAAACACTTTCATTGAAAGGGGTTGCAAGCTTCCAAAAATTACGAGTCTCCAGAAATCTCAGCAAATATTTTTTCACCCAAACTGGATGATACTTTCAGGTAATGATCAGTACACTAAGCCCACTTGGTTCTCCAAATTTCATTCTTCTATGTTGAAGCGTTCGTTTACAGTAACAGTTTCCATTCTGGCATTTCACTCTGTTTTCTCCTATATTGATAGATGTATTTGGAACTCTAAATCAAACACGGTTTGTGCTAGCTTCTTGAAACTTGACACAGTAAAGCAGTTTCACATTCTAACTCTATGTTTTGTTTCCTTTTCATGTAGCCCTAAGCAGTGACTGGCGAGAAACACTTTCATTGAAAGGGGTTGCAAGCTTCCAAAAATTACGAGTCTCCAGAAATCTCAGCAAATATTTTTTCACCCAAACTGGATGATACTTTCAGGTAATGATCAGTACACTAAGCCCACTTGGTTCCCCAAATTTCGTTCTTCTATGTTGAAGCGTTCGTTTCCAGTAACAGTTTGAATTTTGTCGTTTCACTCTGTTTTCTCCTATATTGATAGATGTATTTGGAACACTAAATCAAACACGGTTTGTGCTAGCTTCTTGAAACTTGACACAGTAAAGCAGTTTCACATTCTAACTCTATGTTTTGTTTCCTTTTCATGTAGCTTTAAGCAGTGACTGGCGAGAAACACCTTCATTGAACGGGGTTGCAAGCTTCCAAAAATCACGAGTCTCCAGAAATCTCAGCAAATATTTTTTCACCCAAACTGGATGATACTTTCAGGTAATGATCAGTACACTTGGCCCACTTGGTTCTCCATATTTCGTTCTTCTATGTTGAAGCGTTCGTTTACAGTAACAGTTTCCACTCTGGCATTACACTCTGTTTTCTCCTATATTGATAGATGTATTTGGAACTCTAAATCAAACACGGTTTGTGCTAGCTTCTTGAAACTTGACACAGTAATGCAGTTTCACATTCTAACCATATGTTTTGTTTCCTTTTCATGTAGCACTAAGCAGTGACTGGCGAGAAACACTTTCATTGAAAGGGGTTGCAAGCTTCCAAAAATTACGAGTCTCCAGAAATCTCAGCAAATATTTTTTCACCCAAGCTGCATGATACTTTCAGGTAATGATCAGTACACTAAGCCCACTTGGTTCTCCAAATTTCGTTCTTCTATGTTGAAGCGTTCGTTTCCAGTAACAGTTTGAATTTTGTCGTTTCACTCTTTTTTCTCCTATATTGATAGATGTATTTGGAACTCTAAATCAAACACGGTTTGTGCTAGCTTCTTGAAACTTGACACAGTAAAGCAGTTTCACATTCTAACTCTATGTTTTATTTCTTTTTCATGTAGCCCTAAGCAGTGACTGGCGAGAAACACTTTCATTGAAAGGGGTTGCAAGCTTCCAAAAATTACTATACTCCAGAAATCTCAGCAAATATTTTTTCACCCAAACTGCATGATACTTTCAGGTAATGATCAGTACACTAAGCCCACTTGGTTCCCCAAATTTCGTTCTTCTATGTTGAAGCGTTCGTTTCCAGTAACAGTTTGAATTTTTGCGTTTCACTCTGTTTTCTCCTATATTGATAGATGTATTTGGAACTCTAAATCAAACACGGTTTGTGCTAGCTTCTTGAAAGTTGACACAGTAAAGCAGTTTCACATTCTAACTCTATGTTTTGTTTCCTTTTCATGTAGCCCTAAGCAGTGACTGGCGAGAAACACTTTCATTGAAAGGGGTTGCAAGCTTCCAAAAATTACGAGTCTTCAGAAATCTCAGCAAATATTTTTTCACCCAAACTAGATGATACTTTCAGGTAATGATCAGTACACTAAGCCCTCTTGGTTCCCCAAATTTCGTTCTTCTATGTTGAAGCGTTCGTTTACAGTAACAGTTTCCACTCTGGCATTTCACTCTGTTTTCTCCTATATTGATAGATGTATTTGGAACTCTAAATCAAACACGGTTTGTGCTAGCTTCTTGAAACTTGACACAGTAAAGCAGTTTCACATTGTAACTCTATGTTTTGTTTCCTTTTCATGTAGCTTTAAGCAGTGACTGGCGAGAAACACTTTCATTGAAAGGGGTTGCAAGCTTCCAAAAATTACGAGTCTCCAGAAATCTCAGCAAATATTTTTTCACCCAAACTGGATGATACTTTCAGGTAATGATCAGTACACTAAGCCCACTTGGTTCTCCAAATTTCGTTCTTCTATGTTGAAGGGTTCGTTTCCAGTAACAGTTTCCATTCTGGCATTTCACTCTGTTTTCTCCTATATTGATAGATGTATTTGGAACTCTAAATCAAACACGGTTTGTGCTAGCTTCTTGAAACTTGACACAGTAAAGCAGTTTCACATTCTAACTCTATGTTTTGTTTCCTTTTCATGTAGCCCTAAGCAGTGACTGGCGAGAAACACTTTCATTGAAAGGGGTTGCAAGCTTCCAAAAATTACGAGTCTCCAGAAATCTCAGCAAATATTTTTTCACCCAAACTGGATGATACTTTCAGGTAATGATCAGTACACTAAGCCCACTTGGTTCCCCAAATTTCGTTCTTCTATGTTGAAGCGTTCGTTTCCAGTAACAGTTTGAATTTTGTCGTTTCACTCTGTTTTCTCCTATATTGATAGATGTATTTGGAACACTAAATCAAACACGGTTTGTGGTAGCTTCTTGAAACTTGACACTGTAAAGCAGTTTCACATTCTAACTCTATGTTTTGTTTCCTTTTCATGTAGCTTTAAGCAGTGACTGGCGAGAAACACCTTCATTGAAAGGGGTTGCAAGCTTCCAAAAATTACGAGTCTCCAGAAATCTCAGCAAATATTTTTCCACCCAAACTGCATGATACTTTCAGGTAATGATCAGTACACTAAGCCCACTTGGTTCCCCAAATTTCGTTCTTCTATGTTGAAGCGTTCGTTTCCAGTAACAGTTTGAATTTTTGCGTTTCACTCTGTTTTCTCCTATATTGATAGATGTATTTGGAACTCTAAATCAAACACGGTTTGTGCTAGCTTCTTGAAAGTTGACACAGTAAAGCAGTTTCACATTCTAACTCTATGTTTTGTTTCCTTTTCATGTAGCCCTAAGCAGTGACTGGCGAGAAACACTTTCATTGAAAGGGGTTGCAAGGTTCCAAAAATTACGAGTCTTCAGAAATCTCAGCAAATATTTTTTCACCCAAACTAGATGATACTTTCAGGTAATGATCAGTACACTAAGCCCTCTTGGTTCCCCAAATTTCGTTCTTCTATGTTGAAGCGTTCGTTTACAGTAACAGTTTCCACTCTGGCATTTCACTCTGTTTTCTCCTATATTGATAGATGTATTTGGAACTCTAAATCAAACACGGTTTGTGCTAGCTTCTTGAAACTTGACACAGTAAAGCAGTTTCACATTGTAACTCTATGTTTTGTTTCCTTTTCATGTAGCTTTAAGCAGTGACTGGCGAGAAACACTTTCATTGAAAGGGGTTGCAAGCTTCCAAAAATTACGAGTCTCCAGAAATCTCAGCAAATATTTTTTCACCCAAACTGGATGATACTTTCAGGTAATGATCAGTACACTAAGCCCACTTGGTTCTCCAAATTTCATTCTTCTATGTTGAAGGGTTCGTTTCCAGTAACAGTTTCCATTCTGGCATTTCACTCTGTTTTCTCCTATATTGATAGATGTATTTGGAACTCTAAATCAAACACGGTTGGTGCTAGCTTCTTGAAACTTGACACAGTAAAGCAGTTTCACATTCTAACTCTATGTTTTGTTTCCTTTTCATGTAGCCCTAAGCAGTGACTGGCGAGAAACACTTTCATTGAAAGGGGTTGCAAGCTTCCAAAAATTACGAGTCTCCAGAAATCTCAGCAAATATTTTTTCACCCAAACTGGATGATACTTTCAGGTAATGATCAGTACACTAAGCCCACTTGGTTCCCCAAATTTCGTTCTTCTATGTTGAAGCGTTCGTTTCCAGTAACAGTTTGAATTTTGTCGTTTCACTCTGTTTTCTCCTATATTGATAGATGTATTTGGAACACTAAATCAAACACGGTTTGTGCTAGCTTCTTGAAACTTGACACTGTAAAGCAGTTTCACATTCTAACTCTATGTTTTGTTTCCTTTTCATGTAGCTTTAAGCAGTGACTGGCGAGAAACACCTTCATTGAAAGGGGTTGCAAGCTTCCAAAAATTACGAGTCTCCAGAAATCTCAGCAAATATTTTTCCACCCAAACTGCATGATACTTTCAGGTAATGATCAGTACACTAAGCCCACTTGGTTCCCCAAATTTCGTTCTTCTATGTTGAAGCGTTCGTTTCCAGTAACAGTTTGAATTTTTGCGTTTCACTCTGTTTTCTCCTATATTGATAGATGTATTTGGAACTCTAAATCAAACACGGTTTGTGCTAGCTTCTTGAAACTTGACACAGTAAAGCAGTTTCACATTGTAACTCTATGTTTTGTTTCCTTTTCATGTAGCTTTAAGCAGTGACTGGCGAGAAACACTTTCATTGAAAGGGGTTGCAAGCTTCCAAAAATTACGAGTCTCCAGAAATCTCAGCAAATATTTTTTCACCCAAACTGGATGATACTTTCAGGTAATGATCAGTACACTAAGCCCACTTGGTTCCCCAAATTTCGTTCTTCTATGTTGAAGCGTTCGTTTCCAGTACCAGTTTGAATTTTGTCGTTTCACTCTGTTTTCTCCTATATTGATAGATGTATTTGGAACACTAAATCAAACACGGTTTGTGCTAGCTTCTTGAAACTTGACACAGTAAAGCAGTTTCACATTCTAACTCTATGTTTTGTTTCCTTTTTATGTAGCTTTAAGCAGTGACTGGCGAGAAACAACTTCATTGAAAGGGGTTGCAAGCTTCCAAAAATTACGAGTCTCCAGAAATCTCAGCAAATATTTTTTCACCCAAACTGGATGATACTTTCAGGTAATGATCAGTACACTTGGCCCACTCGGTTCTCCATATTTCGTTCTTCTATGTTGAAGCGTTCGTTTACACTAACAGTTTCCACTCTGGCATTTCACTCTGTTTTCTCCTATATTGATAGATGTATTTGGAACCCTAAATCAAACACGGTTTGTGCTAGCTTCTTGAAACTTGACACAGTAATGCAGTTTCACATTCTAACAATATGTTTTGTTTCCTTTTCATGTAGCCCTAAGCAGTGACTGGCGAGAAACACTTTCATTGAAAGGGGTTGCAAGCTTCTAAAAATTACGAGTCTCCAGAAATCTCAGCAAATATTTTTTCACCCAAACTGGATGATACTTTCAGGTAATGATTAGTACACTAAGCCCACTTGGTTCTCCAAATTTCGTTCTTCTATGTTGAAGCGTTCGTTTCTAGTAACAATTTGAATTTTGTCGTTTCACTCTGTTTTCTCCTATATTGATAGATGTATTTGGAACTCTAAATCAAACACGGTTTGTGCTAGCTTCTTGAAACTTGACACAGTAAAGCAGTTTCACATTCTAACTCTATGTTTTGTTTCCTTTTCATGTAGCCCTAAGCAGTGACTGGCGAGAAACACTTTCATTGAAAGGGGTTGCAAGCTTCCAAAAATTACGAGTCTCCAGAAATCTCAGCAAATATTTTTTCACCTAAACTGGATGATAGTTTCAGGTAATGATCAGAACACTAAGCCCACTTGGTTCTCCAAATTTCGTTCTTCTATGTTGAAGCGTTCGTTTCCAGTAACAGTTTCCATTCTGGCATTTCACTCTATTTTCTCCTATATTGATAGATGTATTTGGAACTCTAAATCAAACACAGTTTGTGCTAGCTTCTTGAAACTTGACACAGTAAAGCAGTTTCACATTCTAACTCTATGTTTTGTTTCCTTTTCTTGTAGCCCTAAGCAGTGACAGGCGAGAAACACTTTCATTGAAAGGGGTTGCAAGCTTCCAAAAATTACGAGTCTCCAGAAATTTCAGCAAATATTTTTTCACCCAAACTGGATGATACTTTCAGGTAATGATCAGTACACTTGGCCCACTTGGTTCTCCATATTTCGTTCTTCTATGTTGAAGCGTTCGTTTACACTAACAGTTTCCACTCTGGCATTTCACTCTGTTTTCTCCTATATTGATAGATGTATTTGGAACTCTAAATGAAACACACTTTGTGCTAGCTTCTTGAAACTTGACACAGTAAAGCAGTTTCACATTCTAACTCTATGTTTTGTTTCCTTTTCATGTAGCTTTAAGCAGTGACTGGCGAGAAACACCTTCATTGAAAGGTGTTGCAAGCTTCCAAAAATCACGAGTCTCCAGAAATCTCAGCAAATATTTTTTCACCCAAACTGGATGATACTTTCAGGTAATGATCAGTACACTTGGCCCACTTGGTTCTCCATAATTCGTTCTTCTATGTTGAAGTGTTCGTTTACAGTAACAGTTTCCACTCTGGCATTACACTCTGTTTTCTCCTATATTGATAGATGTATTTGGAACTCTAAATCAAACACGGTTTGTGCTAGCTTCTTGAAACTTGACACAGTAATGCAGTTTCACATTCTAACAATATGTTTTGTTTCCTTTTCATGTAGCACTAAGCAGTGACTGGCGAGAAACACTTTCATTGAAAGGGGTTGCAAGCTTCCAAAAATTACGAGTCTCCAGAAATCTCAGCAAATATTTTTTCACCCAAGCTGCATGATACTTTCAGGTAATGATCAGTACACTAAGCCCACTTGGTTCCCCAAATTTCGTTCTTCTATGTTGAAGCGTTCCTTTCCAGTAACAGTTAGAATTTTGGCATTTCACTCTGTTTTCTCCTATATTGATAGATGTATTTGGAACTATAAATCAAACACGGTTTGTGCTAGCTTCTTGAAACTTGACACAGTAAAGCAGTTTCACATTCTAACTCTAAGTTTTGTTTCCTTTTCATGTAGCCCTAAGCAGTGACTGGCGAGAAACACTTTCATTGAAAGGGGTTGCAAGCTTCCAAAAATTACGAGTCTCCAGAAATCTCAGCAAATATTTTTTCACCCAAACTGGATGATACTTTCAGGTAATGATCAGTACACTAAGCCCACTTGGTTCTCCAAATTTCATTCTTCTATGTTGAAGCGTTCCTTTCCAGTAACAGTTTCCATTCTGGCATTTCACTCTGTTTTCTCCTATATTGATAGATGTATTTGGAACTCTAAATCAAACATGGTTTGTGCTAGCTTCTTGAAACTTGACACAGTAAAGCAGTTTCACATTCTAACTCTATGTTTTGTTTCCTTTTCATGTAGCCCTAAGCAGTGACTGGCGAGAAACACTTTCATTGAAAGGGGTTGCAAGCTTCCAAAAATTACGAGTCTCCAGAAATCTCAGCAAATATTTTTTCACCCAAACTGGATGATACTTTCAGGTAATGATCAGTACACTAAGCCCACTTGGTTCCCCAAATTTCGTTCTTCTATGTTGAAGCGTTCGTTTCCAGTAACAGTTTGAATTTTGTCGTTTCACTCTGTTTTCTCCTATATTGATAGATGTATTTGGAACACTAAATCAAACACGGTTTGCGCTAGCTTCTTGAAACTTGACACAGTAAAGCAGTTTCACATTCTAACTCTATGTTTTGTTTCCTTTTCATGTAGCTTTAAGCAGTGACTGGCGAGAAACACCTTCATTGAACGGGGTTGCAAGCTTCCAAAAATCACGAGTCTCCAGAAATCTCAGCAAATATTTTTTCACCCAAACTGGATGATACTTTCAGGTAATGATCAGTACACTTGGCCCACTTGGTTCTCCATATTTCGTTCTTCTATGTTGAAGCGTTCGTTTACAGTAACAGTTTCCACTCTGGCATTACACTCTGTTTTCTCCTATATTGATAGATGTATTTGGAACTCTAAATCAAACACGGTTTGTGCTAGCTTCTTGAAACTTGACACAGTAATGCAGTTTCACATTCTAACCATATGTTTTGTTTCCTTTTCATGTAGCACTAAGCAGTGACTGGCGAGAAACACCTTCATTGAAAGGGGTTGCAAGCTTCCAAAAATTACGAGTCTCCAGAAATCTCAGCAAATATTTTTCCACCCAAACTGCATGATACTTTCAGGTAATGATCAGTACACTAAGCCCACTTGGTTCCCCAAATTTCGTTCTTCTATGTTGAAGCGTTCGTTTCCAGTAACAGTTTGAATTTTTGCGTTTCACTCTGTTTTCTCCTATATTGATAGATGTATTTGGAACTCTAAATCAAACACGGTTTGTGCTAGCTTCTTGAAACTTGACACAGTAAAGCAGTTTCACATTGTAACTCTATGTTTTGTTTCCTTTTCATGTAGCTTTAAGCAGTGACTGGCGAGAAACACTTTCATTGAAAGGGGTTGCAAGCTTCCAAAAATTACGAGTCTCCAGAAATCTCAGCAAATATTTTTTCACCCAAACTGGATGATACTTTCAGGTAATGATCAGTACACTAAGCCCACTTGGTTCCCCAAATTTCGTTCTTCTATGTTGAAGCGTTCGTTTCCAGTACCAGTTTGAATTTTGTCGTTTCACTCTGTTTTCTCCTATATTGATAGATGTATTTGGAACACTAAATCAAACACGGTTTGTGCTAGCTTCTTGAAACTTGACACAGTAAAGCAGTTTCACATTCTAACTCTATGTTTTGTTTCCTTTTTATGTAGCTTTAAGCAGTGACTGGCGAGAAACAACTTCATTGAAAGGGGTTGCAAGCTTCCAAAAATTACGAGTCTCCAGAAATCTCAGCAAATATTTTTTCACCCAAACTGGATGATACTTTCAGGTAATGATCAGTACACTTGGCCCACTCGGTTCTCCATATTTCGTTCTTCTATGTTGAAGCGTTCGTTTACACTAACAGTTTCCACTCTGGCATTTCACTCTGTTTTCTCCTATATTGATAGATGTATTTGGAACCCTAAATCAAACACGGTTTGTGCTAGCTTCTTGAAACTTGACACAGTAATGCAGTTTCACATTCTAACAATATGTTTTGTTTCCTTTTCATGTAGCCCTAAGCAGTGACTGGCGAGAAACACTTTCATTGAAAGGGGTTGCAAGCTTCTAAAAATTACGAGTCTCCAGAAATCTCAGCAAATATTTTTTCACCCAAACTGGATGATACTTTCAGGTAATGATTAGTACACTAAGCCCACTTGGTTCTCCAAATTTCGTTCTTCTATGTTGAAGCGTTCGTTTCTAGTAACAATTTGAATTTTGTCGTTTCACTCTGTTTTCTCCTATATTGATAGATGTATTTGGAACTCTAAATCAAACACGGTTTGTGCTAGCTTCTTGAAACTTGACACAGTAAAGCAGTTTCACATTCTAACTCTATGTTTTGTTTCCTTTTCATGTAGCCCTAAGCAGTGACTGGCGAGAAACACTTTCATTGAAAGGGGTTGCAAGCTTCCAAAAATTACGAGTCTCCAGAAATCTCAGCAAATATTTTTTCACCTAAACTGGATGATAGTTTCAGGTAATGATCAGAACACTAAGCCCACTTGGTTCTCCAAATTTCGTTCTTCTATGTTGAAGCGTTCGTTTCCAGTAACAGTTTCCATTCTGGCATTTCACTCTATTTTCTCCTATATTGATAGATGTATTTGGAACTCTAAATCAAACACAGTTTGTGCTAGCTTCTTGAAACTTGACACAGTAAAGCAGTTTCACATTCTAACTCTATGTTTTGTTTCCTTTTCTTGTAGCCCTAAGCAGTGACAGGCGAGAAACACTTTCATTGAAAGGGGTTGCAAGCTTCCAAAAATTACGAGTCTCCAGAAATTTCAGCAAATATTTTTTCACCCAAACTGGATGATACTTTCAGGTAATGATCAGTACACTTGGCCCACTTGGTTCTCCATATTTCGTTCTTCTATGTTGAAGCGTTCGTTTACACTAACAGTTTCCACTCTGGCATTTCACTCTGTTTTCTCCTATATTGATAGATGTATTTGGAACTCTAAATGAAACACACTTTGTGCTAGCTTCTTGAAACTTGACACAGTAAAGCAGTTTCACATTCTAACTCTATGTTTTGTTTCCTTTTCATGTAGCTTTAAGCAGTGACTGGCGAGAAACACCTTCATTGAAAGGTGTTGCAAGCTTCCAAAAATCACGAGTCTCCAGAAATCTCAGCAAATATTTTTTCACCCAAACTGGATGATACTTTCAGGTAATGATCAGTACACTTGGCCCACTTGGTTCTCCATAATTCGTTCTTCTATGTTGAAGTGTTCGTTTACAGTAACAGTTTCCACTCTGGCATTACACTCTGTTTTCTCCTATATTGATAGATGTATTTGGAACTCTAAATCAAACACGGTTTGTGCTAGCTTCTTGAAACTTGACACAGTAATGCAGTTTCACATTCTAACAATATGTTTTGTTTCCTTTTCATGTAGCACTAAGCAGTGACTGGCGAGAAACACTTTCATTGAAAGGGGTTGCAAGCTTCCAAAAATTACGAGTCTCCAGAAATCTCAGCAAATATTTTTTCACCCAAGCTGCATGATACTTTCAGGTAATGATCAGTACACTAAGCCCACTTGGTTCCCCAAATTTCGTTCTTCTATGTTGAAGCGTTCCTTTCCAGTAACAGTTAGAATTTTGGCATTTCACTCTGTTTTCTCCTATATTGATAGATGTATTTGGAACTATAAATCAAACACGGTTTGTGCTAGCTTCTTGAAACTTGACACAGTAAAGCAGTTTCACATTCTAACTCTAAGTTTTGTTTCCTTTTCATGTAGCCCTAAGCAGTGACTGGCGAGAAACACTTTCATTGAAAGGGGTTGCAAGCTTCCAAAAATTACGAGTCTCCAGAAATCTCAGCAAATATTTTTTCACCCAAACTGGATGATACTTTCAGGTAATGATCAGTACACTAAGCCCACTTGGTTCTCCAAATTTCATTCTTCTATGTTGAAGCGTTCCTTTCCAGTAACAGTTTCCATTCTGGCATTTCACTCTGTTTTCTCCTATATTGATAGATGTATTTGGAACTCTAAATCAAACACGGTTTGTGCTAGCTTCTTGAAACTTGACACAGTAAAGCAGTTTCACATTCTAACTCTATGTTTTGTTTCCTTTTCATGTAGCCCTAAGCAGTGACTGGCGAGAAACACTTTCATTGAAAGGGGTTGCAAGCTTCCAAAAATTACGAGTCTCCAGAAATCTCAGCAAATATTTTTTCACCCAAACTGGATGATACTTTCAGGTAATGATCAGTACACTAAGCCCACTTGGTTCCCCAAATTTCGTTCTTCTATGTTGAAGCGTTCGTTTCCAGTAACAGTTTGAATTTTGTCGTTTCACTCTGTTTTCTCCTATATTGATAGATGTATTTGGAACACTAAATCAAACACGGTTTGTGCTAGCTTCTTGAAACTTGACACAGTAAAGCAGTTTCACATTCTAACTCTATGTTTTGTTTCCTTTTCATGTAGCTTTAAGCAGTGACTGGCGAGAAACACCTTCATTGAACGGGGTTGCAAGCTTCCAAAAATCACGAGTCTCCAGAAATCTCAGCAAATATTTTTTCACCCAAACTGGATGATACTTTCAGGTAATGATCAGTACACTTGGCCCACTTGGTTCTCCATATTTCGTTCTTCTATGTTGAAGCGTTCGTTTACAGTAACAGTTTCCACTCTGGCATTACACTCTGTTTTCTCCTATATTGATAGATGTATTTGGAACTCTAAATCAAACACGGTTTGTGCTAGCTTCTTGAAACTTGACACAGTAATGCAGTTTCACATTCTAACCATATGTTTTGTTTCCTTTTCATGTAGCACTAAGCAGTGACTGGCGAGAAACACTTTCATTGAAAGGGGTTGCAAGCTTCCAAAAATTACGAGTCTCCAGAAATCTCAGCAAATATTTTTTCACCCAAGCTGCATGATACTTTCAGGTAATGATCAGTACACTAAGCCCACTTGGTTCTCCAAATTTCGTTCTTCTATGTTGAAGCGTTCGTTTCCAGTAACAGTTTGAATTTTGTCGTTTCACTCTTTTTTCTCCTATATTGATAGATGTATTTGGAACTCTAAATCAAACACGGTTTGTGCTAGCTTCTTGAAACTTGACACAGTAAAGCAGTTTCACATTCTAACTCTATGTTTTGTTTCCTTTTCATGTAGCCCTAAGCAGTGACTGGCGAGAAACACTTTCATTGAAAGGGGTTGCAAGCTTCCAAAAATTACGAGTCTTCAGAAATCTCAGCAAATATTTTTTCACCCAAACTAGATGATACTTTCAGGTAATGATCAGTACACTAAGCCCTCTTGGTTCCCCAAATTTCGTTCTTCTATGTTGAAGCGTTCGTTTACACTAACAGTTTCCACTCTGGTATTTCACTCTGTTTTCTCCTATATTGATAGATGTATTTGGAACTCTAAATCAAACACGGTTTGTGCTAGCTTCTTGAAACTTGACACAGTAAAGCAGTTTCACATTGTAACTCTATGTTTTGTTTCCTTTTCATGTAGCTTTAAGCAGTGACTGGCGAGAAACACTTTCATTGAAAGGGGTTGCAAGCTTCCAAAAATTACGAGTCTCCAGAAATCTCAGCAAAAATTTTTTCACCCAAACTGGATGATACTTTCAGGTAATGATCAGTACACTAAGCCCACTTGGTTCTCCAAATTTCATTCTTCTATGTTGAAGCGTTCGTTTCCAGTAACAGTTTCCATTCTGGCATTTCACTCTGTTTTCTCCTATATTGATAGATGTATTTGGAACTCTAAATCAAACACGGTTTGTGCTAGCTTCTTGAAACTTGACACAGTAAAGCAGTTTCACATTCTAACTCTATGTTTTGTTTCCTTTTCATGTAGCCCTAAGCAGTGACTGGCGAGAAACACTTTCATTGAAAGGGGTTGCAAGCTTCCAAAAATTACGAGTCTCCAGAAATCTCAGCAAATATTTTTTCACCCAAACTGGATGATACTTTCAGGTAATGATCAGTACACTAAGCCCACTTGGTTCCCCAAATTTCGTTCTTCTATGTTGAAGCGTTTGTTTCCAGTAACAGTTTGAATTTTGTCGTTTCACTCTGTTTTCTCCTATATTGATAGATGTATTTGGAACACTAAATCAAACACGGTTTGTGCTAGCTTCTTGAAACTTGACACAGTAAAGCAGTTTCACATTCTAACTCTATGTTTTGTTTCCTTTTCATGTAGCTTTAAGCAGTGACTGGCGAGAAACACCTTCATTGAACGGGGTTGCAAGCTTCCAAAAATCACGAGTCTCCAGAAATCTCAGCAAATATTTTTTCACCCAAACTGGATGATACTTTCAGGTAATGATCAGTACACTTGGCCCACTTGGTTCTCCATATTTCGTTCTTCTATGTTGAAGCGTTCGTTTACAGTAACAGTTTCCACTCTGGCATTACACTCTGTTTTCTCCTATATTGATAGATGTATTTGGAACTCTAAATCAAACACGGTTTGTGCTAGCTTCTTGAAACTTGACACAGTAATGCAGTTTCACATTCTAACCATATGTTTTGTTTCCTTTTCATGTAGCACTAAGCAGTGACTGGCGAGAAACACTTTCATTGAAAGGGGTTGCAAGCTTCCAAAAATTACGAGTCTCCAGAAATCTCAGCAAATATTTTTTCACCCAAGCTGCATGATACTTTCAGGTAATGATCAGTACACTAAGCCCACTAGGTTCCCCAAATTTCGTTCTTCTATGTTGAAGCGTTCCTTTCCAGTAACAGTTAGAATTTTGGCGTTTCACTCTGTTTTCTCCTATATTGATAGATGTATTTGGAACTCTAAATCAAACACGGTTTGTGCTAGCTTCTTGAAACTTGACACAGTAAAGCAGTTTCACATTCTAACTCTAAGTTTTGTTTCCTTTTCATGTAGCCCTAAGCAGTGACTGGCGAGAAACACTTTCATTGAAAGGGGTTGCAAGCTTCCAAAAATTACGAGTCTCCAGAAATCTCAGCAAATATTTTTTCACCCAAACTGGATGATACTTTCAGGTAATGATCAGTACACTAAGCCCACTTGGTTCTCCAAATTTCGTTCTTCTATGTTGAAGCGTTCGTTTCCAGTAACAGTTTGAATTTTTGCGTTTCACTCTGTTTTCTCCTATATTGATAGATGTATTTGGAACTCTAAATCAAACACGGTTTGTGCTAGCTTCTTGAAACTTGACACAGTAAAGCAGTTTCACATTCTAACTCTATGTTTTGTTTCTTTTTCATGTAGCCCTAAGCAGTGACTGGCGAGAAACACTTTCATTGAAAGGGGTTGCAAGCTTCCAAAAATTACTAGTCTCCAGAAATCTCAGCAAATATTTTTTCACCCAAACTGCATGATACTTTCAGGTAATGATCAGTACAGTAAGCCCACTTGGTTCCCCAAATTTCATTCTTCTATGTTGAAGCGTTCGTTTCCAGTAACAGTTTGAATTTTTGCGTTTCACTCTGTTTTCTCCTATATTGATAGATGTATTTGGAACTCTAAATCAAATACGGTTTGTGCTAGCTTCTTGAAAGTTGACACAGTAAAGCAGTTTCACATTCTAACTCTATCTTTTGTTTCCTTTTCATGTAGCCCTAAGCAGTGACTGGCGAGAAACACTTTCATTGAAAGGGGTTGCAAGCTTCCAAAAATTACGAGTCTTCAGAAATCTCAGCAAATATTTTTTCACCCAAACTAGATGATACTTTCAGGTAATGATCAGTACACTAAGCCCTCTTGGTTCCCCAAATTTCGTTCTTCTATGTTGAAGCGTTCGTTTACACTAACAGTTTCCACTCTGGCATTTCAATCTGTTTTCTCCTATATTGATAGATGTATTTGGAACTCTAAATCAAACACGGTTTGTGCTAGCTTCTTGAAACTTGACACAGTAAAGCAGTTTCACATGGTAACTCTATGTTTTGTTTCCTTTTCATGTAGCTTTAAGCAGTGACTGGCGAGAAACACTTTCATTGAAAGGGGTTGCAAGCTTCCAAAAATTACGAGTCTCCAGAAATCTCAGCAAATATTTTTTCACCCAAACTGGATGATACTTTCAGGTAATGATCAGTACACTAAGCCCACTTGGTTCTCCAAATTTCATTCTTCTATGTTGAAGCGTTCGTTTCCAGTAACAGTTTCCATTCTGGCATTTCACTCTGTTTTCTCCTATATTGATAGATGTATTTGGAACTCTAAATCAAACACGGTTTGTGCTAGCTTCTTGAAACTTGACACAGTAAAGCAGTTTCACATTCTAACTCTATGTTTTGTTTCCTTTTCATGTAGCCCTAAGCAGTGACTGGCGAGAAACACTTTCATTGAAAGGGGTTGCAAGCTTCCAAAAATTACGAGTCTCCAGAAATCTCAGCAAATATTTTTTCACCCAAACTGGATGATACTTTCAGGTAATGATCAGTACACTAAGCCCACTTGGTTCCCCAAATTTCGTTCTTCTATGTTGAAGCGTTCGTTTCCAGTAACAGTTTGAATTTTGTCGTTTCACTCTGTTTTCTCCTATATTGATAGATGTATTTGGAACACTAAATCAAACACGGTTTGTGCTAGCTTCTTGAAACTTGACACAGTAAAGCAGTTTCACATTCTAACTCTATGTTTTGTTTCCTTTTCATGTAGCTTTAAGCAGTGACTGGCGAGAAACACCTTCATTGAACGGGGTTGCAAGCTTCCAAAAATCACGAGTCTCCAGAAATCTCAGCAAATATTTTTTCACCCAAACTGGATGATACTTTCAGGTAATGATCAGTACACTTGGCCCACTTGGTTCTCCATATTTCGTTCTTCTATGTTGAAGCGTTCGTTTCCAGTAACAGTTTCCACTCTGGCATTACACTCTGTTTTCTCCTATATTGATAGATGTATTTGGAACTCTAAATCAAACACGGTTTGTGCTAGCTTCATGAAACTTGACACAGTAATGCAGTTTCACATTCTAACCATATGTTTTGTTTCCTTTTCATGTAGCACTAAGCAGTGACTGGCGAGAAACACTTTCATTGAAAGGGGTTGCAAGCTTCCAAAAATTACGAGTCTCCAGAAATCTCAGCAAATATTTTTTCACCCAAGCTGCATGATACTTTCAGGTAATGATCAGTACACTAAGCCCACTTGGTTCCCCAAATTTCGTTCTTCTATGTTGAAGCGTTCCTTTCCAGTAACAGTTAGAATTTTGGCGTTTCACTCTGTTTTCTCCTATATTGATAGATGTATTTGGAACTCTAAATCAAACACGGTTTGTGCTAGCTTCTTGAAACTTGACACAGTAAAGCAGTTTCACATTCTAACTCTAAGTTTTGTTTCCTTTTCATGTAGCCCTAAGCAGTGACTGGCGAGAAACACTTTCATTGAAAGGGGTTGCAAGCTTCCAAAAATTACGAGTCTCCAGAAATCTCAGCAAATATTTTTTCACCCAAACTGGATGATACTTTCAGGTAATGATCAGTACACTAAGCCCACTTGGTTCTCCAAATTTCGTTCTTCTATGTTGAAGCGTTCGTTTCCAGTAACAGTTTGAATTTTGTCGTTTCACTCTTTTTTCTCCTATATTGATAGATGTATTTGGAACTCTAAATCAAACACGGTTTGTGCTAGCTTCTTGAAACTTGACACAGTAAAGCAGTTTCACATTCTAACTCTATGTTTTGTTTCTTTTTCATGTAGCCCTAAGCAGTGACTGGCGAGAAACACTTTCATTGAAAGGGGTTGCAAGCTTCCAAAAATTACTATACTCCAGAAATCTCAGCAAATATTTTTTCACCCAAACTGCATGATACTTTCAGGTAATGATCAGTACACTAAGCCCACTTGGTTCCCCAAATTTCGTTCTTCTATGTTGAAGCGTTCGTTTCCAGTAACAGTTTGAATTTTTGCGTTTCACTCTGTTTTCTCCTATATTGATAGATGTATTTGGAACTCTAAATCAAACACGGTTTGTGCTAGCTTCTTGAAACTTGACACAGTAAAGCAGTTTCACATTCTAACTCTATGTTTTGTTTCCTTTTCATGTAGCCCTAAGCAGTGACTGGCGAGAAACACTTTCATTGAAAGGGGTTGCAAGCTTCCAAAAATTACGAGTCTTCAGAAATCTCAGCAAATATTTTTTCACCCAAACTAGATGATACTTTCAGGTAATGATCAGTACACTAAGCCCTCTTGGTTCCCCAAATTTCGTTCTTCTATGTTGAAGCGTTCGTTTACAGTAACAGTTTCCACTCTGGCATTTCACTCTGTTTTCTCCTATATTGATAGATGTATTTGGAACTCTAAATCAAACACGGTTTGTGCTAGCTTCTTGAAACTTGACACAGTAAAGCAGTTTCACATTGTAACTCTATGTTTTGTTTCCTTTTCATGTAGCTTTAAGCAGTGACTGGCGAGAAACACTTTCATTGAAAGGGGTTGCAAGCTTCCAAAAATTACGAGTCTCCAGAAATCTCAGCAAATATTTTTTCACCCAAACTGGATGATACTTTCAGGTAATGATCAGTACACTAAGCCCACTTGGTTCTCCAAATTTCATTCTTCTATGTTGAAGGGTTCGTTTCCAGTAACAGTTTCCATTCTGGCATTTCACTCTGTTTTCTCCTATATTGATAGATGTATTTGGAACTCTAAATCAAACACGGTTTGTGCTAGCTTCTTGAAACTTGACACAGTAAAGCAGTTTCACATTCTAACTCTATGTTTTGTTTCCTTTTCATGTAGCCCTAAGCAGTGACTGGCGAGAAACACTTTCATTGAAAGGGGTTGCAAGCTTCCAAAAATTACGAGTCTCCAGAAATCTCAGCAAATATTTTTTCACCCAAACTGGATGATACTTTCAGGTAATGATCAGTACACTAAGCCCACTTGGTTCCCCAAATTTCGTTCTTCTATGTTGAAGCGTTCGTTTCCAGTAACAGTTTGAATTTTGTCGTTTCACTCTGTTTTCTCCTATATTGATAGATGTATTTGGAACACTAAATCAAACACGGTTTGTGCTAGCTTCTTGAAACTTGACACTGTAAAGCAGTTTCACATTCTAACTCTATGTTTTGTTTCCTTTTCATGTAGCTTTAAGCAGTGACTGGCGAGAAACACCTTCATTGAAAGGGGTTGCAAGCTTCCAAAAATTACGAGTCTCCAGAAATCTCAGCAAATATTTTTCCACCCAAACTGCATGATACTTTCAGGTAATGATCAGTACACTAAGCCCACTTGGTTCCCCAAATTTCGTTCTTCTATGTTGAAGCGTTCGTTTCCAGTAACAGTTTGAATTTTTGCGTTTCACTCTGTTTTCTCCTATATTGATAGATGTATTTGGAACTCTAAATCAAACACGGTTTGTGCTAGCTTCTTGAAACTTGACACAGTAAAGCAGTTTCACATTGTAACTCTATGTTTTGTTTCCTTTTCATGTAGCTTTAAGCAGTGACTGGCGAGAAACACTTTCATTGAAAGGGGTTGCAAGCTTCCAAAAATTACGAGTCTCCAGAAATCTCAGCAAATATTTTTTCACCCAAACTGGATGATACTTTCAGGTAATGATCAGTACACTAAGCCCACTTGGTTCCCCAAATTTCGTTCTTCTATGTTGAAGCGTTCGTTTCCAGTACCAGTTTGAATTTTGTCGTTTCACTCTGTTTTCTCCTATATTGATAGATGTATTTGGAACACTAAATCAAACACGGTTTGTGCTAGCTTCTTGAAACTTGACACAGTAAAGCAGTTTCACATTCTAACTCTATGTTTTGTTTCCTTTTTATGTAGCTTTAAGCAGTGACTGGCGAGAAACAACTTCATTGAAAGGGGTTGCAAGCTTCCAAAAATTACGAGTCTCCAGAAATCTCAGCAAATATTTTTTCACCCAAACTGGATGATACTTTCAGGTAATGATCAGTACACTTGGCCCACTCGGTTCTCCATATTTCGTTCTTCTATGTTGAAGCGTTCGTTTACACTAACAGTTTCCACTCTGGCATTTCACTCTGTTTTCTCCTATATTGATAGATGTATTTGGAACCCTAAATCAAACACGGTTTGTGCTAGCTTCTTGAAACTTGACACAGTAATGCAGTTTCACATTCTAACAATATGTTTTGTTTCCTTTTCATGTAGCCCTAAGCAGTGACTGGCGAGAAACACTTTCATTGAAAGGGGTTGCAAGCTTCTAAAAATTACGAGTCTCCAGAAATCTCAGCAAATATTTTTTCACCCAAACTGGATGATACTTTCAGGTAATGATTAGTACACTAAGCCCACTTGGTTCTCCAAATTTCGTTCTTCTATGTTGAAGCGTTCGTTTCTAGTAACAATTTGAATTTTGTCGTTTCACTCTGTTTTCTCCTATATTGATAGATGTATTTGGAACTCTAAATCAAACACGGTTTGTGCTAGCTTCTTGAAACTTGACACAGTAAAGCAGTTTCACATTCTAACTCTATGTTTTGTTTCCTTTTCATGTAGCCCTAAGCAGTGACTGGCGAGAAACACTTTCATTGAAAGGGGTTGCAAGCTTCCAAAAATTACGAGTCTCCAGAAATCTCAGCAAATATTTTTTCACCTAAACTGGATGATAGTTTCAGGTAATGATCAGAACACTAAGCCCACTTGGTTCTCCAAATTTCGTTCTTCTATGTTGAAGCGTTCGTTTCCAGTAACAGTTTCCATTCTGGCATTTCACTCTATTTTCTCCTATATTGATAGATGTATTTGGAACTCTAAATCAAACACAGTTTGTGCTAGCTTCTTGAAACTTGACACAGTAAAGCAGTTTCACATTCTAACTCTATGTTTTGTTTCCTTTTCTTGTAGCCCTAAGCAGTGACAGGCGAGAAACACTTTCATTGAAAGGGGTTGCAAGCTTCCAAAAATTACGAGTCTCCAGAAATTTCAGCAAATATTTTTTCACCCAAACTGGATGATACTTTCAGGTAATGATCAGTACACTTGGCCCACTTGGTTCTCCATATTTCGTTCTTCTATGTTGAAGCGTTCGTTTACACTAACAGTTTCCACTCTGGCATTTCACTCTGTTTTCTCCTATATTGATAGATGTATTTGGAACTCTAAATGAAACACACTTTGTGCTAGCTTCTTGAAACTTGACACAGTAAAGCAGTTTCACATTCTAACTCTATGTTTTGTTTCCTTTTCATGTAGCTTTAAGCAGTGACTGGCGAGAAACACCTTCATTGAAAGGTGTTGCAAGCTTCCAAAAATCACGAGTCTCCAGAAATCTCAGCAAATATTTTTTCACCCAAACTGGATGATACTTTCAGGTAATGATCAGTACACTTGGCCCACTTGGTTCTCCATAATTCGTTCTTCTATGTTGAAGTGTTCGTTTACAGTAACAGTTTCCACTCTGGCATTACACTCTGTTTTCTCCTATATTGATAGATGTATTTGGAACTCTAAATCAAACACGGTTTGTGCTAGCTTCTTGAAACTTGACACAGTAATGCAGTTTCACATTCTAACAATATGTTTTGTTTCCTTTTCATGTAGCACTAAGCAGTGACTGGCGAGAAACACTTTCATTGAAAGGGGTTGCAAGCTTCCAAAAATTACGAGTCTCCAGAAATCTCAGCAAATATTTTTTCACCCAAGCTGCATGATACTTTCAGGTAATGATCAGTACACTAAGCCCACTTGGTTCCCCAAATTTCGTTCTTCTATGTTGAAGCGTTCCTTTCCAGTAACAGTTAGAATTTTGGCATTTCACTCTGTTTTCTCCTATATTGATAGATGTATTTGGAACTATAAATCAAACACGGTTTGTGCTAGCTTCTTGAAACTTGACACAGTAAAGCAGTTTCACATTCTAACTCTAAGTTTTGTTTCCTTTTCATGTAGCCCTAAGCAGTGACTGGCGAGAAACACTTTCATTGAAAGGGGTTGCAAGCTTCCAAAAATTACGAGTCTCCAGAAATCTCAGCAAATATTTTTTCACCCAAACTGGATGATACTTTCAGGTAATGATCAGTACACTAAGCCCACTTGGTTCTCCAAATTTCATTCTTCTATGTTGAAGCGTTCCTTTCCAGTAACAGTTTCCATTCTGGCATTTCACTCTGTTTTCTCCTATATTGATAGATGTATTTGGAACTCTAAATCAAACACGGTTTGTGCTAGCTTCTTGAAACTTGACACAGTAAAGCAGTTTCACATTCTAACTCTATGTTTTGTTTCCTTTTCATGTAGCCCTAAGCAGTGACTGGCGAGAAACACTTTCATTGAAAGGGGTTGCAAGCTTCCAAAAATTACGAGTCTCCAGAAATCTCAGCAAATATTTTTTCACCCAAACTGGATGATACTTTCAGGTAATGATCAGTACACTAAGCCCACTTGGTTCCCCAAATTTCGTTCTTCTATGTTGAAGCGTTCGTTTCCAGTAACAGTTTGAATTTTGTCGTTTCACTCTGTTTTCTCCTATATTGATAGATGTATTTGGAACACTAAATCAAACACGGTTTGTGCTAGCTTCTTGAAACTTGACACAGTAAAGCAGTTTCACATTCTAACTCTATGTTTTGTTTCCTTTTCATGTAGCTTTAAGCAGTGACTGGCGAGAAACACCTTCATTGAACGGGGTTGCAAGCTTCCAAAAATCACGAGTCTCCAGAAATCTCAGCAAATATTTTTTCACCCAAACTGGATGATACTTTCAGGTAATGATCAGTACACTTGGCCCACTTGGTTCTCCATATTTCGTTCTTCTATGTTGAAGCGTTCGTTTACAGTAACAGTTTCCACTCTGGCATTACACTCTGTTTTCTCCTATATTGATAGATGTATTTGGAACTCTAAATCAAACACGGTTTGTGCTAGCTTCTTGAAACTTGACACAGTAATGCAGTTTCACATTCTAACCATATGTTTTGTTTCCTTTTCATGTAGCACTAAGCAGTGACTGGCGAGAAACACTTTCATTGAAAGGGGTTGCAAGCTTCCAAAAATTACGAGTCTCCAGAAATCTCAGCAAATATTTTTTCACCCAAGCTGCATGATACTTTCAGGTAATGATCAGTACACTAAGCCCACTTGGTTCTCCAAATTTCGTTCTTCTATGTTGAAGCGTTCGTTTCCAGTAACAGTTTGAATTTTGTCGTTTCACTCTTTTTTCTCCTATATTGATAGATGTATTTGGAACTCTAAATCAAACACGGTTTGTGCTAGCTTCTTGAAACTTGACACAGTAAAGCAGTTTCACATTCTAACTCTATGTTTTGTTTCCTTTTCATGTAGCTTTAAGCAGTGACTGGCGAGAAACACCTTCATTGAACGGGGTTGCAAGCTTCCAAAAATCACGAGTCTCCAGAAATCTCAGCAAATATTTTTTCACCCAAACTGGATGATACTTTCAGGTAATGATCAGTACACTTGGCCCACTTGGTTCTCCATATTTCGTTCTTCTATGTTGAAGCGTTCGTTTCCAGTAACAGTTTCCACTCTGGCATTACACTCTGTTTTCTCCTATATTGATAGATGTATTTGGAACTCTAAATCAAACACGGTTTGTGCTAGCTTCATGAAACTTGACACAGTAATGCAGTTTCACATTCTAACCATATGTTTTGTTTCCTTTTCATGTAGCACTAAGCAGTGACTGGCGAGAAACACTTTCATTGAAAGGGGTTGCAAGCTTCCAAAAATTACGAGTCTCCAGAAATCTCAGCAAATATTTTTTCACCCAAGCTGCATGATACTTTCAGGTAATGATCAGTACACTAAGCCCACTTGGTTCCCCAAATTTCGTTCTTCTATGTTGAAGCGTTCCTTTCCAGTAACAGTTAGAATTTTGGCGTTTCACTCTGTTTTCTCCTATATTGATAGATGTATTTGGAACTCTAAATCAAACACGGTTTGTGCTAGCTTCTTGAAACTTGACACAGTAAAGCAGTTTCACATTCTAACTCTAAGTTTTGTTTCCTTTTCATGTAGCCCTAAGCAGTGACTGGCGAGAAACACTTTCATTGAAAGGGGTTGCAAGCTTCCAAAAATTACGAGTCTCCAGAAATCTCAGCAAATATTTTTTCACCCAAACTGGATGATACTTTCAGGTAATGATCAGTACACTAAGCCCACTTGGTTCTCCAAATTTCGTTCTTCTATGTTGAAGCGTTCGTTTCCAGTAACAGTTTGAATTTTGTCGTTTCACTCTTTTTTCTCCTATATTGATAGATGTATTTGGAACTCTAAATCAAACACGGTTTGTGCTAGCTTCTTGAAACTTGACACAGTAAAGCAGTTTCACATTCTAACTCTATGTTTTGTTTCTTTTTCATGTAGCCCTAAGCAGTGACTGGCGAGAAACACTTTCATTGAAAGGGGTTGCAAGCTTCCAAAAATTACTATACTCCAGAAATCTCAGCAAATATTTTTTCACCCAAACTGCATGATACTTTCAGGTAATGATCAGTACACTAAGCCCACTTGGTTCCCCAAATTTCGTTCTTCTATGTTGAAGCGTTCGTTTCCAGTAACAGTTTGAATTTTTGCGTTTCACTCTGTTTTCTCCTATATTGATAGATGTATTTGGAACTCTAAATCAAACACGGTTTGTGCTAGCTTCTTGAAACTTGACACAGTAAAGCAGTTTCACATTCTAACTCTATGTTTTGTTTCCTTTTCATGTAGCCCTAAGCAGTGACTGGCGAGAAACACTTTCATTGAAAGGGGTTGCAAGCTTCCAAAAATTACGAGTCTTCAGAAATCTCAGCAAATATTTTTTCACCCAAACTAGATGATACTTTCAGGTAATGATCAGTACACTAAGCCCTCTTGGTTCCCCAAATTTCGTTCTTCTATGTTGAAGCGTTCGTTTACAGTAACAGTTTCCACTCTGGCATTTCACTCTGTTTTCTCCTATATTGATAGATGTATTTGGAACTCTAAATCAAACACGGTTTGTGCTAGCTTCTTGAAACTTGACACAGTAAAGCAGTTTCACATTGTAACTCTATGTTTTGTTTCCTTTTCATGTAGCTTTAAGCAGTGACTGGCGAGAAACACTTTCATTGAAAGGGGTTGCAAGCTTCCAAAAATTACGAGTCTCCAGAAATCTCAGCAAATATTTTTTCACCCAAACTGGATGATACTTTCAGGTAATGATCAGTACACTAAGCCCACTTGGTTCTCCAAATTTCATTCTTCTATGTTGAAGGGTTCGTTTCCAGTAACAGTTTCCATTCTGGCATTTCACTCTGTTTTCTCCTATATTGATAGATGTATTTGGAACTCTAAATCAAACACGGTTTGTGCTAGCTTCTTGAAACTTGACACAGTAAAGCAGTTTCACATTCTAACTCTATGTTTTGTTTCCTTTTCATGTAGCCCTAAGCAGTGACTGGCGAGAAACACTTTCATTGAAAGGGGTTGCAAGCTTCCAAAAATTACGAGTCTCCAGAAATCTCAGCAAATATTTTTTCACCCAAACTGGATGATACTTTCAGGTAATGATCAGTACACTAAGCCCACTTGGTTCCCCAAATTTCGTTCTTCTATGTTGAAGCGTTCGTTTCCAGTAACAGTTTGAATTTTGTCGTTTCACTCTGTTTTCTCCTATATTGATAGATGTATTTGGAACACTAAATCAAACACGGTTTGTGCTAGCTTCTTGAAACTTGACACTGTAAAGCAGTTTCACATTCTAACTCTATGTTTTGTTTCCTTTTCATGTAGCTTTAAGCAGTGACTGGCGAGAAACACCTTCATTGAAAGGGGTTGCAAGCTTCCAAAAATTACGAGTCTCCAGAAATCTCAGCAAATATTTTTCCACCCAAACTGCATGATACTTTCAGGTAATGATCAGTACACTAAGCCCACTTGGTTCCCCAAATTTCGTTCTTCTATGTTGAAGCGTTCGTTTCCAGTAACAGTTTGAATTTTTGCGTTTCACTCTGTTTTCTCCTATATTGATAGATGTATTTGGAACTCTAAATCAAACACGGTTTGTGCTAGCTTCTTGAAACTTGACACAGTAAAGCAGTTTCACATTGTAACTCTATGTTTTGTTTCCTTTTCATGTAGCTTTAAGCAGTGACTGGCGAGAAACACTTTCATTGAAAGGGGTTGCAAGCTTCCAAAAATTACGAGTCTCCAGAAATCTCAGCAAATATTTTTTCACCCAAACTGGATGATACTTTCAGGTAATGATCAGTACACTAAGCCCACTTGGTTCCCCAAATTTCGTTCTTCTATGTTGAAGCGTTCGTTTCCAGTACCAGTTTGAATTTTGTCGTTTCACTCTGTTTTCTCCTATATTGATAGATGTATTTGGAACACTAAATCAAACACGGTTTGTGCTAGCTTCTTGAAACTTGACACAGTAAAGCAGTTTCACATTCTAACTCTATGTTTTGTTTCCTTTTTATGTAGCTTTAAGCAGTGACTGGCGAGAAACAACTTCATTGAAAGGGGTTGCAAGCTTCCAAAAATTACGAGTCTCCAGAAATCTCAGCAAATATTTTTTCACCCAAACTGGATGATACTTTCAGGTAATGATCAGTACACTTGGCCCACTCGGTTCTCCATATTTCGTTCTTCTATGTTGAAGCGTTCGTTTACACTAACAGTTTCCACTCTGGCATTTCACTCTGTTTTCTCCTATATTGATAGATGTATTTGGAACCCTAAATCAAACACGGTTTGTGCTAGCTTCTTGAAACTTGACACAGTAATGCAGTTTCACATTCTAACAATATGTTTTGTTTCCTTTTCATGTAGCCCTAAGCAGTGACTGGCGAGAAACACTTTCATTGAAAGGGGTTGCAAGCTTCTAAAAATTACGAGTCTCCAGAAATCTCAGCAAATATTTTTTCACCCAAACTGGATGATACTTTCAGGTAATGATTAGTACACTAAGCCCACTTGGTTCTCCAAATTTCGTTCTTCTATGTTGAAGCGTTCGTTTCTAGTAACAATTTGAATTTTGTCGTTTCACTCTGTTTTCTCCTATATTGATAGATGTATTTGGAACTCTAAATCAAACACGGTTTGTGCTAGCTTCTTGAAACTTGACACAGTAAAGCAGTTTCACATTCTAACTCTATGTTTTGTTTCCTTTTCATGTAGCCCTAAGCAGTGACTGGCGAGAAACACTTTCATTGAAAGGGGTTGCAAGCTTCCAAAAATTACGAGTCTCCAGAAATCTCAGCAAATATTTTTTCACCTAAACTGGATGATAGTTTCAGGTAATGATCAGAACACTAAGCCCACTTGGTTCTCCAAATTTCGTTCTTCTATGTTGAAGCGTTCGTTTCCAGTAACAGTTTCCATTCTGGCATTTCACTCTATTTTCTCCTATATTGATAGATGTATTTGGAACTCTAAATCAAACACAGTTTGTGCTAGCTTCTTGAAACTTGACACAGTAAAGCAGTTTCACATTCTAACTCTATGTTTTGTTTCCTTTTCTTGTAGCCCTAAGCAGTGACAGGCGAGAAACACTTTCATTGAAAGGGGTTGCAAGCTTCCAAAAATTACGAGTCTCCAGAAATTTCAGCAAATATTTTTTCACCCAAACTGGATGATACTTTCAGGTAATGATCAGTACACTTGGCCCACTTGGTTCTCCATATTTCGTTCTTCTATGTTGAAGCGTTCGTTTACACTAACAGTTTCCACTCTGGCATTTCACTCTGTTTTCTCCTATATTGATAGATGTATTTGGAACTCTAAATGAAACACACTTTGTGCTAGCTTCTTGAAACTTGACACAGTAAAGCAGTTTCACATTCTAACTCTATGTTTTGTTTCCTTTTCATGTAGCTTTAAGCAGTGACTGGCGAGAAACACCTTCATTGAAAGGTGTTGCAAGCTTCCAAAAATCACGAGTCTCCAGAAATCTCAGCAAATATTTTTTCACCCAAACTGCATGATACTTTCAGGTAATGATCAGTACACTTGGCCCACTTGGTTCTCCATAATTCGTTCTTCTATGTTGAAGTGTTCGTTTACAGTAACAGTTTCCACTCTGGCATTACACTCTGTTTTCTCCTATATTGATAGATGTATTTGGAACTCTAAATCAAACACGGTTTGTGCTAGCTTCTTGAAACTTGACACAGTAATGCAGTTTCACATTCTAACAATATGTTTTGTTTCCTTTTCATGTAGCACTAAGCAGTGACTGGCGAGAAACACTTTCATTGAAAGGGGTTGCAAGCTTCCAAAAATTACGAGTCTCCAGAAATCTCAGCAAATATTTTTTCACCCAAGCTGCATGATACTTTCAGGTAATGATCAGTACACTAAGCCCACTTGGTTCCCCAAATTTCGTTCTTCTATGTTGAAGCGTTCCTTTCCAGTAACAGTTAGAATTTTGGCATTTCACTCTGTTTTCTCCTATATTGATAGATGTATTTGGAACTATAAATCAAACACGGTTTGTGCTAGCTTCTTGAAACTTGACACAGTAAAGCAGTTTCACATTCTAACTCTAAGTTTTGTTTCCTTTTCATGTAGCCCTAAGCAGTGACTGGCGAGAAACACTTTCATTGAAAGGGGTTGCAAGCTTCCAAAAATTACGAGTCTCCAGAAATCTCAGCAAATATTTTTTCACCCAAACTGGATGATACTTTCAGGTAATGATCAGTACACTAAGCCCACTTGGTTCTCCAAATTTCATTCTTCTATGTTGAAGCGTTCCTTTCCAGTAACAGTTTCCATTCTGGCATTTCACTCTGTTTTCTCCTATATTGATAGATGTATTTGGAACTCTAAATCAAACACGGTTTGTGCTAGCTTCTTGAAACTTGACACAGTAAAGCAGTTTCACATTCTAACTCTATGTTTTGTTTCCTTTTCATGTAGCCCTAAGCAGTGACTGGCGAGAAACACTTTCATTGAAAGGGGTTGCAAGCTTCCAAAAATTACGAGTCTCCAGAAATCTCAGCAAATATTTTTTCACCCAAACTGGATGATACTTTCAGGTAATGATCAGTACACTAAGCCCACTTGGTTCCCCAAATTTCGTTCTTCTATGTTGAAGCGTTCGTTTCCAGTAACAGTTTGAATTTTGTCGTTTCACTCTGTTTTCTCCTATATTGATAGATGTATTTGGAACACTAAATCAAACACGGTTTGTGCTAGCTTCTTGAAACTTGACACAGTAAAGCAGTTTCACATTCTAACTCTATGTTTTGTTTCCTTTTCATGTAGCTTTAAGCAGTGACTGGCGAGAAACACCTTCATTGAACGGGGTTGCAAGCTTCCAAAAATCACGAGTCTCCAGAAATCTCAGCAAATATTTTTTCACCCAAACTGGATGATACTTTCAGGTAATGATCAGTACACTTGGCCCACTTGGTTCTCCATATTTCGTTCTTCTATGTTGAAGCGTTCGTTTACAGTAACAGTTTCCACTCTGGCATTACACTCTGTTTTCTCCTATATTGATAGATGTATTTGGAACTCTAAATCAAACACGGTTTGTGCTAGCTTCTTGAAACTTGACACAGTAATGCAGTTTCACATTCTAACCATATGTTTTGTTTCCTTTTCATGTAGCACTAAGCAGTGACTGGCGAGAAACACTTTCATTGAAAGGGGTTGCAAGCTTCCAAAAATTACGAGTCTCCAGAAATCTCAGCAAATATTTTTTCACCCAAGCTGCATGATACTTTCAGGTAATGATCAGTACACTAAGCCCACTTGGTTCTCCAAATTTCGTTCTTCTATGTTGAAGCGTTCGTTTCCAGTAACAGTTTGAATTTTGTCGTTTCACTCTTTTTTCTCCTATATTGATAGATGTATTTGGAACTCTAAATCAAACACGGTTTGTGCTAGCTTCTTGAAACTTGACACAGTAAAGCAGTTTCACATTCTAACTCTATGTTTTGTTTCCTTTTCATGTAGCCCTAAGCAGTGACTGGCGAGAAACACTTTCATTGAAAGGGGTTGCAAGCTTCCAAAAATTACGAGTCTTCAGAAATCTCAGCAAATATTTTTTCACCCAAACTAGATGATACTTTCAGGTAATGATCAGTACACTAAGCCCTCTTGGTTCCCCAAATTTCGTTCTTCTATGTTGAAGCGTTCGTTTACACTAACAGTTTCCACTCTGGTATTTCACTCTGTTTTCTCCTATATTGATAGATGTATTTGGAACTCTAAATCAAACACGGTTTGTGCTAGCTTCTTGAAACTTGACACAGTAAAGCAGTTTCACATTGTAACTCTATGTTTTGTTTCCTTTTCATGTAGCTTTAAGCAGTGACTGGCGAGAAACACTTTCATTGAAAGGGGTTGCAAGCTTCCAAAAATTACGAGTCTCCAGAAATCTCAGCAAAAATTTTTTCACCCAAACTGGATGATACTTTCAGGTAATGATCAGTACACTAAGCCCACTTGGTTCTCCAAATTTCATTCTTCTATGTTGAAGCGTTCGTTTCCAGTAACAGTTTCCATTCTGGCATTTCACTCTGTTTTCTCCTATATTGATAGATGTATTTGGAACTCTAAATCAAACACGGTTTGTGCTAGCTTCTTGAAACTTGACACAGTAAAGCAGTTTCACATTCTAACTCTATGTTTTGTTTCCTTTTCATGTAGCCCTAAGCAGTGACTGGCGAGAAACACTTTCATTGAAAGGGGTTGCAAGCTTCCAAAAATTACGAGTCTCCAGAAATCTCAGCAAATATTTTTTCACCCAAACTGGATGATACTTTCAGGTAATGATCAGTACACTAAGCCCACTTGGTTCCCCAAATTTCGTTCTTCTATGTTGAAGCGTTTGTTTCCAGTAACAGTTTGAATTTTGTCGTTTCACTCTGTTTTCTCCTATATTGATAGATGTATTTGGAACACTAAATCAAACACGGTTTGTGCTAGCTTCTTGAAACTTGACACAGTAAAGCAGTTTCACATTCTAACTCTATGTTTTGTTTCCTTTTCATGTAGCTTTAAGCAGTGACTGGCGAGAAACACCTTCATTGAACGGGGTTGCAAGCTTCCAAAAATCACGAGTCTCCAGAAATCTCAGCAAATATTTTTTCACCCAAACTGGATGATACTTTCAGGTAATGATCAGTACACTTGGCCCACTTGGTTCTCCATATTTCGTTCTTCTATGTTGAAGCGTTCGTTTACAGTAACAGTTTCCACTCTGGCATTACACTCTGTTTTCTCCTATATTGATAGATGTATTTGGAACTCTAAATCAAACACGGTTTGTGCTAGCTTCTTGAAACTTGACACAGTAATGCAGTTTCACATTCTAACCATATGTTTTGTTTCCTTTTCATGTAGCACTAAGCAGTGACTGGCGAGAAACACTTTCATTGAAAGGGGTTGCAAGCTTCCAAAAATTACGAGTCTCCAGAAATCTCAGCAAATATTTTTTCACCCAAGCTGCATGATACTTTCAGGTAATGATCAGTACACTAAGCCCACTAGGTTCCCCAAATTTCGTTCTTCTATGTTGAAGCGTTCCTTTCCAGTAACAGTTAGAATTTTGGCGTTTCACTCTGTTTTCTCCTATATTGATAGATGTATTTGGAACTCTAAATCAAACACGGTTTGTGCTAGCTTCTTGAAACTTGACACAGTAAAGCAGTTTCACATTCTAACTCTAAGTTTTGTTTCCTTTTCATGTAGCCCTAAGCAGTGACTGGCGAGAAACACTTTCATTGAAAGGGGTTGCAAGCTTCCAAAAATTACGAGTCTCCAGAAATCTCAGCAAATATTTTTTCACCCAAACTGGATGATACTTTCAGGTAATGATCAGTACACTAAGCCCACTTGGTTCTCCAAATTTCGTTCTTCTATGTTGAAGCGTTCGTTTCCAGTAACAGTTTGAATTTTTGCGTTTCACTCTGTTTTCTCCTATATTGATAGATGTATTTGGAACTCTAAATCAAACACGGTTTGTGCTAGCTTCTTGAAACTTGACACAGTAAAGCAGTTTCACATTCTAACTCTATGTTTTGTTTCTTTTTCATGTAGCCCTAAGCAGTGACTGGCGAGAAACACTTTCATTGAAAGGGGTTGCAAGCTTCCAAAAATTACTAGTCTCCAGAAATCTCAGCAAATATTTTTTCACCCAAACTGCATGATACTTTCAGGTAATGATCAGTACAGTAAGCCCACTTGGTTCCCCAAATTTCATTCTTCTATGTTGAAGCGTTCGTTTCCAGTAACAGTTTGAATTTTTGCGTTTCACTCTGTTTTCTCCTATATTGATAGATGTATTTGGAACTCTAAATCAAATACGGTTTGTGCTAGCTTCTTGAAAGTTGACACAGTAAAGCAGTTTCACATTCTAACTCTATGTTTTGTTTCCTTTTCATGTAGCCCTAAGCAGTGACTGGCGAGAAACACTTTCATTGAAAGGGGTTGCAAGCTTCCAAAAATTACGAGTCTTCAGAAATCTCAGCAAATATTTTTTCACCCAAACTAGATGATACTTTCAGGTAATGATCAGTACACTAAGCCCTCTTGGTTCCCCAAATTTCGTTCTTCTATGTTGAAGCGTTCGTTTACACTAACAGTTTCCACTCTGGCATTTCAATCTGTTTTCTCCTATATTGATAGATGTATTTGGAACTCTAAATCAAACACGGTTTGTGCTAGCTTCTTGAAACTTGACACAGTAAAGCAGTTTCACATGGTAACTCTATGTTTTGTTTCCTTTTCATGTAGCTTTAAGCAGTGACTGGCGAGAAACACTTTCATTGAAAGGGGTTGCAAGCTTCCAAAAATTACGAGTCTCCAGAAATCTCAGCAAATATTTTTTCACCCAAACTGGATGATACTTTCAGGTAATGATCAGTACACTAAGCCCACTTGGTTCTCCAAATTTCATTCTTCTATGTTGAAGCGTTCGTTTCCAGTAACAGTTTCCATTCTGGCATTTCACTCTGTTTTCTCCTATATTGATAGATGTATTTGGAACTCTAAATCAAACACGGTTTGTGCTAGCTTCTTGAAACTTGACACAGTAAAGCAGTTTCACATTCTAACTCTATGTTTTGTTTCCTTTTCATGTAGCCCTAAGCAGTGACTGGCGAGAAACACTTTCATTGAAAGGGGTTGCAAGCTTCCAAAAATTACGAGTCTCCAGAAATCTCAGCAAATATTTTTTCACCCAAACTGGATGATACTTTCAGGTAATGATCAGTACACTAAGCCCACTTGGTTCCCCAAATTTCGTTCTTCTATGTTGAAGCGTTCGTTTCCAGTAACAGTTTGAATTTTGTCGTTTCACTCTGTTTTCTCCTATATTGATAGATGTATTTGGAACACTAAATCAAACACGGTTTGTGCTAGCTTCTTGAAACTTGACACAGTAAAGCAGTTTCACATTCTAACTCTATGTTTTGTTTCCTTTTCATGTAGCTTTAAGCAGTGACTGGCGAGAAACACCTTCATTGAACGGGGTTGCAAGCTTCCAAAAATCACGAGTCTCCAGAAATCTCAGCAAATATTTTTTCACCCAAACTGGATGATACTTTCAGGTAATGATCAGTACACTTGGCCCACTTGGTTCTCCATATTTCGTTCTTCTATGTTGAAGCGTTCGTTTCCAGTAACAGTTTCCACTCTGGCATTACACTCTGTTTTCTCCTATATTGATAGATGTATTTGGAACTCTAAATCAAACACGGTTTGTGCTAGCTTCATGAAACTTGACACAGTAATGCAGTTTCACATTCTAACCATATGTTTTGTTTCCTTTTCATGTAGCACTAAGCAGTGACTGGCGAGAAACACTTTCATTGAAAGGGGTTGCAAGCTTCCAAAAATTACGAGTCTCCAGAAATCTCAGCAAATATTTTTTCACCCAAGCTGCATGATACTTTCAGGTAATGATCAGTACACTAAGCCCACTTGGTTCCCCAAATTTCGTTCTTCTATGTTGAAGCGTTCCTTTCCAGTAACAGTTAGAATTTTGGCGTTTCACTCTGTTTTCTCCTATATTGATAGATGTATTTGGAACTCTAAATCAAACACGGTTTGTGCTAGCTTCTTGAAACTTGACACAGTAAAGCAGTTTCACATTCTAACTCTAAGTTTTGTTTCCTTTTCATGTAGCCCTAAGCAGTGACTGGCGAGAAACACTTTCATTGAAAGGGGTTGCAAGCTTCCAAAAATTACGAGTCTCCAGAAATCTCAGCAAATATTTTTTCACCCAAACTGGATGATACTTTCAGGTAATGATCAGTACACTAAGCCCACTTGGTTCTCCAAATTTCGTTCTTCTATGTTGAAGCGTTCGTTTCCAGTAACAGTTTGAATTTTGTCGTTTCACTCTTTTTTCTCCTATATTGATAGATGTATTTGGAACTCTAAATCAAACACGGTTTGTGCTAGCTTCTTGAAACTTGACACAGTAAAGCAGTTTCACATTCTAACTCTATGTTTTGTTTCCTTTTCATGTAGCTTTAAGCAGTGACTGGCGAGAAACACCTTCATTGAACGGGGTTGCAAGCTTCCAAAAATCACGAGTCTCCAGAAATCTCAGCAAATATTTTTTCACCCAAACTGGATGATACTTTCAGGTAATGATCAGTACACTTGGCCCACTTGGTTCTCCATATTTCGTTCTTCTATGTTGAAGCGTTCGTTTACAGTAACAGTTTCCACTCTGGCATTACACTCTGTTTTCTCCTATATTGATAGATGTATTTGGAACTCTAAATCAAACACGGTTTGTGCTAGCTTCTTGAAACTTGACACAGTAATGCAGTTTCACATTCTAACCATATGTTTTGTTTCCTTTTCATGTAGCACTAAGCAGTGACTGGCGAGAAACACTTTCATTGAAAGGGGTTGCAAGCTTCCAAAAATTACGAGTCTCCAGAAATCTCAGCAAATATTTTTTCACCCAAGCTGCATGATACTTTCAGGTAATGATCAGTACACTAAGCCCACTTGGTTCTCCAAATTTCGTTCTTCTATGTTGAAGCGTTCGTTTCCAGTAACAGTTTGAATTTTGTCGTTTCACTCTTTTTTCTCCTATATTGATAGATGTATTTGGAACTCTAAATCAAACACGGTTTGTGCTAGCTTCTTGAAACTTGACACAGTAAAGCAGTTTCACATTCTAACTCTATGTTTTGTTTCCTTTTCATGTAGCCCTAAGCAGTGACTGGCGAGAAACACTTTCATTGAAAGGGGTTGCAAGCTTCCAAAAATTACGAGTCTTCAGAAATCTCAGCAAATATTTTTTCACCCAAACTAGATGATACTTTCAGGTAATGATCAGTACACTAAGCCCTCTTGGTTCCCCAAATTTCGTTCTTCTATGTTGAAGCGTTCGTTTACACTAACAGTTTCCACTCTGGTATTTCACTCTGTTTTCTCCTATATTGATAGATGTATTTGGAACTCTAAATCAAACACGGTTTGTGCTAGCTTCTTGAAACTTGACACAGTAAAGCAGTTTCACATTCTAACTCTATGTTTTGTTTCCTTTTCATGTAGCTTTAAGCAGTGACTGGCGAGAAACACCTTCATTGAACGGGGTTGCAAGCTTCCAAAAATCACGAGTCTCCAGAAATCTCAGCAAATATTTTTTCACCCAAACTGGATGATACTTTCAGGTAATGATCAGTACACTTGGCCCACTTGGTTCTCCATATTTCGTTCTTCTATGTTGAAGCGTTCGTTTCCAGTAACATTTTCCACTCTGGCTTTACACTCTGTTTTCTCCTATATTGATAGATGTATTTGGAACTCTAAATCAAACACGGTTTGTGCTAGCTTCATGAAACTTGACACAGTAATGCAGTTTCACATTCTAACCATATGTTTTGTTTCCTTTTCATGTAGCACTAAGCAGTGACTGGCGAGAAACACTTTCATTGAAAGGGGTTGCAAGCTTCCAAAAATTACGAGTCTCCAGAAATCTCAGCAAATATTTTTTCACCCAAGCTGCATGATACTTTCAGGTAATGATCAGTACACTAAGCCCACTTGGTTCCCCAAATTTCGTTCTTCTATGTTGAAGCGTTCCTTTCCAGTAACAGTTAGAATTTTGGCGTTTCACTCTGTTTTCTCCTATATTGATAGATGTATTTGGAACTCTAAATCAAACACGGTTTGTGCTAGCTTCTTGAAACTTGACACAGTAAAGCAGTTTCACATTCTAACTCTAAGTTTTGTTTCCTTTTCATGTAGCCCTAAGCAGTGACTGGCGAGAAACACTTTCATTGAAAGGGGTTGCAAGCTTCCAAAAATTACGAGTCTCCAGAAATCTCAGCAAATATTTTTTCACCCAAACTGGATGATACTTTCAGGTAATGATCAGTACACTAAGCCCACTTGGTTCTCCAAATTTCGTTCTTCTATGTTGAAGCGTTCGTTTCCAGTAACAGTTTGAATTTTGTCGTTTCACTCTTTTTTCTCCTATATTGATAGATGTATTTGGAACTCTAAATCAAACACGGTTTGTGCTAGCTTCTTGAAACTTGACACAGTAAAGCAGTTTCACATTCTAACTCTATGTTTTGTTTCCTTTTCATGTAGCTTTAAGCAGTGACTGGCGAGAAACACCTTCATTGAACGGGGTTGCAAGCTTCCAAAAATCACGAGTCTCCAGAAATCTCAGCAAATATTTTTTCACCCAAACTGGATGATACTTTCAGGTAATGATCAGTACACTTGGCCCACTTGGTTCTCCATATTTCGTTCTTCTATGTTGAAGCGTTCGTTTACAGTAACAGTTTCCACTCTGGCATTACACTCTGTTTTCTCCTATATTGATAGATGTATTTGGAACTCTAAATCAAACACGGTTTGTGCTAGCTTCTTGAAACTTGACACAGTAATGCAGTTTCACATTCTAACCATATGTTTTGTTTCCTTTTCATGTAGCACTAAGCAGTGACTGGCGAGAAACACTTTCATTGAAAGGGGTTGCAAGCTTCCAAAAATTACGAGTCTCCAGAAATCTCAGCAAATATTTTTTCACCCAAGCTGCATGATACTTTCAGGTAATGATCAGTACACTAAGCCCACTTGGTTCTCCAAATTTCGTTCTTCTATGTTGAAGCGTTCGTTTCCAGTAACAGTTTGAATTTTGTCGTTTCACTCTTTTTTCTCCTATATTGATAGATGTATTTGGAACTCTAAATCAAACACGGTTTGTGCTAGCTTCTTGAAACTTGACACAGTAAAGCAGTTTCACATTCTAACTCTATGTTTTGTTTCCTTTTCATGTAGCCCTAAGCAGTGACTGGCGAGAAACACTTTCATTGAAAGGGGTTGCAAGCTTCCAAAAATTACGAGTCTTCAGAAATCTCAGCAAATATTTTTTCACCCAAACTAGATGATACTTTCAGGTAATGATCAGTACACTAAGCCCTCTTGGTTCCCCAAATTTCGTTCTTCTATGTTGAAGCGTTCGTTTACACTAACAGTTTCCACTCTGGTATTTCACTCTGTTTTCTCCTATATTGATAGATGTATTTGGAACTCTAAATCAAACACGGTTTGTGCTAGCTTCTTGAAACTTGACACAGTAAAGCAGTTTCACATTGTAACTCTATGTTTTGTTTCCTTTTCATGTAGCTTTAAGCAGTGACTGGCGAGAAACACTTTCATTGAAAGGGGTTGCAAGCTTCCAAAAATTACGAGTCTCCAGAAATCTCAGCAAAAATTTTTTCACCCAAACTGGATGATACTTTCAGGTAATGATCAGTACACTAAGCCCACTTGGTTCTCCAAATTTCATTCTTCTATGTTGAAGCGTTCGTTTCCAGTAACAGTTTCCATTCTGGCATTTCACTCTGTTTTCTCCTATATTGATAGATGTATTTGGAACTCTAAATCAAACACGGTTTGTGCTAGCTTCTTGAAACTTGACACAGTAAAGCAGTTTCACATTCTAACTCTATGTTTTGTTTCCTTTTCATGTAGCCCTAAGCAGTGACTGGCGAGAAACACTTTCATTGAAAGGGGTTGCAAGCTTCCAAAAATTACGAGTCTCCAGAAATCTCAGCAAATATTTTTTCACCCAAACTGGATGATACTTTCAGGTAATGATCAGTACACTAAGCCCACTTGGTTCCCCAAATTTCGTTCTTCTATGTTGAAGCGTTTGTTTCCAGTAACAGTTTGAATTTTGTCGTTTCACTCTGTTTTCTCCTATATTGATAGATGTATTTGGAACACTAAATCAAACACGGTTTGTGCTAGCTTCTTGAAACTTGACACAGTAAAGCAGTTTCACATTCTAACTCTATGTTTTGTTTCCTTTTCATGTAGCTTTAAGCAGTGACTGGCGAGAAACACCTTCATTGAACGGGGTTGCAAGCTTCCAAAAATCACGAGTCTCCAGAAATCTCAGCAAATATTTTTTCACCCAAACTGGATGATACTTTCAGGTAATGATCAGTACACTTGGCCCACTTGGTTCTCCATATTTCGTTCTTCTATGTTGAAGCGTTCGTTTACAGTAACAGTTTCCACTCTGGCATTACACTCTGTTTTCTCCTATATTGATAGATGTATTTGGAACTCTAAATCAAACACGGTTTGTGCTAGCTTCTTGAAACTTGACACAGTAATGCAGTTTCACATTCTAACCATATGTTTTGTTTCCTTTTCATGTAGCACTAAGCAGTGACTGGCGAGAAACACTTTCATTGAAAGGGGTTGCAAGCTTCCAAAAATTACGAGTCTCCAGAAATCTCAGCAAATATTTTTTCACCCAAGCTGCATGATACTTTCAGGTAATGATCAGTACACTAAGCCCACTAGGTTCCCCAAATTTCGTTCTTCTATGTTGAAGCGTTCCTTTCCAGTAACAGTTAGAATTTTGGCGTTTCACTCTGTTTTCTCCTATATTGATAGATGTATTTGGAACTCTAAATCAAACACGGTTTGTGCTAGCTTCTTGAAACTTGACACAGTAAAGCAGTTTCACATTCTAACTCTAAGTTTTGTTTCCTTTTCATGTAGCCCTAAGCAGTGACTGGCGAGAAACACTTTCATTGAAAGGGGTTGCAAGCTTCCAAAAATTACGAGTCTCCAGAAATCTCAGCAAATATTTTTTCACCCAAACTGGATGATACTTTCAGGTAATGATCAGTACACTAAGCCCACTTGGTTCTCCAAATTTCGTTCTTCTATGTTGAAGCGTTCGTTTCCAGTAACAGTTTGAATTTTTGCGTTTCACTCTGTTTTCTCCTATATTGATAGATGTATTTGGAACTCTAAATCAAACACGGTTTGTGCTAGCTTCTTGAAACTTGACACAGTAAAGCAGTTTCACATTCTAACTCTATGTTTTGTTTCTTTTTCATGTAGCCCTAAGCAGTGACTGGCGAGAAACACTTTCATTGAAAGGGGTTGCAAGCTTCCAAAAATTACTAGTCTCCAGAAATCTCAGCAAATATTTTTTCACCCAAACTGCATGATACTTTCAGGTAATGATCAGTACAGTAAGCCCACTTGGTTCCCCAAATTTCATTCTTCTATGTTGAAGCGTTCGTTTCCAGTAACAGTTTGAATTTTTGCGTTTCACTCTGTTTTCTCCTATATTGATAGATGTATTTGGAACTCTAAATCAAATACGGTTTGTGCTAGCTTCTTGAAAGTTGACACAGTAAAGCAGTTTCACATTCTAACTCTATGTTTTGTTTCCTTTTCATGTAGCCCTAAGCAGTGACTGGCGAGAAACACTTTCATTGAAAGGGGTTGCAAGCTTCCAAAAATTACGAGTCTTCAGAAATCTCAGCAAATATTTTTTCACCCAAACTAGATGATACTTTCAGGTAATGATCAGTACACTAAGCCCTCTTGGTTCCCCAAATTTCGTTCTTCTATGTTGAAGCGTTCGTTTACACTAACAGTTTCCACTCTGGCATTTCAATCTGTTTTCTCCTATATTGATAGATGTATTTGGAACTCTAAATCAAACACGGTTTGTGCTAGCTTCTTGAAACTTGACACAGTAAAGCAGTTTCACATGGTAACTCTATGTTTTGTTTCCTTTTCATGTAGCTTTAAGCAGTGACTGGCGAGAAACACTTTCATTGAAAGGGGTTGCAAGCTTCCAAAAATTACGAGTCTCCAGAAATCTCAGCAAATATTTTTTCACCCAAACTGGATGATACTTTCAGGTAATGATCAGTACACTAAGCCCACTTGGTTCTCCAAATTTCATTCTTCTATGTTGAAGCGTTCGTTTCCAGTAACAGTTTCCATTCTGGCATTTCACTCTGTTTTCTCCTATATTGATAGATGTATTTGGAACTCTAAATCAAACACGGTTTGTGCTAGCTTCTTGAAACTTGACACAGTAAAGCAGTTTCACATTCTAACTCTATGTTTTGTTTCCTTTTCATGTAGCCCTAAGCAGTGACTGGCGAGAAACACTTTCATTGAAAGGGGTTGCAAGCTTCCAAAAATTACGAGTCTCCAGAAATCTCAGCAAATATTTTTTCACCCAAACTGGATGATACTTTCAGGTAATGATCAGTACACTAAGCCCACTTGGTTCCCCAAATTTCGTTCTTCTATGTTGAAGCGTTCGTTTCCAGTAACAGTTTGAATTTTGTCGTTTCACTCTGTTTTCTCCTATATTGATAGATGTATTTGGAACACTAAATCAAACACGGTTTGTGCTAGCTTCTTGAAACTTGACACAGTAAAGCAGTTTCACATTCTAACTCTATGTTTTGTTTCCTTTTCATGTAGCTTTAAGCAGTGACTGGCGAGAAACACCTTCATTGAACGGGGTTGCAAGCTTCCAAAAATCACGAGTCTCCAGAAATCTCAGCAAATATTTTTTCACCCAAACTGGATGATACTTTCAGGTAATGATCAGTACACTTGGCCCACTTGGTTCTCCATATTTCGTTCTTCTATGTTGAAGCGTTCGTTTCCAGTAACAGTTTCCACTCTGGCATTACACTCTGTTTTCTCCTATATTGATAGATGTATTTGGAACTCTAAATCAAACACGGTTTGTGCTAGCTTCATGAAACTTGACACAGTAATGCAGTTTCACATTCTAACCATATGTTTTGTTTCCTTTTCATGTAGCACTAAGCAGTGACTGGCGAGAAACACTTTCATTGAAAGGGGTTGCAAGCTTCCAAAAATTACGAGTCTCCAGAAATCTCAGCAAATATTTTTTCACCCAAGCTGCATGATACTTTCAGGTAATGATCAGTACACTAAGCCCACTTGGTTCCCCAAATTTCGTTCTTCTATGTTGAAGCGTTCCTTTCCAGTAACAGTTAGAATTTTGGCGTTTCACTCTGTTTTCTCCTATATTGATAGATGTATTTGGAACTCTAAATCAAACACGGTTTGTGCTAGCTTCTTGAAACTTGACACAGTAAAGCAGTTTCACATTCTAACTCTAAGTTTTGTTTCCTTTTCATGTAGCCCTAAGCAGTGACTGGCGAGAAACACTTTCATTGAAAGGGGTTGCAAGCTTCCAAAAATTACGAGTCTCCAGAAATCTCAGCAAATATTTTTTCACCCAAACTGGATGATACTTTCAGGTAATGATCAGTACACTAAGCCCACTTGGTTCTCCAAATTTCGTTCTTCTATGTTGAAGCGTTCGTTTCCAGTAACAGTTTGAATTTTGTCGTTTCACTCTTTTTTCTCCTATATTGATAGATGTATTTGGAACTCTAAATCAAACACGGTTTGTGCTAGCTTCTTGAAACTTGACACAGTAAAGCAGTTTCACATTCTAACTCTATGTTTTGTTTCTTTTTCATGTAGCCCTAAGCAGTGACTGGCGAGAAACACTTTCATTGAAAGGGGTTGCAAGCTTCCAAAAATTACTATACTCCAGAAATCTCAGCAAATATTTTTTCACCCAAACTGCATGATACTTTCAGGTAATGATCAGTACACTAAGCCCACTTGGTTCCCCAAATTTCGTTCTTCTATGTTGAAGCGTTCGTTTCCAGTAACAGTTTGAATTTTTGCGTTTCACTCTGTTTTCTCCTATATTGATAGATGTATTTGGAACTCTAAATCAAACACGGTTTGTGCTAGCTTCTTGAAAGTTGACACAGTAAAGCAGTTTCACATTCTAACTCTATGTTTTGTTTCCTTTTCATGTAGCCCTAAGCAGTGACTGGCGAGAAACACTTTCATTGAAAGGGGTTGCAAGCTTCCAAAAATTACGAGTCTTCAGAAATCTCAGCAAATATTTTTTCACCCAAACTAGATGATACTTTCAGGTAATGATCAGTACACTAAGCCCTCTTGGTTCCCCAAATTTCGTTCTTCTATGTTGAAGCGTTCGTTTACAGTAACAGTTTCCACTCTGGCATTTCACTCTGTTTTCTCCTATATTGATAGATGTATTTGGAACTCTAAATCAAACACGGTTTGTGCTAGCTTCTTGAAACTTGACACAGTAAAGCAGTTTCACATTGTAACTCTATGTTTTGTTTCCTTTTCATGTAGCTTTAAGCAGTGACTGGCGAGAAACACTTTCATTGAAAGGGGTTGCAAGCTTCCAAAAATTACGAGTCTCCAGAAATCTCAGCAAATATTTTTTCACCCAAACTGGATGATACTTTCAGGTAATGATCAGTACACTAAGCCCACTTGGTTCTCCAAATTTCATTCTTCTATGTTGAAGGGTTCGTTTCCAGTAACAGTTTCCATTCTGGCATTTCACTCTGTTTTCTCCTATATTGATAGATGTATTTGGAACTCTAAATCAAACACGGTTTGTGCTAGCTTCTTGAAACTTGACACAGTAAAGCAGTTTCACATTCTAACTCTATGTTTTGTTTCCTTTTCATGTAGCCCTAAGCAGTGACTGGCGAGAAACACTTTCATTGAAAGGGGTTGCAAGCTTCCAAAAATTACGAGTCTCCAGAAATCTCAGCAAATATTTTTTCACCCAAACTGGATGATACTTTCAGGTAATGATCAGTACACTAAGCCCACTTGGTTCCCCAAATTTCGTTCTTCTATGTTGAAGCGTTCGTTTCCAGTACCAGTTTGAATTTTGTCGTTTCACTCTGTTTTCTCCTATATTGATAGATGTATTTGGAACACTAAATCAAACACGGTTTGTGCTAGCTTCTTGAAACTTGACACAGTAAAGCAGTTTCACATTCTAACTCTATGTTTTGTTTCCTTTTCATGTAGCTTTAAGCAGTGACTGGCGAGAAACACCTTCATTGAAAGGGGTTGCAAGCTTCCAAAAATTACGAGTCTCCAGAAATCTCAGCAAATATTTTTTCACCCAAACTGGATGATACTTTCAGGTAATGATCAGTACACTTGGCCCACTCGGTTCTCCATATTTCGTTCTTCTATGTTGAGGCGTTCGTTTACACTAACAGTTTCCACTCTGGCATTTCACTCTGTTTTCTCCTATATTGATAGATGTATTTGGAACTCTAAATCAAACACGGTTTGTGCTAGCTTCTTGAAACTTGACACAGTAATGCAGTTTCACATTCTAACAATATGTTTTGTTTCCTTTTCATGTAGCCCTAAGCAGTGACTGGCGAGAAACACTTTCATTGAAAGGGGTTGCAAGCTTCCAAAAATTACGAGTCTCCAGAAATCTCAGCAAATATTTTTTCACCCAAACTGGATGATACTTTCAGGTAATGATTAGTACACTAAGCCCACTTGGTTCTCCAAACTTCGTTCTTCTATGTTGAAGCGTTCGTTTCTAGTAACAATTTGAATTTTGTCGTTTCACTCTGTTTTCTCCTATATTGATAGATGTATTTGGAACTCTAAATCAAACACGGTTTGTGCTAGCTTCTTGAAACTTGACACAGTAAAGCAGTTTCACATTCTAACTCTATGTTTTGTTTCCTTTTCATGTAGCCCTAAGCAGTGACTGGCGAGAAACACTTTCATTGAAAGGGGTTGCAAGCTTCCAAAAATTACGAGTCTCCAGAAATCTCAGCAAATATTTTTTCACCCAAACTGGATGATAGTTTCAGGTAATGATCAGAACACTAAGCCCACTTGGTTCTCCAAATTTCGTTCTTCTATGTTGAAGCGTTCGTTTCCAGTAACAGTTTCCATTCTGGCATTTCACTCTATTTTCTCCTATATTGATAGATGTATTTGGAACTCTAAATCAAACACAGTTTGTGCTAGCTTCTTGAAACTTGACACAGTAAAGCAGTTTCACATTCTAACTCTATGTTTTGTTTCCTTTTCTTGTAGCCCTAAGCAGTGACAGGCGAGAAACACTTTCATTGAAAGGGGTTGCAAGCTTCCAAAAATTACGAGTCTCCAGAAATCTCAGCAAATATTTTTTCACCCAAACTGGATGATACTTTCAGGTAATGATCAGTACACTTGGCCCACTTGGTTCTCCAAATTTCGTTCTTCTATGTTGAAGCGTTCGTTTACACTAACAGTTTCCACTCTGGCATTTCACTCTGTTTTCTCCTATATTGATAGATGTATTTGGAACTCTAAATGAAACACACTTTGTGCTAGCTTCTTGAAACTTGACACAGTAAAGCAGTTTCACATTCTAACTCTATGTTTTGTTTCCTTTTCATGTAGCCCTAAGCAGTGACTGGCGAGAAACACTTTCATTGAAAGGGGTTGCAAGCTTCCAAAAATTACGAGTCTTCAGAAATCTCAGCAAATATTTTTTCACCCAAACTAGATGATACTTTCAGGTAATGATCAGTACACTAAGCCCTCTTGGTTCCCCAAATTTCGTTCTTCTATGTTGAAGCGTTCGTTTACACTAACAGTTTCCACTCTGGCATTTCACTCTGTTTTCTCCTATATTGATAGATGTATTTGGAACTCTAAATCAAACACGGTTTGTGCTAGCTTCTTGAAACTTGACACAGTAAAGCAGTTTCACATTGTAACTCTATGTTTTGTTTCCTTTTCATGTAGCTTTAAGCAGTGACTGGCGAGAAACACTTTCATTGAAAGGGGTTGCAAGCTTCCAAAAATTACGAGTCTCCAGAAATCTCAGCAAATATTTTTTCACCCAAACTGGATGATACTTTCACGTAATGATCAGTACACTAAGCCCACTTGGTTCTCCAAATTTCATTCTTCTATGTTGAAGCGTTCGTTTCCAGTAACAGTTTCCATTCTGGCATTTCACTCTGTTTTCTCCTATATTGATAGATGTATTTGGAACTCTAAATCAAACACGGTTTGTGCTAGCTTCTTGAAACTTGACACAGTAAAGCAGTTTCACATTCTAACTCTATGTTTTGTTTCCTTTTCATGTAGCCCTAAGCAGTGACTGGCGAGAAACACTTTCATTGAAAGGGGTTGCAAGCTTCCAAAAATTACGAGTCTCCAGAAATCTCAGCAAATATTTTTTCACCCAAACTGGATGATACTTTCAGGTAATGATCAGTACACTAAGCCCATTTGGTTCCCCAAATTTCGTTCTTCTATGTTGAAGCGTTCGTTTCCAGTAACAGTTTGAATTTTGTCGTTTCACTCTGTTTTCTCCTATATTGATAGATGTATTTGGAACACTAAATCAAACACGGTTTGTGCTAGCTTCTTCAAACTTGACACAGTAAAGCAGTTTCACATTCTAACTCTATGTTTTGTTTCCTTTTCATGTAGCTTTAAGCAGTGACTGGCGAGAAACACCTTCATTGAAAGGGGTTGCAAGCTTCCAAAAATTACGAGTCTCCAGAAATCTCAGCAAATATTTTTTCACCCAAACTGGATGATACTTTCAGGTAATGATCAGTACACTTGGCCCACTCGGTTCTCCATATTTCGTTCTTCTATGTTGAAGCGTTCGTTTACACTAACAGTTTCCACTCTGGCATTTCACTCTGTTTTCTCCTATATTGATAGATGTATTTGGAACTCTAAATCAAACACGGTTTGTGCTAGCTTCTTGAAACTTGACACAGTAAAGCAGTTTCACATTCTAACGCTATGTTTTGTTTCCTTTTCATGTAGCCCTAAGCAGTGACTGGCGAGAAACACCTTCATTGAAAGGGGTTGCAAGCTTCCAAAAATCACGAGTCTCCAGAAATCTCAGCAAATATTTTTTCACCCAAACTGGATGATACTTTCAGGTAATGATCAGTACACTTGGCCCACTTGGTTCTCCATATTTCGTTCTTCTATGTTGAAGCGTTCGTTTACAGTAACAGTTTCCACTCTGGCATTACACTCTGTTTTCTCCTATATTGATAGATGTATTTGGAACTCTAAATCAAACACGGTTTGTGCTAGCTTCTTGAAACTTGACACAGTAATGCAGTTTCACATTCTAACAATATGTTTTGTTTCCTTTTCATGTAGCCCTAAGCAGTGACTGGCGAGAAACACTTTCATTGAAAGGGGTTGCAAGCTTCCAAAAATTACGAGTCTCCAGAAATCTCAGCAAATATTTTTTCACCCAAACTGGATGATACTTTCAGGTAATGATTAGTACACTAAGCCCACTTGGTTCTCCAAATTTCGTTCTTCTATGTTGAAGCGTTCGTTTCTAGTAACAATTTGAATTTTGTCGTTTCACTCTGTTTTCTCCTATATTGATAGATGTATTTGGAACTCTAAATCAAACACGGTTTGTGCTAGCTTCTTGAAACTTGACACAGTAAAGCAGTTTCACATTCTAACTCTATGTTTTGTTTCCTTTTCATGTAGCCCTAAGCAGTGACTGGCGAGAAACACTTTCATTGAAAGGGGTTGCAAGCTTCCAAAAATTACGAGTCTCCAGAAATCTCAGCAAATATTTTTTCACCCAAACTGGATGATAGTTTCAGGTAATGATCAGAACACTAAGCCCACTTGGTTCTCCAAATTTCGTTCTTCTATGTTGAAGCGTTCGTTTCCAGTAACAGTTTCCATTCTGGCATTTGACTCTGTTTTCTCCTATATTGATAGATGTATTTGGAACTCTAAATCAAACACAGTTTGTGCTAGCTTCTTGAAACTTGACACAGTAAAGCAGTTTCACATTCTAACTCTATGTTTTGTTTCCTTTTCTTGTAGCCCTAAGCAGTGACAGGCGAGTAACACTTTCATTGAAAGGGGTTGCAAGCTTCCAAAAATTACTAGTCTCCAGAAATCTCAGCAAATATATTTTCACCCAAACTGGATGATACTTTCAGGTAATGATCAGTACACTTGGCCCACTTGGTTCTCCATATTTCGTTCTTCTATGTTGAAGCGTTCGTTTACACTAACAGTTTCCACTCTGGCATTTCACTCTGTTTTCTCCTATATTGATAGATGTATTTGGAACTCTAAATGAAACACGCTTTGTGCTAGCTTCTTGAAACTTGACACAGTAAAGCAGTTTCACATTCTAACTCTATGTTTTGTTTCCTTTTCATGTAGCCCTAAGCAGTGACTGGCGAGAAACACTTTCATTGAAAGGGGTTGCAAGCTTCCAAAAATTACGAGTCTTCAGAAATCTCAGCAAATATTTTTTCACCCAAACTAGATGATACTTTCAGGTAATGATCAGTACACTAAGCCCTCTTGGTTCCCCAAATTTCGTTCTTCTATGTTGAAGTGTTCGTTTACACTAACAGTTTCCACTCTGGCATTTCACTCTCTTTTCTCCTATATTGATAGATGTATTTGGAACTCTAAATCAAACACGGTTTGTGCTAGCTTCTTGAAACTTGACACAGTAAAGCAGTTTCACATTGTAACTCTATGTTTTGTTTCCTTTTCATGTAGCTTTAAGCAGTGACTGGCGAGAAACACTTTCATTGAAAGTGGTTGCAAGCTTCCAAAAATTACGAGTCTCCAGAAATCTCAGCAAATATTTTTTCACCCAAACTGGATGATACTTTCAGTTAATGATCAGTACACTAAGCCCACTTGGTTCTCCAAATTTCATTCTTCTATGTTGAAGCGTTCGTTTCCAGTAACAGTTTCCATTCTGGCATTTCACTCTGTTTTCTCCTATATTGATAGATGTATTTGGAACTCTAAATCAAACACGGTTTGTGCTAGCTTCTTGAAACTTGACACAGTAAAGCAGTTTCACATTCTAACTCTATGTTTTGTTTCCTTTTCATGTAGCCCTAAGCAGTGACTGGCGAGAAACACTTTCATTGAAAGGGGTTGCAAGCTTCCAAAAATTACGAGTCTCCAGAAATCTCAGCAAATATTTTTTCACCCAAACTGGATGATACTTTCAGGTAATGATCAGTACACTAAGCCCACTTGGTTCCCCAAATTTCGTTCTTCTATGTTGAAGCGTTCGTTTCCAGTAACAGTTTGAATTTTGTCGTTTCACTCTGTTTTCTCCTATATTGATAGATGTATTTGGAACACTAAATCAAACACGGTTTGTGCTAGCTTCTTGAAACTTGACACAGTAAAGCAGTTTCACATTCTAACTCTATGTTTTGTTTCCTTTTCATGTAGCTTTAAGCAGTGACTGGCGAGAAACACCTTCATTGAAAGGGGTTGCAAGCTTCCAAAAGTCACGAGTCTCCAGAAATCTCAGCAAATATTTTTTCACCCAAACTGGATGATACTTTCAGGTAATGATCAGTACACTTAGCCCACTTGGTTCTCCATATTTCGTTCTTCTATGTTGAAGCGTTCGTTTACAGTAACAGTTTCCACTCTGGCATTACACTCTGTTTTCTCCTATATTGATAGATGTATTTGGAACTCTAAATCAAACACGGTTTGTGCTAGCTTCTTGAAACATGACACAGTAAAGCAGTTTCACATTCTAACTCTATGTTTTGTTTCCTTTTCATGTAGCCCTAAGCAGTGACTGGCGAGAAACACTTTCATTGAAAGGGGTTGCAAGCTTCCAAAAATTACTAGTCTCCAGAAATCTCAGCAAATATTTTTTCACCCAAACTGGATGATACTTTCAGGTAATGATCAGTACACTAAGCCCACTTTGTTCCCCAAATTTCGTTCTTCTATGTTGAAGCGTTCGTTTCCAGTAACAGTTTGAATTTTGTCGTTTCACTCTGTTTTCTCCTATATTGATAGATGTATTTGGAACACTAAATCAAACACGGTTTGTGCTAGCTTCTTGTAACTTGACACAGTAAAGCAGTTTCACATTGTAACTCTATGTTTTGTTTCCTTTTCATGTAGCTTTAAGCAATGACTGGCGAGAAACACTTTCATTGAAAGGGGTTGCAAGCTTCCAAAAATTACGTGTCTCCAGAAATATCAGCAAATATTTTTTCACCCAAACTGGATGATACTTTCAGGTAATGATCAGTACACTAAGCCCACTTGGTTCTCCAAATTTCATTCTTCTATGTTGAAGCGTTCGTTTCCAGTAACAGTTTGAATTTTTGCGTTTCACTCTGTTTTCTCCTATATTGATAGATGTACTTGGAACTCTAAATCAAACACGGTTTGTGCTAGCTTCTTGAAACTTGACACAGTAAAGCAGTTTCAAATTCTAACTCTATGTTTTGTTTCCTTTTCATGTAGCCCTAAGCAGTGACTGGCGAGAAACACTTTCATTGAAAGGGGTTGCAAGCTTCCAAAAATTACGAGTCTTCAGAAATCTCAGCAAATATTTTTTCACCCAAACTAGATGATACTTTCAGGTAATGATCAGTACACTAAGCCCTCTTGGTTCCCCAAATTTTGTTCTTCCATGTTGAAGCGTTCGTTTCCACTAACAGTTTCCACTCTGGCATTTCACTCTGTTTTCTCCTATATTGATAGATGTATTTGGAACTCTAAATCAAACACGGTTTGTGCTAGCTTCTTGAAACTTGACACAGTAAAGCAGTTTCACATTGTAACTCTATGTTTTGTTTCCTTTTCATGTAGCTTTAAGCAGTGACTGGCGAGAAACACTTTCATTGAAAGGGGTTGCAAGCTTCCAAAAATTACGAGTCTCCAGAAATCTCAGCAAATATTTTTTCACCCAAACTGGATGATACTTTCAGGTAATGATCAGTACACTAAGCCCACTTGGTTCTCCAAATTTCATTCTTCTATGTTGAAGCGTTCGTTTCCAGTAACAGTTTCCATTCTGGCATTTCACTCTGTTTTCTCCTATATTGATAGATGTATTTGGAACTCTAAATCAAACACGGTTTGTGCTAGCTTCTTGAAACTTGACACAGTAAAGCAGTTTCACATTCTAACTCTATGTTTTGTTTCCTTTTCATGTAGCCCTAAGCAGTGACTGGCGAGAAACACTTTCATTGAAAGGGGTTGCAAGCTTCCAAAAATTACGAGTCTCCAGAAATCTCAGCAAATATTTTTTCACCCAAACTGGATGATACTTTCAGGTAATGATCAGTACACTAAGCCCACTTGGTTCCCCAAATTTCGTTCTTCTATGTTGAAGCGTTCGTTTCCAGTAACAGTTTGAATTTTGTCGTTTCACTCTGTTTTCTCCTATATTGATAGATGTATTTGGAACACTAAATCAAACACGGTTTGTGCTAGCTTCTTGAAACTTGACACAGTAAAGCAGTTTCACATTCTAACTCTATGTTTTGTTTCCTTTTCATGTAGCTTTAAGCAGTGACTGGCGAGAAACACCTTCATTGAAAGGGGTTGCAAGCTTCCAAAAATCACGAGTCTCCAGAAATCTCAGCAAATATTTTTTCACCCAAACTGGATGATACTTTCAGGTAATGATCAGTACACTTGGCCCACTTGGTTCTCCATATTTCGTTCTTCTATGTTGAAGCGTTCGTTTACAGTAACAGTTTCCACTCTGGCATTACACTCTGTTTTCTCCTATATTGATAGATGTATTTGGAACTCTAAATCAAACACGGTTTGTGCTAGCTTCTTGAAACTTGACACAGTAAAGCAGTTTCACATTCTAACTCTATGTTTTGTTTCCTTTTCATGTAGCCCTAAGCAGTGACTGGCAAGAAACACTTTCATTGAAAGGGGTTGCAAGCTTCCAAAAATTACGAGTCTCCAGAAATCTCAGCAAATATTTTTTCACCCAAACTGGATGATAGTTTCAGGTAATGATCAGAACACTAAGCCCACTTGGTTCTCCATGTTTCGTTCTTCTATGTTGAAGCGTTCGTTTACACTAACAGTTTCCACTCTGGCATTTCACTCTGTTTTCTCCTATATTGATAGATGTATTTGGAACTCTAAATCAAACACGGTTTGTGCTAGCTTCTTGAAACTTGACACAGTAAAGCAGTTTCACATTCTAACTCTATGTTTTGTTTCTTTTTCATGTAGCCCTAAGCAGTGACTGGCGAGAAACACTTTCATTGAAAGGGGTTGCAAGCTTCCAAAAATTACGAGTCTCCAGAAATCTCAGCAAATATTTTTTCACCCAAACTGCATGATACTTTCAGGTAATGATCAGTACACTAAGCCCACTTGGTTCCCCAAATTTCGTTCTTCTATGTTGAAGCGTTCGTTTCCAGTAACAGTTTGAATTTTTGCGTTTCACTCTGTTTTCTCCTATATTGATAGATGTATTTGGAACTCTAAATCAAACACGGTTTGTGCTAGCTTCTTGAAACTTGACACAGTAAAGCAGTTTCACATTCTAACTCTATGTTTTGTTTCTTTTTCATGTAGCCCTAAGCAGTGACTGGCGAGAAACACTTTCATTGAAATGGGTTGCAAGCTTCCAAAAATTACGAGTCTCCAGAAATCTCAGCAAATATTTTTTCACCCAAACTGCATGATACTTTCAGGTAATGATCAGTACACTAAGCCCACTTGGTTCCCCAAATTTCGTTCTTCTATGTTGAAGCGTTCGTTTCCAGTAACAGTTTGAATTTTTGCGTTTCACTCTGTTTTCTCCTATATTGATAGATGTATTTGGAACTCTAAATCAAACACGGTTTGTGCTAGCTTCTTGAAACTTGACACAGTAAAGCAGTTTCACATTGTAACTCTATGTTTTGTTTCCTTTTCATGTAGCTTTAAGCAGTGACTGGCGAGAAACACTTTCATTGAAAGGGGTTGCAAGCTTCCAAAAATTACGAGTCTCCAGAAATCTCAGCAAATATTTTTTCACCCAAACTGGATGATACTTTCAGGTAATGATCAGTACACTAAGCCCACTTGGTTCCCCAAATTTCGTTCTTCTATGTTGAAGCGTTCGTTTCCAGTAACAGTTTGAATTTTTGCGTTTCACTCTGTTTTCTCCTATATTGATAGATGTATTTGGAACTCTAAATCAAACACGGTTTGTGCTAGCTTCTTGAAACTTGACACAGTAAAGCAGTTTCACATTGTAACTCTATGTTTTGTTTCCTTTTCATGTAGCTTTAAGCAGTGACTGGCGAGAAACACTTTCATTGAAAGGGGTTGCAAGCTTCCAAAAATTACGAGTCTCCAGAAATCTCAGCAAATATTTTTTCACCCAAACTGGATGATACTTTCAGGTAATGATCAGTACACTAAGCCCACTTGGTTCTCCAAATTTCATTCTTCTATGTTGAAGCGTTCGTTTCCAGTAACAGTTTCCATTCTGGCATTTCACTCTGTTTTCTCCTATATTGATAGATGTATTTGGAACTCTACATCAAACACGGTTTGTGCTAGCTTCTTGAAACTTGACACAGTAAAGCAGTTTCACATTCTAACTCTATGTTTTGTTTCCTTTTCATGTAGCCCTAAGCAGTGACTGGCGAGAAACACTTTCATTGAAAGGGGTTGCAAGCTTCCAAAAATTACGAGTCTCCAGAAATCTCAGCAAATATTTTTTCACCCAAACTGGATGATAGTTTCAGGTAATGATCAGAACACTAAGCCCACTTGGTTCTCCAAATTTCGTTCTTCTATGTTGAAGCGTTCGTTTCCAGTAACAGTTTCCATTCTGGCATTTCACTCTGTTTTCTCCTATATTGATAGATGTATTTGGAACTCTAAATCAAACACAGTTTGTGCTAGCTTCTTGAAACTTGACACAGTAAAGCAGTTTCACATTCTAACTCTATGTTTTGTTTCCTTTTCTTGTAGCCCTAAGCAGTGATGGGCGAGAAACACTTTCATTGAAAGGGGTTGCAAGCTTCCAAAAATTACTAGTCTCCAGAAATCTCAGCAAATATATTTTCACCCAAACTGGATGATACTTTCAGGTAATGATCAGTACACTTGGCCCACTTGGTTCTCCATATTTCGTTCTTCTATGTTGAAGCGTTCGTTTACACTAACAGTTTCCACTCTGGCATTTCACTCTGTTTTCTCCTATATTGATAGATATATTTGGAACTCTAAATCAAACACGGTTTGTGCTAGCTTCTTGAAACTTGACACAGTAAAGCAGTTTCACATTCTAACTCTATGTTTTGTTTCCTTTTCATGTAGCCCTAAGCAGTGACTGGCGAGAAACACTTTCATTGAAAGGGGTTGCAAGCTTCCAAAAATTACGAGTCTCCAGAAATCTCAGCAAATATTTTTTCACCCAAACTGCATGATACTTTCAGGTAATGATCAGTACACTAAGCCCACTTGGTTCCCCAAATTTCGTTCTTCTATGTTGAAGCGTTCGTTTCCAGTAACAGTTTGAATTTTTGCGTTTCACTCTGTTTTCTCCTATATTGATAGATGTATTTGGAACTCTAAATCAAACACGGTTTGTGCTAGCTTCTTGAAACTTGACACAGTAAAGCAGTTTCACATTGTAACTCTATGTTTTGTTTCCTTTTCATGTAGCTTTAAGCAGTGACTGGCGAGAAACACTTTCATTGAAAGGGGTTGCAAGCTTCCAAAAATTACGAGTCTCCAGAAATCTCAGCAAATATTTTTTCACCCAAACTGGATGATACTTTCAGGTAATGATCAGTACACTAAGCCCACTTGGTTCCCCAAATTTCGTTCTTCTATGTTGAAGCGTTCGTTTCCAGTAACAGTTTGAATTTTTGCGTTTCACTCTGTTTTCTCCTATATTGATAGATGTATTTGGAACTCTAAATCAAACACGGTTTGTGCTAGCTTCTTGAAACTTGACACAGTAAAGCAGTTTCACATTGTAACTCTATGTTTTGTTTCCTTTTCATGTAGCTTTAAGCAGTGACTGGCGAGAAACACTTTCATTGAAAGGGGTTGCAAGCTTCCAAAAATTACGAGTCTCCAGAAATCTCAGCAAATATTTTTTCACCCAAACTGGATGATACTTTCAGGTAATGATCAGTACACTAAGCCCACTTGGTTCTCCAAATTTCATTCTTCTATGTTGAAGCGTTCGTTTCCAGTAACAGTTTCCATTCTGGCATTTCACTCTGTTTTCTCCTATATTGATAGATGTATTTGGAACTCTACATCAAACACGGTTTGTGCTAGCTTCTTGAAACTTGACACAGTAAAGCAGTTTCACATTCTAACTCTATGTTTTGTTTCCTTTTCATGTAGCCCTTAGCAGTGACTGGCGAGAAACACTTTCATTGAAAGGGGTTGCAAGCTTCCAAAAATTACGAGTCTCCAGAAATCTCAGCAAATATTTTTTCACCCAAACTGGATGATAGTTTCAGGTAATGATCAGAACACTAAGCCCACTTGGTTCTCCAAATTTCGTTCTTCTATGTTGAAGCGTTCGTTTCCAGTAACAGTTTCCATTCTGGCATTTCACTCTGTTTTCTCCTATATTGATAGATGTATTTGGAACTCTAAATCAAACACAGTTTGTGCTAGCTTCTTGAAACTTGACACAGTAAAGCAGTTTCACATTCTAACTCTATGTTTTGTTTCCTTTTCTTGTAGCCCTAAGCAGTGATGGGCGAGAAACACTTTCATTGAAAGGGGTTGCAAGCTTCCAAAAATTACTAGTCTCCAGAAATCTCAGCAAATATATTTTCACCCAAACTGGATGATACTTTCAGGTAATGATCAGTACACTTGGCCCACTTGGTTCTCCATATTTCGTTCTTCTATGTTGAAGCGTTCGTTTACACTAACAGTTTCCACTCTGGCATTTCACTCTGTTTTCTCCTATATTGATAGATATATTTGGAACTCTAAATCAAACACGGTTTGTGCTAGCTTCTTGAAACTTGACACAGTAAAGCAGTTTCACATTCTAACTCTATGTTTTGTTTCCTTTTCATGTAGCCCTAAGCAGTGACTGGCGAGAAACACTTTCATTGAAAGGGGTTGCAAGCTTCCAAAAATTACGAGTCTCCAGAAATCTCAGCAAATATTTTTTCACCCAAACTGCATGATACTTTCAGGTAATGATCAGTACACTAAGCCCACTTGGTTCCCCAAATTTCGTTCTTCTATGTTGAAGCGTTCGTTTCCAGTAACAGTTTGAATTTTTGCGTTTCACTCTGTTTTCTCCTATATTGATAGATGTATTTGGAACTCTAAATCAAACACGGTTTGTGCTAGCTTCTTGAAACTTGACACAGTAAAGCAGTTTCACATTGTAACTCTATGTTTTGTTTCCTTTTCATGTAGCTTTAAGCAGTGACTGGCGAGAAACACTTTCATTGAAAGGGGTTGCAAGCTTCCAAAAATTACGAGTCTCCAGAAATCTCAGCAAATATTTTTTCACCCAAACTGGATGATACTTTCAGGTAATGATCAGTACACTAAGCCCACTTGGTTCCCCAAATTACGTTCTTCTATGTTGAAGCGTTCGTTTCCAGTAACAGTTTGAATTTTGTCGTTTCACTCTGTTTTCTCCTATATTGATAGATGTATTTGGAACACTAAATCAAACACGGTTTGTGCTAGCTTCTTGAAACTTGACACAGTAAAGCAGTTTCACATTCTAACTCTATGTTTTGTTTCCTTTTCATGTAGCTTTAAGCAGTGACTGGCGAGAAACACCTTCATTGAAAGGGGTTGCAAGCTTCCAAAAATCACGAGTCTCCAGAAATCTCAGCAAATATTTTTTCACCCAAACTGGATGATACTTTCAGGTAATGATCAGTACACTTGGCCCACTTGGTTCTCCATATTTCGTTCTTCTATGTTGAAGCGTTCGTTTACAGTAACAGTTTCCACTCTGGCATTACACTCTGTTTTCTCCTATATTGATAGATGTATTTGGAACTCTAAATCAAACACGGTTTGTGCTAGCTTCTTGAAACTTGACACAGTAAAGCAGTTTCACATTCTAACTCTATGTTTTGTTTCCTTTTCATGTAGCCCTAAGCAGTGACTGGCGAGAAACACTTTCATTGAAAGGGGTTGCAAGCTTCCAAAAATTACGAGTCTCCAGAAATCTCAGCAAATATTTTTTCACCCAAACTGGATGATAGTTTCAGGTAATGATCAGAACACTAAGCCCACTTGGTTCTCCAAATTTCGTTCTTCTATGTTGAAGCGTTCGTTTCCAGTAACAGTTTCCTTTCTGGCATTTCACTCTGTTTTCTCCTATATTGATAGATGTATTTGGAACTCTAAATCAAACACAGTTTGTGCTAGCTTCTTGAAACTTGACACAGTAAAGCAGTTTCACATTCTAACTCTATGTTTTGTTTCCTTTTCTTGTAGCCCTAAGCAGTGACGGGCGAGAAACACTTTCATTGAAAGGGGTTGCAAGCTTCCAAAAATTACTAGTCTCCAGAAATCTCAGCAAATATATTTTCACCCAAACTGGATGATACTTTCAGGTAATGATCAGTACACTTGGCCCACTTGGTTCTCCATGTTTCGTTCTTCTATGTTGAAGCGTTCGTTTACACTAACAGTTTCCACTCTGGCATTTCACTCTGTTTTCTCCTATATTGATAGATGTATTTGGAACTCTAAATCAAACACGGTTTGTGCTAGCTTCTTGAAACTTGACACAGTAAAGCAGTTTCACATTCTAACTCTATGTTTTGTTTCTTTTTCATGTAGCCCTAAGCAGTGACTGGCGAGAAACACTTTCATTGAAAGGGGTTGCAAGCTTCCAAAAATTACGAGTCTCCAGAAATCTCAGCAAATATTTTTTCACCCAAACTGCATGATACTTTCAGGTAATGATCAGTACACTAAGCCCACTTGGTTCCCCAAATTTCGTTCTTCTATGTTGAAGCGTTCATTTCCAGTAACAGTTTGAATTTTTGTGTTTCACTCTGTTTTCTCCTATATTGATAGATGTATTTGGAACTCTAAATCAAACACGGTTTGTGCTAGCTTCTTGAAACTTGACACAGTAAAGCAGTTTCACATTCTAACGCTATGTTTTGTTTCCTTTTCATGTAGCCCTAAGCAGTGACTGGCGAGAAACACCTTCATTGAAAGGGGTTGCAAGCTTCCAAAAATCACGAGTCTCAAGAAATCTCAGCAAATACTTTTTCACCCAAACTGGATGATACTTTCAGGTAATGATCAGTACACTAAGCCCACTTGGTTCCCCAAATTTCGTTCTTCTATGTTGAAGCGTTCGTTTCCAGTAACAGTTTCAATTTTGTCGTTTCACTCTGTTTTCTCCTATATTGATAGATGTATTTGGAACACTAAATCAAACACGGTTTGTGCTAGCTTCTTGAAACTTGACACAGTAAAGCAGTTTCACATTCTAACTCTATGTTTTGTTTCCTTTTCATGTAGCTTTAAGCAGTGACTGGCGAGAAACACCTTCATTGAAAGGGGTTGCAAGTTCCAAAAATCACGAGTCTCCAGAAATCTCAGCAAATATTTTTTCACCCAAACTGGATGATACTTTCAGGTAATGATCAGTACACTTGGCCCACTTGGTTCTCCATATTTCGTTCTTCTATGTTGAAGCGTTCGTTTACAGTAACAGTTTCCACTCTGGCATTACACTCTGTTTTCTCCTATATTGATAGATGTATTTGGAACTCTAAATCAAACACGGTTTGTGCTTGCTTCTTGAAACTTGACACAGTAAAGCAGTTTCACATTCTAACTCTATGTTTTGTTTCCTTTTCATGTAGCCCTAAGCAGTGACTGGCGAGAAACACTTTCATTGAAAGGGGTTGCAAGCTTCCAAAAATTACGAGTCTCCAAAAATCTCAGCAAATATTTTTTCACCCAAACTGGATGATAGTTTCAGGTAATGATCAGAACACTAAGCCCACTTGGTTCTCCAAATTTCGTTCTTCTATGTTGAAGCGTTCGTTTCCAGTAACAGTTTCCTTTCTGGCATTTCACTCTGTTTTCTCCTATATTGATAGATGTATTTGGAACTGTAAATCAAACACAGTTTGTGCTAGCTTCTTGAAACTTGACACAGTAAAGCAGTTTCACATTCTAACTCTATGTTTTGTTTCCTTTTCTTGTAGCCCTAAGCAGTGACGGGCGAGAAACACTTTCATTGAAAGGGGTTGCAAGCTTCCAAAAATTACTAGTCTCCAGAAATCTCAGCAAATATATTTTCACCCAAACTTGATGATACTTTCAGGTAATGATCAGTACACTTGGCCCACTTGGTTCTCCGTGTTTCGTTCTTCTATGTTGAAGCGTTCGTTTACACTAACAGTTTCCACTCTGGCATTTCACTTTGTTTTCTCCTATATTGATAGATGTATTTGGAACTCTAAATCAAACACGGTTTGTGCTAGCTTCTTGAAACTTGACACAGTAAAGCAGTTTCACATTCTAACTCTATGTTTTGTTTCTTTTTCATGTAGCCCTAAGCAGTGACTGGCGAGAAACACTTTCATTGAAAGGGGTTGCAAGCTTCCAAAAATTACGAGTCTCCAGAAATCTCAGCAAATATTTTTTCACCCAAACTGCATGATACTTTCAGGTAATGATCAGTACACTAAGCCCACTTGGTTCCCCAAATTTCGTTCTTCTATGTTGAAGCGTTCGTTTCCAGTAACAGTTTGAATTTTGTCGTTTCACTCTGTTTTCTCCTATATTGATAGATGTATTTGGAACTCTAAATCAAACACGGTTTGTGCTAGCTTCTTGAAACTTGACACAGTAAAGCAGTTTCACATTGTAACTCTATGTTTTGTTTCCTTTTCATGTAGCTTTAAGCAGTGACTGGCGAGAAACACTTTCATTGAAAGGGGTTGCAAGCTTCCAAAAATTACGAGTCTCCAGAAATCTCAGCAAATATTTTTTCACCCAAACTGGATGATACTTTCAGGTAATGATCAGTACACTAAGCCCACTTGGTTCTCCAAATTTCATTCTTCTATGTTGAAGCGTTCGTTTCCAGTAACAGTTTCCATTCTGGCATTTCACTCTGTTTTCTCCTATATTGATAGATGTATTTGGAACTCTACATCAAACACGGTTTGTGCTAGCTTCTTGAAACTTGACACAGTAAAGCAGTTTCACATTCTAACTCTATGTTTTGTTTCCTTTTCATGTAGCTTTAAGCAGTGACTGGCGAGAAACACCTTCATTGAAAGGGGTTGCAAGCTTCCAAAAATCACGAGTCTCCAGAAATCTCAGCAAATATTTTTTCACCCAAACTGGATGATACTTTCAGGTAATGATCAGTACACTTGGCCCACTTGGTTCTCCATATTTCGTTCTTCTATGTTGAAGCGTTCGTTTACAGTAACAGTTTCCACTCTGGCATTACACTCTGTTTTCTCCTATACTGATAGATGTATTTGGAACTCTAAATCAAACACGGTTTGTGCTAGCTTCTTGAAACTTGACACAGTAATGCAGTTTCACATTCTAACAATATGTTTTGTTTCCTTTTCATGTAGCCCTAAGCAGTGACTGGCGAGAAACACTTTCATTGAAAGGGGTTGCAAGCTTCCAAAAATTACGAGTCTCCAGAAATCTCAGCAAATATTTTTTCATCCAAACTGGATGATACTTTCAGGTAATGATTAGTACACTAAGCCCACTTGGTTCTCCAAATTTCGTTCTTCTATGTTGAAGCGTTCGTTTCTAGTAACAATTTGAATTTTGTCGTTTCACTCTGTTTTCTCCTATATTGATAGATGTATTTGGAACTCTAAATCAAACACGGTTTGTGCTAGCTTCTTGAAACTTGACACAGTAAAGCAGTTTCACATTCTAACTCTATGTTTTGTTTCCTTTTCATGTAGCCCTAAGCAGTGACTGGCGAGAAACACTTTCATTGAAAGGGGTTGCAAGCTTCCAAAAATTACGAGTCTCCAGAAATCTCAGCAAATATTTTTTCACCCAAACTGGATGATAGTTTCAGGTAATGATCAGAACACTAAGCCCACTTGGTTCTCCAAATTTCGTTCTTCTATGTTGAAGCGTTCGTTTCCAGTAACTGTTTGAATTTTTGCGTTTCACTCTGTTTTCTCCTATATTGATAGATGTATTTGGAACTCTAAATCAAACACGGTTTGTGCTAGCTTCTTGAAACTTGACACAGTAAAGCAGTTTCACATTGTAACTCTATGTTTTGTTTTTTTTTCATGTAGCTTTAAGCAGTGACTGGCGAGAAACACTTTCATTGAAAGGGGTTGCAAGCTTCCAAAAATTACGAGTCTCCAGAAATCTCAGCAAATATTTTTTCACCCAAACTGGATGATAGTTTCAGGTAATGATCAGAACACTAAGCCCACTTGGTTCTCCAAATTTCGTTCTTCTATGTTGAAGCGCTCGTTTCCAGTAACAGTTTCCATTCTGGCATTTCACTCTGTTTTCTCCTATATTGATAGATGTATTTGGAACTCTAAATCAAACACAGTTTGTGCTAGCTTCTTGAAACTTGACACAGTAAAGCAGTTTCACATTCTAACTCTATGTTTTGTTTCCTTTTCTTGTAGCCCTATGCAGTGACGGGCGAGAAACACTTTCATTGAAAGGGGTTGCAAGCTTCCAAAAATTACTAGTCTCCAGAAATCTCAGCAAATATATTTTAACCCAAACTGGATGATACTTTCAGGTAATGATCAGTACACTTTTCCCACTTGGTTCTCCATGTTTCGTTCTTCTATGTTGAAGCGTTCGTTTACACTAACAGTTTCCACTCTGGCATTTCACTCTGTTTTCTCCTATATTGATAGATGTATTTGGAACTCTAAATCAAACACGGTTTGTGCTAGCTTCTTGAAACTTGACACAGTAAAGCAGTTTCACATTCTAACTCTATGTTTTGTTTCCTTTTCATGTAGCCCTAAGCAGTGACTGGCGAGAAACACTTTCATTGAAAGGGGTTGCAAGCTTCCAAAAATTACGAGTCTCCAGAAATCTCAGCAAATATTTTTTCACCCAAACTGGATGATACTTTCAGGTAATGATCAGTACACTAAGCCCACTTGGTTCCCCAAATTTCGTTCTTCTATGTTGAAGCGTTCGTTTCCAGTAACAGTTTGAATTTTGTCGTTTCACTCTGTTTTCTCCTATATTGATAGATGTATTTGGAACACTAAATCAAACACGGTTTGTGCTAGCTTCTTGAAACTTGACACAGTAAAGCAGTTTCACATTCTAACTCTATGTTTTGTTTCCTTTTCATGTAGCTTTAAGCAGTGACTGGCGAGAAACACCTTCATTGAAAGGGGTTGCAAGCTTCCAAAAATCACGAGTCTCCAGAAATCTCAGCAAATATTTTTTCACCCAAACTGGATGATACTTTCAGGTAATGATCAGTACACTTGGCCCACTTGGTTCTCCATATTTCGTTCTTCTATGTTGAAGCGTTCGTTTACAGTAACAGTTTCCACTCTGGCATTACACTCTGTTTTCTCCTATACTGATAGATGTATTTGGAACTCTAAATCAAACACGGTTTGTGCTAGCTTCTTGAAACTTGACACAGTAATGCAGTTTCACATTCTAACAATATGTTTTGTTTCCTTTTCATGTAGCCCTAAGCAGTGACTGGCGAGAAACACTTTCATTGAAAGGGGTTGCAAGCTTCCAAAAATTACGAGTCTCCAGAAATCTCAGCAAATATTTTTTCATCCAAACTGGATGATACTTTCAGGTAATGATTAGTACACTAAGCCCACTTGGTTCTCCAAATTTCGTTCTTCTATGTTGAAGCGTTCGTTTCTAGTAACAATTTGAATTTTGTCGTTTCACTCTGTTTTCTCCTATATTGATAGATGTATTTGGAACTCTAAATCAAACACGGTTTGTGCTAGCTTCTTGAAACTTGACACAGTAAAGCAGTTTCACATTCTAACTCTATGTTTTGTTTCCTTTTCATGTAGCCCTAAGCAGTGACTGGCGAGAAACACTTTCATTGAAAGGGGTTGCAAGCTTCCAAAAATTACGAGTCTCCAGAAATCTCAGCAAATATTTTTTCACCCAAACTGGATGATAGTTTCAGGTAATGATCAGAACACTAAGCCCACTTGGTTCTCCAAATTTCGTTCTTCTATGTTGAAGCGTTCGTTTCCAGTAACAGTTTCCATTCTGGCATTTCACTCTGTTTTCTCCTATATTGATAGATGTATTTGGAACTCTAAATCAAACACGGTTTGTGCTAGCTTCTTGAAACTTGACACAGTAAAGCAGTTTCACATTCTAACTCTATGTTTTGTTTCCTTTTCATGTAGCCCTAAGCAGTGACTGGCGAGAAACACTTTCATTGAAAGGGGTTGTAAGCTTCCAAAAATTACGAGTCTCCAGAAATCTCAGCAAATATTTTTTCACCCAAACTGCATGATACTTTCAGGTAATGATCAGTACACTAAGCCCACTTGGTTCCCCAAATTTCGTTCTTCTATGTTGAAGCGTTCGTTTCCAGTAACTGTTTGAATTTTTGCGTTTCACTCTGTTTTCTCCTATATTGATAGATGTATTTGGAACTCTAAATCAAACACGGTTTGTGCTAGCTTCTTAAAACTTGACACAGTAAAGCAGTTTCACATTGTAACTCTATGTTTTGTTTTTTTTTCATGTAGCTTTAAGCAGTGACTGGCGAGAAACACTTTCATTGAAAGGGGTTGCAAGCTTCCAAAAATTACGAGTCTCCAGAAATCTCAGCAAATATTTTTTCACCCAAACTGGATGATACTTTCAGGTAATGATCAGTACACTAAGCCCACTTGGTTCCCCAAATTTCGTTCTTCTATGTTGAAGCGTTCGTTTCCAGTAACAGTTTGAATTTTGTCGTTTCACTCTGTTTTCTCCTATATTGATAGATGTATTTGGAACACTAAATCAAACACGGTTTGTGCTAGCTTCTTGAAACTTGACACAGTAAAGCAGTTTCACATTCTAACTCTATGTTTTGTTTCCTTTTCATGTAGCTTTAAGCAGTGACTGGCGAGAAACACCTTCATTGAAAGGGGTTGCAAGCTTCCAAAAATCACGAGTCTCCAGAAATCTCAGCAAATATTTTTTCACCCAAACTGGATGATACTTTCAGGTAATGATCAGTACACTTGGCCCACTTGGTTCTCCATATTTCGTTCTTCTATGTTGAAGCGTTCGTTTACAGTAACAGTTTCCACTCTGGCATTACACTCTGTTTTCTCCTATATTGATAGATGTATTTGGAACTCTAAATCAAACACGGTTTGTGCTAGCTTCTTGAAACTTGACACAGTAATGCAGTTTCACATTCTAACAATATGTTTTGTTTCCTTTTCATGTAGCCCTAAGCAGTGACTGGCGAGAAACACTTTCATTGAAAGGGGTTGCAAGCTTCCAAAAATTACGAGTCTCCAGAAATCTCAGCAAATATTTTTTCACCCAAACTGGATGATACTTTCAGGTAATGATTAGTACACTAAGCCCACTTGGTTCCCCAAATTTCATTCTTCTATGTTGAAGCGTTCGTTTCTAGTAACAATTTGAATTTTGTCGTTTCACTCTGTTTTCTCCTATATTGATAGATGTATTTGGAACTCTAAATCAAACACGGTTTGTGCTAGCTTCTTGAAACTTGACACAGTAAAGCAGTTTCACATTCTAACTCTATGTTTTGTTTCCTTTTCATGTAGCCCTAAGCAGTGACTGGCGAGAAACACTTTCATTGAAAGGGGTTGCAAGCTTCCAAAAATTACGAGTCTCCAGAAATCTCAGCAAATATTTTTTCACCCAAACTGGATGATAGTTTCAGGTAATGATCAGAACACTAAGCCCACTTGGTTCTCCAAATTTCGTTCTTCTATGTTGAAGCGCTCGTTTCCAGTAACAGTTTCCATTCTGGCATTTCACTCTGTTTTCTCCTATATTGATAGATGTATTTGGAACTCTAAATCAAACACAGTTTGTGCTAGCTTCTTGAAACTTGACACAGTAAAGCAGTTTCACATTCTAACTCTATGTTTTGTTTCCTTTTCTTGTAGCCCTATGCAGTGACGGGCGAGAAACACTTTCATTGAAAGGGGTTGCAAGCTTCCAAAAATTACTAGTCTCCAGAAATCTCAGCAAATATATTTTAACCCAAACTGGATGATACTTTCAGGTAATGATCAGTACACTTTTCCCACTTGGTTCTCCATGTTTCGTTCTTCTATGTTGAAGCGTTCGTTTACACTAACAGTTTCCACTCTGGCATTTCACTCTGTTTTCTCCTATATTGATAGATGTATTTGGAACTCTAAATCAAACACGGTTTGTGCTAGCTTCTTGAAACTTGACACAGTAAAGCAGTTTCACATTCTAACTCTATGTTTTGTTTCCTTTTCATGTAGCCCTAAGCAGTGACTGGCGAGAAACACTTTCATTGAAAGGGGTTGCAAGCTTCCAAAAATTACGAGTCTCCAGAAATCTCAGCAAATATTTTTTCACCCAAACTGGATGATACTTTCAGGTAATGATCAGTACACTAAGCCCACTTGGTTCCCCAAATTTCGTTCTTCTATGTTGAAGCGTTCGTTTCCAGTAACAGTTTGAATTTTGTCGTTTCACTCTGTTTTCTCCTATATTGATAGATGTATTTGGAACACTAAATCAAACACGGTTTGTGCTAGCTTCTTGAAACTTGACACAGTAAAGCAGTTTCACATTCTAACTCTATGTTTTGTTTCCTTTTCATGTAGCTTTAAGCAGTGACTGGCGAGAAACACCTTCATTGAAAGGGGTTGCAAGCTTCCAAAAATCACGAGTCTCCAGAAATCTCAGCAAATATTTTTTCACCCAAACTGGATGATACTTTCAGGTAATGATCAGTACACTTGGCCCACTTGGTTCTCCATATTTCGTTCTTCTATGTTGAAGCGTTCGTTTACAGTAACAGTTTCCACTCTGGCATTACACTCTGTTTTCTCCTATATTGATAGATGTATTTGGAACTCTAAATCAAACACGGTTTGTGCTAGCTTCTTGAAACTTGACACAGTAATGCAGTTTCACATTGTAACAATATGTTTTGTTTCCTTTTCATGTAGCACTAAGCAGTGACTGGCGAGAAACACTTTCATTGAAAGGGGTTGCAAGCTTCCAAAAATTACGAGTCTCCAGAAATCTCAGCAAATATTTTTTCACCCAAACTGGATGATACTTTCAGGTAATGATCAGTACACTAAGCCCACTTGGTTCTCCAAATTTCATTCTTCTATGTTGAAGCGTTCGTTTCCAGTAACAGTTTCCATTCTGGCATTTCACTCTGTTTTCTCCTATATTGATAGATGTATTTGGAACTCTAAATCAAACACGGTTTGTGCTAGCTTCTTGAAACTTGACACAGTAAAGCAGTTTCACATTCTAACTCTATGTTTTGTTTCCTTTTCATGTAGCCCTAAGCAGTGACTGGCGAGAAACACTTTCATTGAAAGGGGTTGCAAGCTTCCAAAAATTACGAGTCTCCAGAAATCTCAGCAAATATTTTTTCACCCAAACTGGATGATAGTTTCAGGTAATGATCAGAACACTAAGCCCACTTGGTTCTCCAAATTTCGTTCTTCTATGTTGAAGCGCTCGTTTCCTGTAACAGTTTCCATTCTGGCATTTCACTCTGTTTTCTCCTATATTGATAGATGTATTTGGAACTCTAAATCAAACACAGTTTGTGCTAGCTTCTTGAAACTTGACACAGTAAAGCAGTTTCACATTCTAACTCTATGTTTTGTTTCCTTTTCTTGTAGCCCTATGCAGTGACGGGCGAGAAACACTTTCATTGAAAGGGGTTGCAAGCTTCCAAAAATTACTAGTCTCCAGAAATCTCAGCAAATATATTTTAACCCAAACTGGATGATACTTTCAGGTAATGATCAGTACACTTTTCCCACTTGGTTCTCCATGTTTCGTTCTTCTATGTTGAAGCGTTCGTTTACACTAACAGTTTCCACTCTGGCATTTCACTCTGTTTTCTCCTATATTGATAGATGTATTTGGAACTCTAAATCAAACACGGTTTGTGCTAGCTTCTTGAAACTTGACACAGTAAAGCAGTTTCACATTCTAACTCTATGTTTTGTTTCCTTTTCATGTAGCCCTAAGCAGTGACTGGCGAGAAACACTTTCATTGAAAGGGGTTGCAAGCTTCCAAAAATTACGAGTCTCCAGAAATCTCAGCAAATATTTTTTCACCCAAACTGGATGATACTTTCAGGTAATGATCAGTACACTAAGCCCACTTGGTTCCCCAAATTTCGTTCTTCTATGTTGAAGCGTTCGTTTCCAGTAACAGTTTGAATTTTGTCGTTTCACTCTGTTTTCTCCTATATTGATAGATGTATTTGGAACACTAAATCAAACACGGTTTGTGCTAGCTTCTTGAAACTTGACACAGTAAAGCAGTTTCACATTCTAACTCTATGTTTTGTTTCCTTTTCATGTAGCTTTAAGCAGTGACTGGCGAGAAACACCTTCATTGAAAGGGGTTGCAAGCTTCCAAAAATCACGAGTCTCCAGAAATCTCAGCAAATATTTTTTCACCCAAACTGGATGATACTTTCAGGTAATGATCAGTACACTTGGCCCACTTGGTTCTCCATATTTCGTTCTTCTATGTTGAAGCGTTCGTTTACAGTAACAGTTTCCACTCTGGCATTACACTCTGTTTTCTCCTATATTGATAGATGTATTTGGAACTCTAAATCAAACACGGTTTGTGCTAGCTTCTTGAAACTTGACACAGTAATGCAGTTTCACATTCTAACAATATGTTTTGTTTCCTTTTCATGTAGCCCTAAGCAGTGACTGGCGAGAAACACTTTCATTGAAAGGGGTTGCAAGCTTCCAAAAATTACGAGTCTCCAGAAATCTCAGCAAATATTTTTTCACCCAAACTGGATGATAGTTTCAGGTAATGATCAGAACACTAAGCCCACTTGGTTCTCCAAATTTCGTTCTTCTATGTTGAAGCGCTCGTTTCCAGTAACAGTTTCCATTCTGGCATTTCACTCTGTTTTCTCCTATATTGATAGATGTATTTGGAACTCTAAATCAAACACGGTTTGTGCTAGCTTCTTGAAACTTGACACAGTAATGCAGTTTCACATTGTAACAATATGTTTTGTTTCCTTTTCATGTAGCACTAAGCAGTGACTGGCGAGAAACACTTTCATTGAAAGGGGTTGCAAGCTTCCAAAAATTACGAGTCTCCAGAAATCTCAGCAAATATTTTTTCACCCAAACTGGATGATACTTTCAGGTAATGATCAGTACACTAAGCCCACTTGGTTCTCCAAATTTCATTCTTCTATGTTGAAGCGTACGTTTCCAGTAACAGTTTCCATTCTGGCATTTCACTCTGTTTACTCCTATATTGATAGATGTATTTGGAACTCTAAATCAAACACGGTTTGTGCTAGCTTCTTGAAACTTGACACAGTAAAGCAGTTTCACATTCTAACTCTATGTTTTGTTTCCTTTTCATGTAGCCCTAAGCAGTGACTGGCGAGAAACACTTTCATTGAAAGGGGTTGCAAGCTTCCAAAAATTACGAGTCTCCAGAAATCTCAGCAAATATTTTTTCACCCAAACTGGATGACACTTTCAGGTAATGATCAGTACACTAAGCCCACTTGGTTCCCCAAATTTCGTTCTTCTATGTTGAAGCGTTCGTTTCCAGTAACAGTTTGAATTTTGTCGTTTCACTCTGTTTTCTCCTATATTGATAGATGTATTTGGAACACTAAATCAAACACGGTTTGTGCTAGCTTCTTGAAACTTGACACAGTAAAGCAGTTTCACATTCTAACTCTATGTTTTGTTTCCTTTTCATGTAGCTTTAAGCAGTGACTGGCGAGAAACACCTTCATTGAAAGGGGTTGCAAGCTTCCAAAAATCACGAGTCTCCAGAAATCTCAGCAAATATTTTTTCACCCAAACTGGATGATACTTTCAGGTAATGATCAGTACACTTGGCCCACTTGGTTCTCCATATTTCGTTCTTCTATGTTGAAGCGTTCGTTTACAGTAACAGTTTCCACTCTGGCATTACACTCTGTTTTCTCCTATATTGATAGATGTATTTGGAACTCTAAATCAAACACGGTTTGTGCTAGCTTCTTGAAACTTGACACAGTAATGCAGTTTCACATTGTAACAATATGTTTTGTTTCCTTTTCATGTAGCACTAAGCAGTGACTGGCGAGAAACACTTTCATTGAAAGGGGTTGCAAGCTTCCAAAAATTACGAGTCTCCAGAAATCTCAGCAAATATTTTTTCACCCAAACTGGATGATACTTTCAGGTAATGATCAGTACACTAAGCCCACTTGGTTCTCCAAATTTCATTCTTCTATGTTGAAGCGTACGTTTCCAGTAACAGTTTCCATTCTGGCATTTCACTCTGTTTTCTCCTATATTGATAGATGTATTTGGAACTCTAAATCAAACACGGTTTGTGCTAGCTTCTTGAAACTTGACACAGTAAAGCAGTTTCACATTCTAACTCTATGTTTTGTTTCCTTTTCATGTAGCCCTAAGCAGTGACTGGCGAGAAACACTTTCATTGAAAGGGGTTGCAAGCTTCCAAAAATTACGAGTCTCCAGAAATCTCAGCAAATATTTTTTCACCCAAACTGGATGACACTTTCAGGTAATGATCAGTACACTAAGCCCACTTGGTTCCCCAAATTTCGTTCTTCTATGTTGAAGCGTTCGTTTCCAGTAACAGTTTGAATTTTGTCGTTTCACTCTGTTTTCTCCTATATTGATAGATGTATTTGGAACACTAAATCAAACACGGTTTGTGCTAGCTTCTTGAAACTTGACACAGTAAAGCAGTTTCACATTCTAACTCTATGTTTTGTTTCCTTTTCATGTAGCTTTAAGCAGTGACTGGCGAGAAACACCTTCATTGAAAGGGGTTGCAAGCTTCCAAAAATCACGAGTCTCCAGAAATCTCAGCAAATATTTTTTCACCCAAACTGGATGATACTTTCAGGTAATGATCAGTACACTTGGCCCACTTGGTTCTCCATATTTCGTTCTTCTATGTTGAAGCGTTCGTTTACAGTAACAGTTTCCACTCTGGCATTACACTCTGTTTTCTCCTATATTGATAGATGTATTTGGAACTCTAAATCAAACACGGTTTGTGCTAGCTTCTTGAAACTTGACACAGTAATGCAGTTTCACATTGTAACAATATGTTTTGTTTCCTTTTCATGTAGCACTAAGCAGTGACTGGCGAGAAACACTTTCATTGAAAGGGGTTGCAAGCTTCCAAAAATTACGAGTCTCCAGAAATCTCAGCAAATATTTTTTCACCCAAACTGGATGATACTTTCAGGTAATGATCAGTACACTAAGCCCACTTGGTTCTCCAAATTTCATTCTTCTATGTTGAAGCGTACGTTTCCAGTAACAGTTTCCATTCTGGCATTTCACTCTGTTTTCTCCTATATTGATAGATGTATTTGGAACTCTAAATCAAACACGGTTTGTGCTAGCTTCTTGAAACTTGACACAGTAAAGCAGTTTCACATTCTAACTCTATGTTTTGTTTCCTTTTCATGTAGCCCTAAGCAGTGACTGGCGAGAAACACTTTCATTGAAAGGGGTTGCAAGCTTCCAAAAATTACGAGTCTCCAGAAATCTCAGCAAATATTTTTTCACCCAAACTGGATGACACTTTCAGGTAATGATCAGTACACTAAGCCCACTTGGTTCCCCAAATTTCGTTCTTCTATGTTGAAGCGTTCGTTTCCAGTAACAGTTTGAATTTTGTCGTTTCACTCTGTTTTCTCCTATATTGATAGATGTATTTGGAACACTAAATCAAACACGGTTTGTGCTAGCTTCTTGAAACTTGACACAGTAAAGCAGTTTCACATTCTAACTCTATGTTTTGTTTCCTTTTCATGTAGCTTTAAGCCGTGACTGACGAGAAACACCTTCATTGAAAGGGGTTGCAAGCTTCCAAAAATCACGAGTCTCCAGAAATCTCAGCAAATATTTTTTCACCCAAACTGGATGATACTTTCAGGTAATGATCAGTACACTTGGCACACTTGGTTCTCCATATTTCGTTCTTCTATGTTAAAGCGTTCGTTTACAGTAACAGTTTCCACTCTGGCATTACACTCTGTTTTCTCCTATATTGATAGATGTATTTGGAACTCTAAATCAAACACGGTTTGTGCTAGCTTCTTGAAACTAGACACAGTAATGCAGTTTCACATTCTAACAATATGTTTTGTTTCCTTTTCATGTAGCCCTAAGCAGTGACTGGCGAGAAACACTTTCATTGAAAGGGGTTGCAAGCTTCCAAAAATTACGAGTCTCCAGAAATCTCAGCAAATATTTTTTCACCCAAACTGGATGATACTTTCAGGTAATGATTAGTACACTAAGCCCACTTGGTTCTCCAAATTTCGTTCTTCTATGTTGAAGCGTTCGTTTCTAGTAACAATTTGAATTTTGTCGTTTCACTCTGTTTTCTCCTATATTGATAGATGTATTTGGAACTCTAAATCAAACACGGTTTGTGCTAGCTTCTTGAAACTTGACACAGTAAAGCAGTTTCACATTCTAACTCTATGTTTTGTTTCCTTTTCATGTAGCCCTAAGCAGTGACTGGCGAGAAATACTTTCATTGAAAGGGGTTGCAAGCTTCCAAAAATTACGAGTCTTCAGAAATCTCAGCAAATATTTTTTCACCCAAACTAGATGATACTTTCAGGTAATGATCAGTACACTAAGCCCTCTTGGTTCCCCAAATTTCGTTCTTCTATGTTGAAGCGTTCGTTTCCACTAACAGTTTCCACTCTGGCATTTCACTCTGTTTTCTCCTATATTGATAGATGTATTTGGAACTCTAAATCAAACACGGTTTGTGCTAGCTTCTTGAAACTTGACACAGTAAAGCAGTTTCACATTGTAACTCTATGTTTTGTTTCCTTTTCATGTAGCTTTAAGCAGTGACTGGCGAGAAACACTTTCATTGAAAGGGGTTGCAAGCTTCCAAAAATTACGAGTCTCCAGAAATCTCAGCAAATATTTTTTCACCCAAACTGGATGATACTTTCAGGTAATGATCAGTACACTAAGCCCACTTGGTTCTCCAAATTTCATTCTTCTATGTTGAAGCGTTCGTTTCCAGTAACAGTTTCCATTCTGGCATTTCACTCTGTTTTCTCCTATATTGATAGATGTATTTGGAACTCTAAATCAAACACGGTTTGTGCTAGCTTCTTGAAACTTGACACAGTAAAGCAGTTTCACATTCTAACTCTATGTTTTGTTTCCTTTTCATGTAGCCCTAAGCAGTGACTGGCGAGAAACACTTTCATTGAAAGGGGTTGCAAGCTTCCAAAAATTACGAGTCTCCAGAAATCTCAGCAAATATTTTTTCACCCAAACTGGATGATACTTTCAGGTAATGATCAGTACACTAAGCCCACTTGGTTCCCCAAATTTCGTTCTTCTATGTTGAAGCGTTCGTTTCCAGTAACAGTTTGAATTTTGTCGTTTCACTCTGTTTTCTCCTATATTGATAGATGTATTTGGAACACTAAATCAAACACGGTTTGTGCTAGCTTCTTGAAACTTGACACAGTAAAGCAGTTTCACATTCTAACTCTATGTTTTGTTTCCTTTTCATGTAGCCCTAAGCAGTGACTGGCGAGAAACACTTTCATTGAAAGGGGTTGCAAGCTTCCAAAAATTACGAGTCTCCAGAAATCTCAGCTAATATTTTTTCACCCAAACTGGATGATAGTTTCAGGTAATGATCAGAACACTAAGCCCACTTCGTTCTCCATATTTCGTTCTTCTATGTTGAAGCGTTCGTTTACACTAACAGTTTCCACTCTGGCATTTCACTCTGTTTTCTCCTATATTGATAGATGTATTTGGAACTCTAAATCAAACACGGTTTGTGCTAGCTTCTTGAAACTTGACACAGTAAAGCAGTTTCACATTCTAACTCTATGTTTTGTTTCCTTTTCATGTATCCCTAAGCAGTGACTGGCGAGAAACACTTTCATTGAAAGGGGTTGCAAGCATCCAAAAATTACGAGTCTTCAGAAATCTCAGCAAATATTTTTTCACCCAAACTAGATGATACTTTCAGGTAATGATCAGTACACTAAGCCCTCTTGGTTCCCCAAATTTCGTTCTTCTATGTTGAAGCGTTCATTTACACTAACAGTTTCCACTCTGGCATTTCACTCTGTTTTCTCCTATATTGATAGATGTATTTGGAACTCTAAATCAAACACGGTTTGTGCTAGCTTCTTGAAACTTGACACAGTAAAGCAGTTTCACATTGTAACAATATGTTTTGTTTCCTTTTCATGTAGCTTTAAGCAGTGACTGGCGAGAAACACTTTCATTGAAAGGGGTTGCAAGCTTCCAAAAATTACGAGTCTCCAGAAATCTCAGCAAATATTTTTTCACCCAAACTGGATGATACTTTCAGGTAATGATCAGTACACTAAGCCCACTTGGTTCCCCGAATTTCGTTCTTCTATGTTGAAGCGTTCGTTTCCAGTAACAGTTTGAATTTTGTCGTTTCACTCTGTTTTCTCCTATATTGATAGATGTATTTGGAACACTAAATCAAACACGGTTTGTGCTAGCTTCTTGAAACTTGACACAGTAAAGCAGTTTCACATTCTAACTCTATGTTTTGTTTCCTTTTCATGTAGCTTTAAGCAGTGACGGGCGAGAAACACCTTCATTGAAAGGGGTTGCAAGCTTCCAAAAATCACGAGTCTCCAGAAATCTCAGCAAATATTTTTTCACCCAAACTGGATGATACTTTCAGGTAATGATCAGTACACTTGGCCCACTTGGTTCTCCATATTTCGTTCTTCTATGTTGAAGCGTTCGTTTACAGTAACAGTTTCCACTCTGGCATTACACTCTGTTTTCTCCTATATTGATAGATGTATTTGGAACTCTAAATCAAACACGGTTTGTGCTAGCTTCTTGAAACTTGACACAGTAATGCAGTTTCACATTCTAACAATATGTTTTGTTTCCTTTTCAGGTAGCCCTAAGCAGTGACTGGCGAGAAACACTTTCATTGAAAGGGGTTGCAAGCTTCCAAAAATTACGAGTCTCCAGAAATCTCAGCAAATATTTTTTCACCCAAACTGGATGATACTTTCAGGTAATGATCAGTACACTAAGCCCACTTGGTTCCCCAAATTTCGTTCTTCTATGTTGAAGCGTTCGTTTCCAGTAACAGTTTGAATTTTGTCGTTTCACTCTGTTTTCTCCTATATTGATAGATGTATTTGGAACACTAAATCAAACACGGTTTGTGCTAGCTTCTTGAAACTTGACACAGTAAAGCAGTTTCACATTCTAACTCTATGTTTTGTTTCCTTTTCATGTAGCTTTAAGCAGTGACGGGCGAGAAACACCTTCATTGAAAGGGGTTGCAAGCTTCCAAAAATCACGAGTCTCCAGAAATCTCAGCAAATATTTTTTCACCCAAACTGGATGATACTTTCAGGTAATGATCAGTACACTTGGCCCACTTGGTTCTCCATATTTCGTTCTTCTATGTTGAAGCGTTCGTTTACAGTAACAGTTTCCACTCTGGCATTACACTCTGTTTTCTCCTATATTGATAGATGTATTTGGAACTCTAAATCAAACACGGTTTGTGCTAGCTTCTTGAAACTTGACACAGTAATGCAGTTTCACATTCTAACAATATGTTTTGTTTCCTTTTCATGTAGCCCTAAGCAGTGACTGGCGAGAAACACTTTCATTGAAAACGGTTGCAAGCTTCCAAAAATTACGAGTCTCCAGAAATCTCAGCAAATATTTTTTCACCCAAACTGGATGATACTTTCAGGTAATGATTAGTAAACTAAGCCCACTTGGTTCTCCAAATTTCGTTCTTCTATGTTGAAGCGTTCGTTTCTAGTCACAATTTGAATTTTGTCATTTCACTCTGTTTTCTCCTATATTGATAGATGTATTTGGAACTCTAAATCAAACACGGTTTGTGCTAGCTTCTTGAAACTTGACACAGTAAAGCAGTTTCACATTCTAACTCTATGTTTTGTTTCCTTTTCATGTAGCCCTAAGCAGTGACTGGCGAGAAACACTTTCATTGAAAGGTGTTGCAAGCTTCCAAAAATTACGAGTCTCCAGAAATCTCAGCAAATATTTTTTCACCCAAACTGGATGATAGTTTCAGGTAATGATCAGAACACTAAGCCCACTTGGTTCTCCAAATTTCGTTCTTCTATGTTGAAGCGTTCGTTTCCAGTAACAGTTTCCATTCTGGCATTTCACTCTGTTTTCTCCTATATTGATAGATGTATTTGGAACTCTAAATCAAACACAGTTTGTGCTAGCTTCTTGAAACTTGACACAGTAAAGCAGTTTCACATTCTAACTCTATGTTTTGTTTCCGTTTCTTGTAGCCCTAAGCAGTGACGGGCGAGAAACACTTTCATTGAAAGGGGTTGCAAGCTTCCAAAAATTACTAGTCTCCAGAAATCTCAGCAAATATGTTTTCACCCAAACTGGATGATACTTTCAGGTAATGATCAGTACACTTGGCCCACTTGGTTCTCCATATTTCGTTTTTCTATGTTGAAGCGTTCGTTTACACTAACAGTTTCCACTCTGGCATTTCACTCTGTTTTCTCTTATATTGATAGATGTATTTGGAACTCTAAATCAAACACGGTTTGTGCTAGCTTCTTGAAACTTGACACAGTAAAGCAGTTTCACATTCTAACTCTATGTTTTGTTTCCTTTTCATGTAGCCCTAAGCAGTGACTGGCGAGAAACACTTTCATTGAAAGGGGTTGCAAGCTTCCAAAAATTACGAGTCTTCAGAAATCTCAGCAAATATTTTTTCACCCAAACTAGATGATACTTTCAGGTAATGATCAGTACACTAAGCCCTCTTGGTTCCCCAAATTTCGTTCTTCTATGTTGAAGCGTTCGTTTACACTAACAGTTTCCACTCTGGCATTTCACTCTGTTTTCTCCTATATTGATAGATGTATTTGGAACTCTAAATCAAACACGGTTTGTGCTAGCTTCTTGAAACTTGACACAGTAAAGCAGTTTCACATTGTAACTCTATGTTTTGTTTCCTTTTCATGTAGCTTTAAGCAGTGACTGGCGAGAAACACCTTCATTGAAAGGGGTTGCAAGCTTCCAAAAATTACGAGTCTCCAGAAATCTCAGCAAATATTTTTTCACCCAAACTGGATGATACTTTCAGGTAATGATCAGTACACTAAGCCCACTTGGTTCCCCAAATTTCGTTCTTCTATGTTGAAGCGTTCGTTTCCAGTAACAGTTTGAATTTTGTCGTTTCACTCTGTTTTCTCCTATATTGATAGATGTATTTGGAACACTAAATCAAACACGGTTTGTGCTAGCTTCTTGAAACTTGACACAGTAAAGCAGTTTCACATTGTAACTCTATGTTTTGTTTCCTTTTCATGTAGCTTTAAGCAGTGACGGGCGAGAAACACCTTCATTGAAAGGGGTTGCAAGCTTCCAAAAATCACGAGTCTCCAGAAATCTCAGCAAATATTTTTTCACCCAAACTGGATGATACTTTCAGGTAATGATCAGTACACTTGGCCCACTTGGTTCTCCATATTTCGTTCTTCTATGTTGAAGCGTTCGTTTACAGTAACAGTTTCCACTCTGGCATTACACTCTGTTTTCTCCTATATTGATAGATGTATTTGGAACTCTAAATCAAACACGGTTTGTGCTAGCTTCTTGAAACTTGACACAGTAATACAGTTTCACATTCTAACAATATGTTTTGTTTCCTTTTCATGTAGCCCTAAGCAGTGACTGGCGAGAAACACTTTCATTGAAAGGGGTTGCAAGCTTCCAAAAATTACGAGTCTCCAGAAATCTCAGCAAATGTTTCTTCACTCAAACTGGATGATAGTTTCAGGTAATGATCAGAACACTAAGCCCACTTGGTTCTCCAAATTTCGTTCTTCTATGTTGAAGCGTTCGTTTCCAGTAACAGTTTCCATTCTGGCTTTTCACTCTGTTTTCTCCTATATTGATAGATGTATTTGGAACTCTAAATCAAACACAGTTTGTGCTAGCTTCTTGAAACTTGACACAGTAAAGCAGTTTCACATTCTAACTCTATGTTTTGTTTCCTTTTCTTGTAGCCCTAAGCAGTGACGGGCGAGAAACACTTTCATTGAAAGGGGTTGCAAGCTTCCAAAAATTACTAGTCTCCAGAAATCTCAGCAAATATATTTTCACCCAAACTGGATGATACTTTCAGGTAATGATCAGTACACTTGGCCCACTTGGTTCCCCATATTTCGTTCTTCTATGTTGAAGCGTTCGTTTACACTAACAGTTTCCACTCTGGCATTTCACTCTGTTTTCTCCTATATTGATAGATGTATTCGGAACTCTAAATCAAACACGGTTTGTGCTAACTTCTTGAAACTTGACACAGTAAAGCAGTTTCACATTCTAACTCTATGTTTTGTTTCCTTTTCATGTAGCCCTAAGCAGTGACTGGCGAGAAACACTTTCATTGAAAGGGGTTGCAAGCTTCCAAAAATTACGAGTCTCCAGAAATCTCAGCAAATATTTTTTCACCCAAACTGGATGATAGTTTCAGGTAATGATCAGAACACTAAGCCCACTTGGTTCTCCAAATTTCGTTCTTCTATGTTGAAGCGTTCATTTCCAGTAACAGTTTCCATTCTGGCATTTCACTCTGTTTTCTCCTATATTGATAGATGTATTTGGAACTCTAAATCAAACACAGTTTGTGCTAGCTTCTTGAAACTTGACACAGTAAAGCAGTTTCACATTCTAACTCTATGTTTTGTTTCCTTTTCTTGTAGCCCTAAGCAGTGACGGGCGAGAAACACTTTCATTGAAAGGGGTTGCAAGCTTCCAAAAATTACTAGTCTCCAGAAATCTCAGCAAATATATTTTCACCCAAACTGGATGATACTTTCAGGTAATGATCAGTACACTTGGCCCACTTGGTTCTCCATATTTCGTTCTTCTATTTTGAAGCGTTCGTTTACACTAACAGTTTCCACTCTGGCATTTCACTCTGTTTTCTCCTATATTGATAGATGTATTTGGAACTCTAAATCAAACACGGTTTGTGCTAGCTTCTTGAAACTTGACACAGTAAAGCAGTTTCACATTCTAACTCTATGTTTTGTTTCCTTTTCATGTAGCCCTAAGCAGTGACTGGCAAGAAACACTTTCATTGAAAGGGGTTGCAAGCTTCCAAAAATTACGAGTCTTCAGAAATCTCAGCAAATATTTTTTCACCCAAACTAGATGATACTTTCAGGTAATGATCAGTACACTAAGCCCTCTTGGTTCCCCAAATTTCGTTCTTCTATGTTGAAGCGTTCGTTTACACTAACAGTTTCCACTCTGGCATTTCACTCTGTTTTCTCCTATATTGATAGATGTATTTGGAACTCTAAATCAAACACGGTTTGTGCTAGCTTCTTGAAACTTGACACAGTAAAGCAGTTTCACATTGTAACTCTATGTTTTGTTTCCTTTTCATGTAGCTTTAAGCAGTGACTGGCGAGAAACACTTTCATTGAAAGGGGTTGCAAGCTTCCAAAAATTACGAGTCTCCAGAAATCTCAGCAAATATTTTTTCACCCAAACTGGATGATACTTTCAGGTAATGATCAGTACACTAAGCCCACTTGGTTCTCCAAATTTCATTCTTCTATGTTGAAGCGTTCGTTTCCAGTAACAGTTTCCATTCTGGCATTTCACTCTGTTTTCTCCTGTATTGATAGATGTATTTGGAACTCTAAATCAAACACGGTTTGTGCTAGCTTCTTGAAACTTGACACAGTAAAGCAGTTTCACATTCTAACTCTATGTTTTGTTTCCTTTTCATGTAGCCCTAACCAGTGACTGGCGAGAAACACTTTCATTGAAAGGGGTTGCAAGCTTCCAAAAATTACGAGTCTCCAGAAATCTCAGCAAATATTTTAACACCCAAACTGGATGATACTTTCAGGTAATGATCAGTACACTAAGCCCACTTGGTTCTCCAAATTTCATTCTTCTATGTTGAAGCGTTCGTTTCCAGTAACAGTTTCCATTCTGGCATTTCACTCTGTTTTCTCCTATATTGATAGATGTATTTGGAACTCTAAATCAAACACGGTTTGTGCTAGCTTCTTGAAACTTGACACAGTAAAGCAGTTTCACATTCTAACTCTATGTTTTGTTTCCTTTTCATGTAGCCCTATGCAGTGACTGGCGAGAAACACTTTCATTGAAAGGGGTTGCAAGCTTCCAAAAATTACGAGTCTCCAGAAATCTCAGCAAATATTTTTTCACCCAAACTGGATGATACTTTCAGGTAATGATCAGTACACTAAGCCCACTTGGTTCCCCAAATTTCGTTCTTCTATGTTGAAGCGTTCGTTTCCAGTAACAGTTTGAATTTTGTCGTTTCACTCTGTTTTCTCCTATATTGATAGATGTATTTGGAACACTAAATCAAACACGGTTTGTGCTAGCTTCTTGAAACTTGACACAGTAAAGCAGTTTCACATTCTAACTCTATGTTTTGTTTCCTTTTCATGTAGCTTTAAGCAGTGACTGGCGAGAAACACCTTCATTGAAAGGGGTTGCAAGCTTCCAAAAATCACGAGTCTCCAGAAATCTCAGCAAATATTTTTTCACCCAAACTGGATGATACTTTCAGGTAATGATCAGTACACTTGGCCCACTTGGTTCTCCATATTTCGTTCTTCTATGTTGAAGCGTTCGTTTACAGTAACAGTTTCCACTCTGGCATTACACTCTGTTTTCTCCTATATTGATAGATGTATTTGGAACTCTAAATCAAACACGGTTTGTGCTAGCTTCTTGAAACTTGACACAGTAAAGCAGTTTCACATTCTAACTCTATGTTTTGTTTCCTTTTCATGTAGCCCTAAGCAGTGACTGGCGAGAAACACTTTCATTGAAAGGGGTTGCAAGCTTCCAAAAATTACGAGTCTCCAGAAATCTCAGCAAATGTTTTTTCACCCAAACTGGATGATAGTTTCAGGTAATGATCAGAACACTAAGCCCACTTGGTTCTCCAAATTTCGTTCTTCTATGTTGAAGCGTTCGTTTCCAGTAACAGTTTCCATTCTGGCATTTCACTCTGTTTTCTCCTATATTGATAGATGTATTTGGAACTCTAAATCAAACACAGTTTGTGCTAGCTTCTTGAAACTTGACACAGTAAAGCAGTTTCACATTCTAACTCTATGTTTTGTTTCCTTTTCTTGTAGCCCTAAGCAGTGACGGGCGAGAAACACTTTCATTGAAAGGGGTTGCAAGCTTCCAAAAATTACTAGTCTCCAGAAATCTCAGCAAATATATTTTCACCCAAACTGGATGATACTTTCAGGTAATGATCAGTACACTTGGCCCACTTGGTTCTCCATATTTCGTTCTTCTATGTTGAAGCGTTCGTTTACACTAACAGTTTCCACTCTGGCATTTCACTCTGTTTTCTCCTATATTGATAGATGTATTTGGAACTCTAAATCAAACACGGTTTGTGCTAGCTTCTTGAAACTTGACACAGTAAAGCAGTTTCACATTCTAACTCTATGTTTTGTTTCCTTTTCATGTAGCCCTAAGCAGTGACTGGCGAGAAACACTTTCATTGAAAGGGGTTGCAAGCTTCCAAAAATTACGAGTCTCCAGAAATCTCAGCAAATATTTTTTCACCCAAACTGGATGATAGTTTCAGGTAATGATCAGAACACTAAGCCCACTTGGTTCTCCAAATTTCGTTCTTCTATGTTGAAGCGTTCGTTTCCAGTAACAGTTTCCATTCTGGCATTTCACTCTGTTTTCTCCTATATTGATAGATGTATTTGGAACTCTAAATCAAACACAGTTTGTGCTAGCTTCTTGAAACTTGACACAGTAAAGCAGTTTCACATTCTAACTCTATGTTTTGTTTCCTTTTCTTGTAGCCCTAAGCAGTGACGGGCGAGAAACACTTTCATTGAAAGGGGTTGAAAGCTTCCAAAAATTACTAGTCTCCAGAAATCTCAGCAAATATATTTTCACCCAAACTGGATGATACTTTCAGGTAATGATCAGTACACTTGGCCCACTTGGTTCTCCAAATTTCGTTCTTCTATTTTGAAGCGTTCGTTTACACTAACAGTTTCCACTCTGGCATTTCACTCTGTTTTCTCCTATATTGATAGATGTATTTGGAACTCTAAATCAAACACGGTTTGTGCTAGCTTCTTGAAACTTGACACAGTAAAGCAGTTTCACATTCTAACTCTATGTTTTGTTTCCTTTTCATGTAGCCCTAAGCAGTGACTGGCAAGAAACACTTTCATTGAAAGGGGTTGCAAGCTTCCAAAAATTACGAGTCTCCAGAAATCTCAGCAAATATTTTTTCACCCAAACTGGATGATACTTTCAGGTAATGATCAGTACACTAAGCCCACTTGGTTCTCCAAATTTCATTCTTCTATGTTGAAGCGTTCGTTTCCAGTAACAGTTTCCATTCTGGCATTTCACTCTGTTTTCTCCTGTATTGATAGATGTATTTGGAACTCTAAATCAAACACGGTTTGTGCTAGCTTCTTGAAACTTGACACAGTAAAGCAGTTTCACATTCTAACTCTATGTTTTGTTTCCTTTTCATGTAGCCCTAACCAGTGACTGGCGAGAAACACTTTCATTGAAAGGGGTTGCAAGCTTCCAAAAATCACGAGTCTCCAGAAATCTCAGCAAATATTTTTTCACCCAAACTGGATGATACTTTCAGGTAATGATCAGTACACTAAGCCCACTTGGTTCCCCAAATTTCGTTCTTCTATGTTGAAGCGTTCGTTTCCAGTAACAGTTTGAATTTTGTCATTTCACTCTGTTTTCTCCTATATTGATAGATGTATTTGGAACACTAAATCAAACACGGTTTGTGCTAGCTTCTTGAAACTTGACACAGTAAAGCAGTTTCACATTCTAACTCTATGTTTTGTTTCTTTTTCATGTAGCCCTAAGCAGTGACTGGCGAGAAACACCTTCATTGAAAGGGGTTGCAAGCTTCCAAAAATCACGAGTCTCCAGAAATCTCAGCAAATATTTTTTCACCCAACCTGGATGATAATTTCAGGTAATGATCAGTACACTTGGCCCACTTGGTTCTCCATATTTCGTTCTTCTATGTTGAAGCGTTCGTTTACAGTAACAGTTTCCACTCTGGCATTACACTCTGTTTTCTCCTATATTGATAGATGTATTTGGAACTCTAAATCAAACACGGTTTGTGCTAGCTTCTTGAAACTTGACACAGTAATGCAGTTTCACATTCTAACAATATGTTTTGTTTCCTTTTCATGTAGCCCTAAGCAGTGACTGGCGAGAAACACTTTCATTGAAAGGGGTTGCAAGCTTCCAAAAATTACGAGTCTCCAGAAATCTCAGCAAATATTTTTTCACCCAAACTGGATGATACTTTCAGGTAATGATTAGTACACTAAGCCCACTTGGTTCTCCAAATTTCGTTCTTCTGTGTTGAAGCGTTTGTTTCTAGTAACAATTTGAATTTTGTCGTTTCACTCTGTTTTCTCCTATATTGATAGATGTATTTGGAACTCTAAATCAAACACGGTTTGTGCTAGCTTCTTGAAACTTGACACAGTAAAGCAGTTTCACATTCTAACTCTATGTTTTGTTTCCTTTTCATGTAGCTTTAAGCAGTGACTGGCGAGATACACCTTCATTGAAAGGGGTTGCAAGCTTCCAAAAATTACGAGTCTCCAGAAATCTCAGCAAATATTTTTTCACCCAAACTGGATGATACTTTCAGGTAATGATCAGTACACTTGGCCCACTCCGTTCTCCATATTTCGTTCTTCTATGTTGAAGCGTTCGTTTACACTAACAGTTTCCACTCTGGCATTTCACTCTGTTTTCTCCTATATTGATAGATGTATTTGGAACTCTAAATCAAACACGGTTTGTGCTAGCTTCTTGAAACTTGACACAGTAAAGCAGTTTCACATTCTAACTCTATGTTTTGTTTCCTTTTCATGTAGCCCTAAGCAGTGACTGGCGAGAAACACTTTCATTGAAAGGGGTTGCAAGCTTCCAAAAATTACGAGTCTCCAGAAATCTCAGCAAATATTTTTTCACCCAAACTGGATGATAGTTTCAGGTAATGATCAGAACACTAAGCCCACTTGGTTCTCCAAATTTCGTTCTTCTATGTTGAAGCGTTCGTTTCCAGTAACAGTTTCCATTCTGGCATTTCACTCTGTTTTCTCCTATATTGATAGATGTATTTGGAACTCTAAATCAAACACAGTTTGTGCTAGCTTCTTGAAACTTGACACAGTAAAGCAGTTTCACATTCTAACTCTATGTTTTGTTTCCTTTTCTTGTAGCCCTAAGCAGTGACGGGCGAGAAACACTTTCATTGAAAGGGGTTGCAAGCTTCCAAAAATTACTAGTCTCCAGAAATCTCAGCAAATATATTTTCACCCAAACTGGATGATACTTTCAGGTAATGATCAGTACACTAAGCCCTCTTGGTTCCCCAAATTTCGTTCTTCTATGTTGAAGCGTTCGTTTACACTAACAGTTTCCACTCTGGCATTTCACTCTGTTTTCTCCTATATTGATAGATGTATTTGGAACTCTAAATCAAACACGGTTTGTGCTAGCTTCTTGAAACTTGACACAGTAAAGCAGTTTCACATTGTAACTCTATGTTTTGTTTCCTTTTCATGTAGCTTTAAGCAGTGACTGGCGAGAAACACTTTCATTGAAAGGGGTTGCAAGCTTCCAAAAATTACGAGTCTCCAGAAATCTCAGCAAATATTTTTTCACCCAAACTGGATGATACTTTCAGGTAATGATCAGTACACTAAGCCCACTTGGTTCTCCAAATTTCATTCTTCTATGTTGAAGCGTTCGTTTCCAGTAACAGTTTCCATTCTGGCATTTCACTCTGTTTTCTCCTGTATTGATAGATGTATTTGGAACTCTAAATCAAACACGGTTTGTGCTAGCTTCTTGAAACTTGACACAGTAAAACAGTTTCACATTCTAACTCTATGTTTTGTTTCCTTTTCATGAAGCCCTAACCAGTGACTGGCGAGAAACACTTTCATTGAAAGGGGTTGCAAGCTTCCAAAAATTACGAGTCTCCAGAAATCTCAGCAAATATTTTAACACCCAAACTGGATGATACTTTCAGGTAATGATCAGTACACTAAGCCCACTTGGTTCTCCAAATTTCATTCTTCTATGTTGAAGCGTTCGTTTCCAGTAACAGTTTCCATTCTGGCATTTCACTCTGTTTTCTCCTATATTGATAGATGTATTTGGAACTCTAAATCAAACACGGTTTGTGCTAGCTTCTTGAAACTTGACACAGTAAAGCAGTTTCACATTCTAACTCTATGTTTTGTTTCCTTTTCATGTAGCCCTATGCAGTGACTGGCGAGAAACACTTTCATTGAAAGGGGTTGCAAGCTTCCAAAAATTACGAGTCTCCAGAAATCTCAGCAAATATTTTTTCACCCAAACTGGATGATACTTTCAGGTAATGATCAGTACACTAAGCCCACTTGGTTCCCCAAATTTCGTTCTTCTATGTTGAAGCGTTCGTTTCCAGTAACAGTTTGAATTTTGTCGTTTCACTCTGTTTTCTCCTATATTGATAGATGTATTTGGAACACTAAATCAAACACGGTTTGTGCTAGCTTCTTGAAACTTGACACAGTAAAGCAGTTTCACATTCTAACTCTATGTTTTGTTTCCTTTTCATGTAGCTTTAAGCAGTGACTGGCGAGAAACACCTTCATTGAAAGGGGTTGCAAGCTTCCAAAAATCACGAGTCTCCAGAAATCTCAGCAAATATTTTTTCACCCAAACTGGATGATACTTTCAGGTAATGATCAGTACACTTGGCCCACTTGGTTCTCCATATTTCGTTCTTCTATGTTGAAGCGTTCGTTTACACTAACAGTTTCCACTCTGGCATTACACTCTGTTTTCTCCTATATTGATAGATGTATTTGGAACTCTAAATCAAACACGGTTTGTGCTAGCTTCTTGAAACTTGACACAGTAATGCAGTTTCACATTCTAACAATATGTTTTGTTTCCTTTTCATGTAGCCCTAAGCAGTGACTGGCGAGAAACACTTTCATTGAAAGGGGTTGCAAGCTTCCAAAAATTACGAGTCTCCAGAAATCTCAGCAAATATTTTTTCATCCAAACTGGATGATACTTTCAGGTAATGATTAGTACACTAAGCCCACTTGGTTCTCCAAATTTCGTTCTTCTATGTTGAAGCGTTCGTTTCTAGTAACAATTTGAATTTTGTCGTTTCACTCTGTTTTCTCCTATATTGATAGATGTATTTGGAACTCTAAATCAAACACGGTTTGTGCTAGCTTCTTGAAACTTGACACAGTAAAGCAGTTTCACATTCTAACTCTATGTTTTGTTTCCTTTTCATGTAGCCCTAAGCAGTGACTGGCGAGAAACACTTTCATTGAAAGGGGTTGCAAGCTTCCAAAAATTACGAGTCTCCAGAAATCTCAGCAAATGTTTTTTCACCCAAACTGGATGATAGTTTCAGGTAATGATCAGAACACTAAGCCCACTTGGTTCTCCAAATTTCGTTCTTCTATGTTGAAGCGTTCGTTTCCAGTAACAGTTTCCATTCTGGCATTTCACTCTGTTTTCTCCTATATTGATAGATGTATTTGGAACTCTAAATCAAACACAGTTTGTGCTAGCTTCTTGAAACTTGACACAGTAAAGCAGTTTCACATTCTAACTCTATGTTTTGTTTCCTTTTCTTGTAGCCCTAAGCAGTGACGGGCGAGAAACACTTTCATTGAAAGGGGTTGCAAGCTTCCAAAAATTACTAGTCTCCAGAAATCTCAGCAAATATATTTTCACCCAAACTGGATGATACTTTCAGGTAATGATCAGTACACTTGGCCCACTTGGTTCTCCATATTTCGTTCTTCTATGTTGAAGCGTTCGTTTACACTAACAGTTTCCACTCTGGCATTTCACTCTGTTTTCTCCTATATTGATAGATGTATTTGGAACTCTAAATCAAACACGGTTTGTGCTAGCTTCTTGAAACTTGACACAGTAAAGCAGTTTCACATTCTAACTCTATGTTTTGTTTCCTTTTCATGTAGCCCTAAGCAGTGACTGGCGAGAAACACTTTCATTGAAAGGGGTTGCAAGCTTCCAAAAATTACGAGTCTCCAGAAATCTCAGCAAATATTTTTTCACCCAAACTGGATGATAGTTTCAGGTAATGATCAGAACACTAAGCCCACTTGGTTCTCCAAATTTCGTTCTTCTATGTTGAAGCGTTCGTTTCCAGTAACAGTTTCCATTCTGGCATTACACTCTGTTTTCTCCTATATTGATAGATGTATTTGGAACTCTAAATCAAACACAGTTTGTGCTAGCTTCTTGAAACTTGACACAGTAAAGCAGTTTCACATTCTAACTCTATGTTTTGTTTCCTTTTCTTGTAGCCCTAAGCAGTGACGGGCGAGAAACACTTTCATTGAAAGGGGTTGCAAGCTTCCAAAAATTACTAGTCTCCAGAAATCTCAGCAAATATATTTTCACCCAAACTGGATGATACTTTCAGGTAATGATCAGTACACTTGGCCCACTTGGTTCTCCAAATTTCGTTCTTCTATTTTGAAGCGTTCGTTTACACTAACAGTTTCCACTCTGGCATTTCACTCTGTTTTCTCCTATATTGATAGATGTATTTGGAACTCTAAATCAAACACGGTTTGTGCTAGCTTCTTGAAACTTGACACAGTAAAGCAGTTTCACATTCTAACTCTATGTTTTGTTTCCTTTTCATGTAGCCCTAAGCAGTGACTGGCAAGAAACACTTTCATTGAAAGGGGTTGCAAGCTTCCAAAAATTACGAGTCTTCAGAAATCTCAGCAAATATTTTTTCACCCAAACTAGATGATACTTTCAGGTAATGATCAGTACACTAAGCCCTCTTGGTTCCCCAAATTTCGTTCTTCTATGTTGAAGCGTTCGTTTACACTAACAGTTTCCACTCTGGCATTTCACTCTGTTTTCTCCTATATTGATAGATGTATTTGGAACTCTAAATCAAACACGGTTTGTGCTAGCTTCTTGAAACTTGACACAGTAAAGCAGTTTCACATTGTAACTCTATGTTTTGTTTCCTTTTCATGTAGCTTTAAGCAGTGACTGGCGAGAAACACTTTCATTGAAAGGGGTTGCAAGCTTCCAAAAATTACGAGTCTCCAGAAATCTCAGCAAATATTTTTTCACCCAAACTGGATGATACTTTCAGGTAATGATCAGTACACTAAGCCCACTTGGTTCTCCAAATTTCATTCTTCTATGTTGAAGCGTTCGTTTCCAGTAACAGTTTCCATTCTGGCATTTCACTCTGTTTTCTCCTGTATTGATAGATGTATTTGGAACTCTAAATCAAACACGGTTTGTGCTAGCTTCTTGAAACTTGACACAGTAAAGCAGTTTCACATTCTAACTCTATGTTTTGTTTCCTTTTCATGTAGCCCTAACCAGTGACTGGCGAGAAACACTTTCATTGAAAGGGGTTGCAAGCTTCCAAAAATTACGAGTCTCCAGAAATCTCAGCAAATATTTTTTCACCCAAACTGGATGATACTTTCAGGTAATGATCAGTACACTAAGCCCACTTGGTTCCCCAAATTTCGTTCTTCTATGTTGAAGCGTTCGTTTCCAGTAACAGTTTGAATTTTGTCGTTTCACTCTGTTTTCTCCTATATTGATAGATGTATTTGGAACACTAAATCAAACACGGTTTGTGCTAGCTTCTTGAAACTTGACACAGTAAAGCAGTTTCACATTCTAACTCTATGTTTTGTTTCTTTTTCATGTAGCCCTAAGCAGTGACTGGCGAGAAACACCTTCATTGAAAGGGGTTGCAAGCTTCCAAAAATCACGAGTCTCCAGAAATCTCAGCAAATATTTTTTCACCCAACCTGGATGATAATTTCAGGTAATGATCAGTACACTTGGCCCACTTGGTTCTCCATATTTCGTTCTTCTATGTTGAAGCGTTCGTTTACAGTAACAGTTTCCACTCTGGCATTACACTCTGTTTTCTCCTATATTGATAGATGTATTTGGAACTCTAAATCAAACACGGTTTGTGCTAGCTTCTTGAAACTTGACACAGTAATGCAGTTTCACATTCTAACAATATGTTTTGTTTCCTTTTCATGTAGCCCTAAGCAGTGACTGGCGAGAAACACTTTCATTGAAAGGGGTTGCAAGCTTCCAAAAATTACGAGTCTCCAGAAATCTCAGCAAATATTTTTTCACCCAAACTGGATGATACTTTCAGGTAATGATTAGTACACTAAGCCCACTTGGTTCTCCAAATTTCGTTCTTCTATGTTGAAGCGTTTGTTTCTAGTAACAATTTGAATTTTGTCGTTTCACTCTGTTTTCTCCTATATTGATAGATGTATTTGGAACTCTAAATCAAACACGGTTTGTGCTAGCTTCTTGAAACTTGACACAGTAAAGCAGTTTCACATTCTAACTCTATGTTTTGTTTCCTTTTCATGTAGCTTTAAGCAGTGACTGGCGAGAAACACCTTCATTGAAAGGGGTTGCAAGCTTCCAAAAATCACGAGTCTCCAGAAATCTCAGCAAATATTTTTTCACCCAAACTGGATGATACTTTCAGGTAATGATCAGTACACTTGGCCCACTTGGTTCTCCATATTTCGTTCTTCTATGTTGAAGCGTTCGTTTACACTAACAGTTTCCACTCTGGCATTACACTCTGTTTTCTCCTATATTGATAGATGTATTTGGAACTCTAAATCAAACACGGTTTGTGCTAGCTTCTTGAAACTTGACACAGTAATGCAGTTTCACATTCTAACAATATGTTTTGTTTCCTTTTCATGTAGCCCTAAGCAGTGACTGGCGAGAAACACTTTCATTGAAAGGGGTTGCAAGCTTCCAAAAATTACGAGTCTCCAGAAATCTCAGCAAATATTTTTTCATCCAAACTGGATGATACTTTCAGGTAATGATTAGTACACTAAGCCCACTTGGTTCTCCAAATTTCGTTCTTCTATGTTGAAGCGTTCGTTTCTAGTAACAATTTGAATTTTGTCGTTTCACTCTGTTTTCTCCTATATTGATAGATGTATTTGGAACTCTAAATCAAACACGGTTTGTGCTAGCTTCTTGAAACTTGACACAGTAAAGCAGTTTCACATTCTAACTCTATGTTTTGTTTCCTTTTCATGTAGCCCTAAGCAGTGACTGGCGAGAAACACTTTCATTGAAAGGGGTTGCAAGCTTCCAAAAATTACGAGTCTCCAGAAATCTCAGCAAATGTTTTTTCACCCAAACTGGATGATAGTTTCAGGTAATGATCAGAACACTAAGCCCACTTGGTTCTCCAAATTTCGTTCTTCTATGTTGAAGCGTTCGTTTCCAGTAACAGTTTCCATTCTGGCATTTCACTCTGTTTTCTCCTATATTGATAGATGTATTTGGAACTCTAAATCAAACACAGTTTGTGCTAGCTTCTTGAAACTTGACACAGTAAAGCAGTTTCACATTCTAACTCTATGTTTTGTTTCCTTTTCTTGTAGCCCTAAGCAGTGACGGGCGAGAAACACTTTCATTGAAAGGGGTTGCAAGCTTCCAAAAATTACTAGTCTCCAGAAATCTCAGCAAATATATTTTCACCCAAACTGGATGATACTTTCAGGTAATGATCAGTACACTTGGCCCACTTGGTTCTCCATATTTCGTTCTTCTATGTTGAAGCGTTCGTTTACACTAACAGTTTCCACTCTGGCATTTCACTCTGTTTTCTCCTATATTGATAGATGTATTTGGAACTCTAAATCAAACACGGTTTGTGCTAGCTTCTTGAAACTTGACACAGTAAAGCAGTTTCACATTCTAACTCTATGTTTTGTTTCCTTTTCATGTAGCCCTAAGCAGTGACTGGCGAGAAACACTTTCATTGAAAGGGGTTGCAAGCTTCCAAAAATTACGAGTCTCCAGAAATCTCAGCAAATATTTTTTCACCCAAACTGGATGATAGTTTCAGGTAATGATCAGAACACTAAGCCCACTTGGTTCTCCAAATTTCGTTCTTCTATGTTGAAGCGTTCGTTTCCAGTAACAGTTTCCATTCTGGCATTACACTCTGTTTTCTCCTATATTGATAGATGTATTTGGAACTCTAAATCAAACACAGTTTGTGCTAGCTTCTTGAAACTTGACACAGTAAAGCAGTTTCACATTCTAACTCTATGTTTTGTTTCCTTTTCTTGTAGCCCTAAGCAGTGACGGGCGAGAAACACTTTCATTGAAAGGGGTTGCAAGCTTCCAAAAATTACTAGTCTCCAGAAATCTCAGCAAATATATTTTCACCCAAACTGGATGATACTTTCAGGTAATGATCAGTACACTTGGCCCACTTGGTTCTCCAAATTTCGTTCTTCTATTTTGAAGCGTTCGTTTACACTAACAGTTTCCACTCTGGCATTTCACTCTGTTTTCTCCTATATTGATAGATGTATTTGGAACTCTAAATCAAACACGGTTTGTGCTAGCTTCTTGAAACTTGACACAGTAAAGCAGTTTCACATTCTAACTCTATGTTTTGTTTCCTTTTCATGTAGCCCTAAGCAGTGACTGGCAAGAAACACTTTCATTGAAAGGGGTTGCAAGCTTCCAAAAATTACGAGTCTTCAGAAATCTCAGCAAATATTTTTTCACCCAAACTAGATGATACTTTCAGGTAATGATCAGTACACTAAGCCCTCTTGGTTCCCCAAATTTCGTTCTTCTATGTTGAAGCGTTCGTTTACACTAACAGTTTCCACTCTGGCATTTCACTCTGTTTTCTCCTATATTGATAGATGTATTTGGAACTCTAAATCAAACACGGTTTGTGCTAGCTTCTTGAAACTTGACACAGTAAAGCAGTTTCACATTGTAACTCTATGTTTTGTTTCCTTTTCATGTAGCTTTAAGCAGTGACTGGCGAGAAACACTTTCATTGAAAGGGGTTGCAAGCTTCCAAAAATTACGAGTCTCCAGAAATCTCAGCAAATATTTTTTCACCCAAACTGGATGATACTTTCAGGTAATGATCAGTACACTAAGCCCACTTGGTTCTCCAAATTTCATTCTTCTATGTTGAAGCGTTCGTTTCCAGTAACAGTTTCCATTCTGGCATTTCACTCTGTTTTCTCCTGTATTGATAGATGTATTTGGAACTCTAAATCAAACACGGTTTGTGCTAGCTTCTTGAAACTTGACACAGTAAAGCAGTTTCACATTCTAACTCTATGTTTTGTTTCCTTTTCATGTAGCCCTAACCAGTGACTGGCGAGAAACACTTTCATTGAAAGGGGTTGCAAGCTTCCAAAAATTACGAGTCTCCAGAAATCTCAGCAAATATTTTTTCACCCAAACTGGATGATACTTTCAGGTAATGATCAGTACACTAAGCCCACTTGGTTCCCCAAATTTCGTTCTTCTATGTTGAAGCGTTCGTTTCCAGTAACAGTTTGAATTTTGTCGTTTCACTCTGTTTTCTCCTATATTGATAGATGTATTTGGAACACTAAATCAAACACGGTTTGTGCTAGCTTCTTGAAACTTGACACAGTAAAGCAGTTTCACATTCTAACTCTATGTTTTGTTTCTTTTTCATGTAGCCCTAAGCAGTGACTGGCGAGAAACACCTTCATTGAAAGGGGTTGCAAGCTTCCAAAAATCACGAGTCTCCAGAAATCTCAGCAAATATTTTTTCACCCAACCTGGATGATAATTTCAGGTAATGATCAGTACACTTGGCCCACTTGGTTCTCCATATTTCGTTCTTCTATGTTGAAGCGTTCGTTTACAGTAACAGTTTCCACTCTGGCATTACACTCTGTTTTCTCCTATATTGATAGATGTATTTGGAACTCTAAATCAAACACGGTTTGTGCTAGCTTCTTGAAACTTGACACAGTAATGCAGTTTCACATTCTAACAATATGTTTTGTTTCCTTTTCATGTAGCCCTAAGCAGTGACTGGCGAGAAACACTTTCATTGAAAGGGGTTGCAAGCTTCCAAAAATTACGAGTCTCCAGAAATCTCAGCAAATATTTTTTCACCCAAACTGGATGATACTTTCAGGTAATGATTAGTACACTAAGCCCACTTGGTTCTCCAAATTTCGTTCTTCTATGTTGAAGCGTTTGTTTCTAGTAACAATTTGAATTTTGTCGTTTCACTCTGTTTTCTCCTATATTGATAGATGTATTTGGAACTCTAAATCAAACACGGTTTGTGCTAGCTTCTTGAAACTTGACACAGTAAAGCAGTTTCACATTCTAACTCTATGTTTTGTTTCCTTTTCATGTAGCTTTAAGCAGTGACTGGCGAGAAACACCTTCATTGAAAGGGGTTGCAAGCTTCCAAAAATTACGAGTCTCCAGAAATCTCAGCAAATATTTTTTCACCCAAACTGGATGATACTTTCAGGTAATGATCAGTACACTTGGCCCACTCCGTTCTCCATATTTCGTTCTTCTATGTTGAAGCGTTCGTTTACACTAACAGTTTCCACTCTGGCATTTCACTCTGTTTTCTCCTATATTGATAGATGTATTTGGAACTCTAAATCAAACACGGTTTGTGCTAGCTTCTTGAAACTTGACACAGTAAAGCAGTTTCACATTCTAACTCTATGTTTTGTTTCCTTTTCATGTAGCCCTAAGCAGTGACTGGCGAGAAACACCTTCATTGAAAGGGGTTGCAAGCTTCCAAAAATCACGAGTCTCCAGAAATCTCAGCAAATATTTTTTCACCCAACCTGGATGATACTTTCAGGTAATGATCAGTACACTTGGCCCACTTGGTTCTCCATATTTCGTTCTTCTATGTTGAAGCGTTCGTTTACAGTAACAGTTTCCACTCTGGCATTACACTCTGTTTTCTCCTATATTGATAGATGTATTTGGAACTCTAAATCAAACACGGTTTGTGCTAGCTTCTTGAAACTTGACACAGTAATGCAGTTTCACATTCTAACAATATGTTTTGTTTCCTTTTCATGTAGCCCTAAGCAGTGACTGGCGAGAAACACTTTCATTGAAAGGGGTTGCAAGCTTCCAAAAATTACGAGTCTCCAGAAATCTCAGCAAATATTTTTTCACCCAAACTGGATGATACTTTCAGGTAATGATTAGTACACTAAGCCCACTTGGTTCTCCAAATTTCGTTCTTCTATGTTGAAGCGTTCGTTTCTAGTAACAATTTGAATTTTGTCGTTTCACTCTGTTTTCTCCTATATTGATAGATGTATTTGGAACTCTAAATCAAACACGGTTTGTGCTAGCTTCTTGAAACTTGACACAGTAAAGCAGTTTCACATTCTAACTCTGTGTTTTGTTTCCTTTTCATGTAGCTTTAAGCAGTGACTGGCGAGAAACACCTTCATTGAAAGGGGTTGCAAGCTTCCAAAAATTACGAGTCTCCAGAAATCTCAGCAAATATTTTTTCACCCAAACTGGATGATACTTTCAGGTAATGATCAGTACACTTGGCCCACTCCGTTCTCCATATTTCGTTCTTCTATGTTGAAGCGTTCGTTTACACTAACAGTTTCCACTCTGGCATTTCACTCTGTTTTCTCCTATATTGATAGATGTATTTGGAACTCTAAATCAAACACGGTTTGTGCTAGCTTCTTGAAACTTGACACAGTAAAGCAGTTTCACATTCTAACTCTATGTTTTGTTTCCTTTTCATGTAGCCCTAAGCAGTGACTGGCGAGAAACACCTACATTGAAAGGGGTTGCAAGCTTCCAAAAATCACGAGTCTCCAGAAATCTCAGCAAATATTTTTTCACCCAACCTGGATGATACTTTCAGGTAATGATCAGTACACTTGGCCCACTTGGTTCTCCATATTTCGTTCTTCTATGTTGAAGCGTTCGTTTACAGTAACAGTTTCCACTCTGGCATTACACTCTGTTTTCTCCTATATTGATAGATGTATTTGGAACTCTAAATCAAACACGGTTTGTGCTAGCTTCTTGAAACTTGACACAGTAATGCAGTTTCACATTCTAACAATATGTTTTGTTTCCTTTTCATGTAGCCCTAAGCAGTGACTGGCGAGAAACACTTTCATTGAAAGGGGTTGCAAGCTTCCAAAAATTACGAGTCTCCAGAAATCTCAGCAAATATTTTTTCACCCAAACTGGATGATACTTTCAGGTAATGATTAGTACACTAAGCCCACTTGGTTCTCCAAATTTCGTTCTTCTATGTTGAAGCGTTCGTTTCTAGTAACAATTTGAATTTTGTCGTTTCACTCTGTTTTCTCCTATATTGATAGATGTATTTGGAACTCTAAATCAAACACGGTTTGTGCTAGCTTCTTGAAACTTGACACAGTAAAGCAGTTTCACATTCTAACTCTATGTTTTGTTTCCTTTTCATGTAGCTTTAAGCAGTGACTGGCGAGAAACACCTTCATTGAAAGGGGTTGCAAGCTTCCAAAAATTACGAGTCTCCAGAAATCTCAGCAAATATTTTTTCACCCAAACTGGATGATACTTTCAGGTAATGATCAGTACACTTGGCCCACTCCGTTCTCCATATTTCGTTCTTCTATGTTGAAGCGTTCGTTTACACTAACAGTTTCCACTCTGGCATTTCACTCTGTTTTCTCCTATATTGATAGATGTATTTGGAACTCTAAATCAAACACGGTTTGTGCTAGCTTCTTGAAACTTGACACAGTAAAGCAGTTTCACATTCTAACTCTATGTTTTGTTTCCTTTTCATGTAGCCCTAAGCAGTGACTGGCGAGAAACACCTTCATTGAAAGGGGTTGCAAGCTTCCAAAAATCACGAGTCTCCAGAAATCTCAGCAAATATTTTTTTCACCCAACCTGGATGATACTTTCAGGTAATGATCAGTACACTTGGCCCACTTGGTTCTCCATATTTCGTTCTTCTATGTTGAAGCGTTCGTTTACAGTAACAGTTTCCACTCTGGCATTACACTCTGTTTTCTCCTATATTGATAGATGTATTTGGAACTCTAAATCAAACACGGTTTGTGCTAGCTTCTTGAAACTTGACACAGTAATGCAGTTTCACATTCTAACAATATGTTTTGTTTCCTTTTCATGTAGCCCTAAGCAGTGACTGGCGAGAAACACTTTCATTGAAAGGGGTTGCAAGCTTCCAAAAATTACGAGTCTCCAGAAATCTCAGCAAATATTTTTTCACCCAAACTGGATGATACTTTCAGGTAATGATTAGTACACTAAGCCCACTTGGTTCTCCAAATTTCGTTCTTCTATGTTGAAGCGTTCGTTTCTAGTAACAATTTGAATTTTGTCGTTTCACTCTGTTTTCTCCTATATTGATAGATGTATTTGGAACTCTAAATCAAACACGGTTTGTGCTAGCTTCTTGAAACTTGACACAGTAAAGCAGTTTCACATTCTAACTCTATGTTTTGTTTCCTTTTCATGTAGCTTTAAGCAGTGACTGGCGAGAAACACCTTCATTGAAAGGGGTTGCAAGCTTCCAAAAATTACGAGTCTCCAGAAATCTCAGCAAATATTTTTTCACCCAAACTGGATGATACTTTCAGGTAATGATCAGTACACTTGGCCCACTCCGTTCTCCATATTTCGTTCTTCTATGTTGAAGCGTTCGTTTACACTAACAGTTTCCACTCTGGCATTTCACTCTGTTTTCTCCTATATTGATAGATGTATTTGGAACTCTAAATCAAACACGGTTTGTGCTAGCTTCTTGAAACTTGACACAGTAAAGCAGTTTCACATTCTAACTCTATGTTTTGTTTCCTTTTCATGTAGCCCTAAGCAGTGACTGGCGAGAAACACCTTCATTGAAAGGGGTTGCAAGCTTCCAAAAATCACGAGTCTCCAGAAATCTCAGCAAATATTTTTTCACCCAACCTGGATGATACTTTCAGGTAATGATCAGTACACTTGGCCCACTTGGTTCTCCATATTTCGTTCTTCTATGTTGAAGCGTTCGTTTACAGTAACAGTTTCCACTCTGGCATTACACTCTGTTTTCTCCTATATTGATAGATGTATTTGGAACTCTAAATCAAACACGGTTTGTGCTAGCTTCTTGAAACTTGACACAGTAATGCAGTTTCACATTCTAACAATATGTTTTGTTTCCTTTTCATGTAGCCCTAAGCAGTGACTGGCGAGAAACACTTTCATTGAAAGGGGTTGCAAGCTTCCAAAAATTACGAGTCTCCAGAAATCTCAGCAAATATTTTTTCACCCAAACTGGATGATACTTTCAGGTAATGATTAGTACACTAAGCCCACTTGGTTCTCCAAATTTCGTTCTTCTATGTTGAAGCGTTCGTTTCTAGTAACAATTTGAATTTTGTCGTTTCACTCTGTTTTCTCCTATATTGATAGATGTATTTGGAACTCTAAATCAAACACGGTTTGTGCTAGCTTCTTGAAACTTGACACAGTAAAGCAGTTTCACATTCTAACTCTATGTTTTGTTTCCTTTTCATGTAGCTTTAAGCAGTGACTGGCGAGAAACACCTTCATTGAAAGGGGTTGCAAGCTTCCAAAAATTACGAGTCTCCAGAAATCTCAGCAAATATTTTTTCACCCAAACTGGATGATACTTTCAGGTAATGATCAGTACACTTGGCCCACTCCGTTCTCCATATTTCGTTCTTCTATGTTGAAGCGTTCGTTTACACTAACAGTTTCCACTCTGGCATTTCACTCTGTTTTCTCCTATATTGATAGATGTATTTGGAACTCTAAATCAAACACGGTTTGTGCTAGCTTCTTGAAACTTGACACAGTAAAGCAGTTTCACATTCTAACTCTATGTTTTGTTTCCTTTTCATGTAGCCCTAAGCAGTGACTGGCGAGAAACACCTTCATTGAAAGGGGTTGCAAGCTTCCAAAAATCACGAGTCTCCAGAAATCTCAGCAAATATTTTTTCACCCAACCTGGATGATACTTTCAGGTAATGATCAGTACACTTGGCCCACTTGGTTCTCCATATTTCGTTCTTCTATGTTGAAGCGTTCGTTTACAGTAACAGTTTCCACTCTGGCATTACACTCTGTTTTCTCCTATATTGATAGATGTATTTGGAACTCTATATCAAACACGGTTTGTGCTAGCTTCTTGAAACTTGACACAGTAATGCAGTTTCACATTCTAACAATATGTTTTGTTTCCTTTTCATGTAGCCCTAAGCAGTGACTGGCGAGAAACACTTTCATTGAAAGGGGTTGCAAGCTTCCAAAAATTACGAGTCTCCAGAAATCTCAGCAAATATTTTTTCACCCAAACTGGATGATACTTTCAGGTAATGATTAGTACACTAAGCCCACTTGGTTCTCCAAATTTCGTTCTTCTATGTTGAAGCGTTCGTTTCTAGTAACAATTTGAATTTTGTCGTTTCACTCTGTTTTCTCCTATATTGATAGATGTATTTGGAACTCTAAATCAAACACGGTTTGTGCTAGCTTCTTGAAACTTGACACAGTAAAGCAGTTTCACATTCTAACTCTATGTTTTGTTTCCTTTTCATGTAGCTTTAAGCAGTGACTGGCGAGAAACACCTTCATTGAAAGGGGTTGCAAGCTTCCAAAAATTACGAGTCTCCAGAAATCTCAGCAAATATTTTTTCACCCAAACTGGATGATACTTTCAGGTAATGATCAGTACACTTGGCCCACTCCGTTCTCCATATTTCGTTCTTCTATGTTGAAGCGTTCGTTTACACTAACAGTTTCCACTCTGGCATTTCACTCTGTTTTCTCCTATATTGATAGATGTATTTGGAACTCTAAATCAAACACGGTTTGTGCTAGCTTCTTGAAACTTGACACAGTAAAGCAGTTTCACATTCTAACTCTATGTTTTGTTTCCTTTTCATGTAGCCCTAAGCAGTGACTGGCGAGAAACACCTTCATTGAAAGGGGTTGCAAGCTTCCAAAAATCACGAGTCTCCAGAAATCTCAGCAAATATTTTTTTCACCCAACCTGGATGATACTTTCAGGTAATGATCAGTACACTTGGCCCACTTGGTTCTCCATATTTCGTTCTTCTATGTTGAAGCGTTCGTTTACAGTAACAGTTTCCACTCTGGCATTACACTCTGTTTTCTCCTATATTGATAGATGTATTTGGAACTCTAAATCAAACACGGTTTGTGCTAGCTTCTTGAAACTTGACACAGTAATGCAGTTTCACATTCTAACAATATGTTTTGTTTCCTTTTCATGTAGCCCTAAGCAGTGACTGGCGAGAAACACTTTCATTGAAAGGGGTTGCAAGCTTCCAAAAATTACGAGTCTCCAGAAATCTCAGCAAATATTTTTTCACCCAAACTGGATGATACTTTCAGGTAATGATTAGTACACTAAGCCCACTTGGTTCTCCAAATTTCGTTCTTCTATGTTGAAGCGTTCGTTTCTAGTAACAATTTGAATTTTGTCGTTTCACTCTGTTTTCTCCTATATTGATAGATGTATTTGGAACTCTAAATCAAACACGGTTTGTGCTAGCTTCTTGAAACTTGACACAGTAAAGCAGTTTCACATTCTAACTCTATGTTTTGTTTCCTTTTCATGTAGCTTTAAGCAGTGACTGGCGAGAAACACCTTCATTGAAAGGGGTTGCAAGCTTCCAAAAATTACGAGTCTCCAGAAATCTCAGCAAATATTTTTTCACCCAAACTGGATGATACTTTCAGGTAATGATCAGTACACTTGGCCCACTCCGTTCTCCATATTTCGTTCTTCTATGTTGAAGCGTTCGTTTACACTAACAGTTTCCACTCTGGCATTTCACTCTGTTTTCTCCTATATTGATAGATGTATTTGGAACTCTAAATCAAACACGGTTTGTGCTAGCTTCTTGAAACTTGACACAGTAAAGCAGTTTCACATTCTAACTCTATGTTTTGTTTCCTTTTCATGTAGCCCTAAGCAGTGACTGGCGAGAAACACCTTCATTGAAAGGGGTTGCAAGCTTCCAAAAATCACGAGTCTCCAGAAATCTCAGCAAATATTTTTTCACCCAACCTGGATGATACTTTCAGGTAATGATCAGTACACTTGGCCCACTTGGTTCTCCATATTTCGTTCTTCTATGTTGAAGCGTTCGTTTACAGTAACAGTTTCCACTCTGGCATTACACTCTGTTTTCTCCTATATTGATAGATGTATTTGGAACTCTAAATCAAACACGGTTTGTGCTAGCTTCTTGAAACTTGACACAGTAATGCAGTTTCACATTCTAACAATATGTTTTGTTTCCTTTTCATGTAGCCCTAAGCAGTGACTGGCGAGAAACACTTTCATTGAAAGGGGTTGCAAGCTTCCAAAAATTACGAGTCTCCAGAAATCTCAGCAAATATTTTTTCACCCAAACTGGATGATACTTTCAGGTAATGATTAGTACACTAAGCCCACTTGGTTCTCCAAATTTCGTTCTTCTATGTTGAAGCGTTCGTTTCTAGTAACAATTTGAATTTTGTCGTTTCACTCTGTTTTCTCCTATATTGATAGATGTATTTGGAACTCTAAATCAAACACGGTTTGTGCTAGCTTCTTGAAACTTGACACAGTAAAGCAGTTTCACATTCTAACTCTATGTTTTGTTTCCTTTTCATGTAGCTTTAAGCAGTGACTGGCGAGAAACACCTTCATTGAAAGGGGTTGCAAGCTTCCAAAAATTACGAGTCTCCAGAAATCTCAGCAAATATTTTTTCACCCAAACTGGATGATACTTTCAGGTAATGATCAGTACACTTGGCCCACTCCGTTCTCCATATTTCGTTCTTCTATGTTGAAGCGTTCGTTTACACTAACAGTTTCCACTCTGGCATTTCACTCTGTTTTCTCCTATATTGATAGATGTATTTGGAACTCTAAATCAAACACGGTTTGTGCTAGCTTCTTGAAACTTGACACAGTAAAGCAGTTTCACATTCTAACTCTATGTTTTGTTTCCTTTTCATGTAGCCCTAAGCAGTGACTGGCGAGAAACACCTTCATTGAAAGGGGTTGCAAGCTTCCAAAAATCACGAGTCTCCAGAAATCTCAGCAAATATTTTTTCACCCAACCTGGATGATACTTTCAGGTAATGATCAGTACACTTGGCCCACTTGGTTCTCCATATTTCGTTCTTCTATGTTGAAGCGTTCGTTTACAGTAACAGTTTCCACTCTGGCATTACACTCTGTTTTCTCCTATATTGATAGATGTATTTGGAACTCTAAATCAAACACGGTTTGTGCTAGCTTCTTGAAACTTGACACAGTAATGCAGTTTCACATTCTAACAATATGTTTTGTTTCCTTTTCATGTAGCCCTAAGCAGTGACTGGCGAGAAACACTTTCATTGAAAGGGGTTGCAAGCTTCCAAAAATTACGAGTCTCCAGAAATCTCAGCAAATATTTTTTCACCCAAACTGGATGATACTTTCAGGTAATGATTAGTACACTAAGCCCACTTGGTTCTCCAAATTTCGTTCTTCTATGTTGAAGCGTTCGTTTCTAGTAACAATTTGAATTTTGTCGTTTCACTCTGTTTTCTCCTATATTGATAGATGTATTTGGAACTCTAAATCAAACACGGTTTGTGCTAGCTTCTTGAAACTTGACACAGTAAAGCAGTTTCACATTCTAACTCTATGTTTTGTTTCCTTTTCATGTAGCTTTAAGCAGTGACTGGCGAGAAACACCTTCATTGAAAGGGGTTGCAAGCTTCCAAAAATTACGAGTCTCCAGAAATCTCAGCAAATATTTTTTCACCCAAACTGGATGATACTTTCAGGTAATGATCAGTACACTTGGCCCACTCCGTTCTCCATATTTCGTTCTTCTATGTTGAAGCGTTCGTTTACACTAACAGTTTCCACTCTGGCATTTCACTCTGTTTTCTCCTATATTGATAGATGTATTTGGAACTCTAAATCAAACACGGTTTGTGCTAGCTTCTTGAAACTTGACACAGTAAAGCAGTTTCACATTCTAACTCTATGTTTTGTTTCCTTTTCATGTAGCCCTAAGCAGTGACTGGCGAGAAACACCTTCATTGAAAGGGGTTGCAAGCTTCCAAAAATCACGAGTCTCCAGAAATCTCAGCAAATATTTTTTCACCCAACCTGGATGATACTTTCAGGTAATGATCAGTACACTTGGCCCACTTGGTTCTCCATATTTCGTTCTTCTATGTTGAAGCGTTCGTTTACAGTAACAGTTTCCACTCTGGCATTACACTCTGTTTTCTCCTATATTGATAGATGTATTTGGAACTCTAAATCAAACACGGTTTGTGCTAGCTTCTTGAAACTTGACACAGTAATGCAGTTTCACATTCTAACAATATGTTTTGTTTCCTTTTCATGTAGCCCTAAGCAGTGACTGGCGAGAAACACTTTCATTGAAAGGGGTTGCAAGCTTCCAAAAATTACGAGTCTCCAGAAATCTCAGCAAATATTTTTTCACCCAAACTGGATGATACTTTCAGGTAATGATTAGTACACTAAGCCCACTTGGTTCTCCAAATTTCGTTCTTCTATGTTGAAGCGTTCGTTTCTAGTAACAATTTGAATTTTGTCGTTTCACTCTGTTTTCTCCTATATTGATAGATGTATTTGGAACTCTAAATCAAACACGGTTTGTGCTAGCTTCTTGAAACTTGACACAGTAAAGCAGTTTCACATTCTAACTCTATGTTTTGTTTCCTTTTCATGTAGCCCTAAGCAGTGACTGGCGAGAAACACCTTCATTGAAAGGGGTTGCAAGCTTCCAAAAATTACGAGTCTCCAGAAATCTCAGCAAATATTTTTTCACCCAAACTGGATGATACTTTCAGGTAATGATCAGTACACTTGGCCCACTCCGTTCTCCATATTTCGTTCTTCTATGTTGAAGCGTTCGTTTACACTAACAGTTTCCACTCTGGCATTTCACTCTGTTTTCTCCTATATTGATAGATGTATTTGGAACTCTAAATCAAACACGGTTTGTGCTAGCTTCTTGAAACTTGACACAGTAAAGCAGTTTCACATTCTAACTCTATGTTTTGTTTCCTTTTCATGTAGCCCTAAGCAGTGACTGGCGAGAAACACCTTCATTGAAAGGGGTTGCAAGCTTCCAAAAATCACGAGTCTCCAGAAATCTCAGCAAATATTTTTTCACCCAACCTGGATGATACTTTCAGGTCATGATCAGTACACTTGGCCCACTTGGTTCTCCATATTTCGTTCTTCTATGTTGAAGCGTTCGTTTACAGTAACAGTTTCCACTCTGGCATTACACTCTGTTTTCTCCTATATTGATAGATGTATTTGGAACTCTAAATCAAACACGGTTTGTGCTAGCTTCTTGAAACTTGACACAGTAATGCAGTTTCACATTCTAACAATATGTTTTGTTTCCTTTTCATGTAGCCCTAAGCAGTGACTGGCGAGAAACACTTTCATTGAAAGGGGTTGCAAGCTTCCAAAAATTACGAGTCTCCAGAAATCTCAGCAAATATTTTTTCACCCAAACTGGATGATACTTTCAGGTAATGATTAGTACACTAAGCCCACTTGGTTCTCCAAATTTCGTTCTTCTATGTTGAAGCGTTCGTTTCTAGTAACAATTTGAATTTTGTCGTTTCACTCTGTTTTCTCCTATATTGATAGATGTATTTGGAACTCTAAATCAAACACGGTTTGTGCTAGCTTCTTGAAACTTGACACAGTAAAGCAGTTTCACATTCTAACTCTATGTTTTGTTTCCTTTTCATGTAGCTTTAAGCAGTGACTGGCGAGAAACACCTTCATTGAAAGGGGTTGCAAGCTTCCAAAAATTACGAGTCTCCAGAAATCTCAGCAAATATTTTTTCACCCAAACTGGATGATACTTTCAGGTAATGATCAGTACACTTGGCCCACTCCGTTCTCCATATTTCGTTCTTCTATGTTGAAGCGTTCGTTTACACTAACAGTTTCCACTCTGGCATTTCACTCTGTTTTCTCCTATATTGATAGATGTATTTGGAACTCTAAATCAAACACGGTTTGTGCTAGCTTCTTGAAACTTGACACAGTAAAGCAGTTTCACATTCTAACTCTATGTTTTGTTTCCTTTTCATGTAGCCCTAAGCAGTGACTGGCGAGAAACACCTTCATTGAAAGGGGTTGCAAGCTTCCAAAAATCACGAGTCTCCAGAAATCTCAGCAAATATTTTTTCACCCAACCTGGATGATACTTTCAGGTAATGATCAGTACACTTGGCCCACTTGGTTCTCCATATTTCGTTCTTCTATGTTGAAGCGTTCGTTTACAGTAACAGTTTCCACTCTGGCATTACACTCTGTTTTCTCCTATATTGATAGATGTATTTGGAACTCTAAATCAAACACGGTTTGTGCTAGCTTCTTGAAACTTGACACAGTAATGCAGTTTCACATTCTAACAATATGTTTTGTTTCCTTTTCATGTAGCCCTAAGCAGTGACTGGCGAGGAACACTTTCATTGAAAGGGGTTGCAAGCTTCCAAAAATTACGAGTCTCCAGAAATCTCAGCAAATATTTTTTCACCCAAACTGGATGATACTTTCAGGTAATGATCAGTACACTATGCCCTCTTGGTTCCCCAAATTTCGTTCTTCTATGTTGAAGCGTTCGTTTACACTAACAGTTTCCACTTTGGCATTTCACTCTGTTTTCTCCTATATTGATAGATGTATTTGGAACTCTAAATCAAACACGGTTTGTGCTAGCTTCTTGAAACTTGACACAGTAAAGCAGTTTCACATTGTAACTCTATGTTTTGTTTCCTTTTCATGTAGCTTTAAGCAGTGACTGGCGAGAAACACTTTCATTGAAAGGGGTTGCAAGCTTCCAAAAATTACGAGTCTCCAGAAATCTCAGCAAATATTTTTTCACCCAAACTGGATGATACTTTCAGGTAATGATCAGTACACTAAGCTCACTTGGTTCTCCAAATTTCATTCTTCTATGTTGAAGCGTTCGTTTCCAGTAACAGTTTCCACTCTGGCATTTCACTCTGTTTTCTCCTATATTGATAGATGTATTTGGAACTCTAAATCAAACACGGTTTGTGCTAGCTTCTTGAAACTTGACACAGTAAAGCAGTTTCACATTCTAACTCTATGTTTTGTTTCTTTTTCATGTAGCCCTAAGCAGTGACTGGCGAGAAACACTTTCATTGAAAGGGGTTGCAAGCTTCCAAAAATTACGAGTCTCCAGAAATCTCAGCAAATATTTTTTCACCCAAATTGCATGATACTTTCAGGTAATGATCAGTACACTAAGCCCACTTGGTTCCCCAAATTTTGTTCTTCTATGTTGAAGCGTTCGTTTCCAGTAACAGTTTGAATTTTTGCGTTTCACTCTGTTTTCTCCTATATTGATAGATGTATTTAGAACTCTAAATCAAACACGGTTTGTGCTAGCTTCTTGAAACTTGACAGAGTAAAGCAGTTTCACATTCTAACTCTATGTTTTGTTTCCCTTTCATGTAGCCCTAAGCAGTGACTGGCGAGAAACACTTTCATTGAAAGGGGTTGCAAGCTTCCAAAAATTACTAGTCTCTAGAAATCTCAGCAAATATTTTTTCACCCAAACTGGATGATACTTTCAGGTAATGATCAGTACACTTGGCCCACTTGGTTCTCCATATTTCGTTCTTCTATGTTGAAGCGTTCGTTTACAGTAACAGTTTCCACTCTGGCATTACACTCTGTTTTCTCCTATATTGATAGATGTATTTGGAACTCTAAATCAAACACGGTTTGTGCTAGCTTCTTGAAACTTGACACAGTAAAGCAGTTTCACATTCTAACTCTATGTTTTGTTTCCCTTTCATGTAGCCCTAAGCAGTGACTGGCGAGAAACACTTTCATTGAAAGGGGTTGCAAGCTTCCAAAAATTACGAGTCTCCAGAAATCTCAGCAAATATTTTTTCACCCAAACTGGATGATACTTTCAGGTAATGATCAGTACACTTGGCCCACTCCGTTCTCCATATTTCGTTCTTCTATGTTGAAGCGTTCGTTTACACTAACAGTTTCCACTCTGGCATTTCACTCTGTTTTCTCCTATATTGATAGATGTATTTGGAACTCTAAATCAAACACGGTTTGTGCTAGCTTCTTGAAACTTGACACAGTAAAGCAGTTTCACATTCTAACTCTATGTTTTGTTTCCTTTTCATGTAGCCCTAAGCAGTGACTGGCGAGAAACACCTTCATTGAAAGGGGTTGCAAGCTTCCAAAAATCACGAGTCTCCAGAAATCTCAGCAAATATTTTTTCACCCAACCTGGATGATACTTTCAGGTCATGATCAGTACACTTGGCCCACTTGGTTCTCCATATTTCGTTCTTCTATGTTGAAGCGTTCGTTTACAGTAACAGTTTCCACTCTGGCATTACACTCTGTTTTCTCCTATATTGATAGATGTATTTGGAACTCTAAATCAAACACGGTTTGTGCTAGCTTCTTGAAACTTGACACAGTAATGCAGTTTCACATTCTAACAATATGTTTTGTTTCCTTTTCATGTAGCCCTAAGCAGTGACTGGCGAGAAACACTTTCATTGAAAGGGGTTGCAAGCTTCCAAAAATTACGAGTCTCCAGAAATCTCAGCAAATATTTTTTCACCCAAACTGGATGATACTTTCAGGTAATGATTAGTACACTAAGCCCACTTGGTTCTCCAAATTTCGTTCTTCTATGTTGAAGCGTTCGTTTCTAGTAACAATTTGAATTTTGTCGTTTCACTCTGTTTTCTCCTATATTGATAGATGTATTTGGAACTCTAAATCAAACACGGTTTGTGCTAGCTTCTTGAAACTTGACACAGTAAAGCAGTTTCACATTCTAACTCTATGTTTTGTTTCCCTTTCATGTAGCCCTAAGCAGTGACTGGCGAGAAACACTTTCATTGAAAGGGGTTGCAAGCTTCCAAAAATTACGAGTCTCCAGAAATCTCAGCAAATATTTTTTCACCCAAACTGGATGATACTTTCAGGTAATGATCAGTACACTTGGCCCACTCCGTTCTCCATATTTCGTTCTTCTATGTTGAAGCGTTCGTTTACACTAACAGTTTCCACTCTGGCATTTCACTCTGTTTTCTCCTATATTGATAGATGTATTTGGAACTCTAAATCAAACACGGTTTGTGCTAGCTTCTTGAAACTTGACACAGTAAAGCAGTTTCACATTCTAACTCTATGTTTTGTTTCCTTTTCATGTAGCCCTAAGCAGTGACTGGCGAGAAACACCTTCATTGAAAGGGGTTGCAAGCTTCCAAAAATCACGAGTCTCCAGAAATCTCAGCAAATATTTTTTCACCCAACCTGGATGATACTTTCAGGTCATGATCAGTACACTTGGCCCACTTGGTTCTCCATATTTCGTTCTTCTATGTTGAAGCGTTCGTTTACAGTAACAGTTTCCACTCTGGCATTACACTCTGTTTTCTCCTATATTGATAGATGTATTTGGAACTCTAAATCAAACACGGTTTGTGCTAGCTTCTTGAAACTTGACACAGTAATGCAGTTTCACATTCTAACAATATGTTTTGTTTCCTTTTCATGTAGCCCTAAGCAGTGACTGGCGAGAAACACTTTCATTGAAAGGGGTTGCAAGCTTCCAAAAATTACGAGTCTCCAGAAATCTCAGCAAATATTTTTTCACCCAAACTGGATGATACTTTCAGGTAATGATTAGTACACTAAGCCCACTTGGTTCTCCAAATTTCGTTCTTCTATGTTGAAGCGTTCGTTTCTAGTAACAATTTGAATTTTGTCGTTTCACTCTGTTTTCTCCTATATTGATAGATGTATTTGGAACTCTAAATCAAACACGGTTTGTGCTAGCTTCTTGAAACTTGACACAGTAAAGCAGTTTCACATTCTAACTCTATGTTTTGTTTCCTTTTCATGTAGCTTTAAGCAGTGACTGGCGAGAAACACCTTCATTGAAAGGGGTTGCAAGCTTCCAAAAATTACGAGTCTCCAGAAATCTCAGCAAATATTTTTTCACCCAAACTGGATGATACTTTCAGGTAATGATCAGTACACTTGGCCCACTCCGTTCTCCATATTTCGTTCTTCTATGTTGAAGCGTTCGTTTACACTAACAGTTTCCACTCTGGCATTTCACTCTGTTTTCTCCTATATTGATAGATGTATTTGGAACTCTAAATCAAACACGGTTTGTGCTAGCTTCTTGAAACTTGACACAGTAAAGCAGTTTCACATTCTAACTCTATGTTTTGTTTCCTTTTCATGTAGCCCTAAGCAGTGACTGGCGAGAAACACCTTCATTGAAAGGGGTTGCAAGCTTCCAAAAATCACGAGTCTCCAGAAATCTCAGCAAATATTTTTTCACCCAACCTGGATGATACTTTCAGGTAATGATCAGTACACTTGGCCCACTTGGTTCTCCATATTTCGTTCTTCTATGTTGAAGCGTTCGTTTACAGTAACAGTTTCCACTCTGGCATTACACTCTGTTTTCTCCTATATTGATAGATGTATTTGGAACTCTAAATCAAACACGGTTTGTGCTAGCTTCTTGAAACTTGACACAGTAATGCAGTTTCACATTCTAACAATATGTTTTGTTTCCTTTTCATGTAGCCCTAAGCAGTGACTGGCGAGAAACACTTTCATTGAAAGGGGTTGCAAGCTTCCAAAAATTACGAGTCTCCAGAAATCTCAGCAAATATTTTTTCACCCAAACTGGATGATACTTTCAGGTAATGATTAGTACACTAAGCCCACTTGGTTCTCCAAATTTCTTTCTTCTATGTTGAAGCGTTCGTTTCTAGTAACAATTTGAATTTTGTCGTTTCACTCTGTTTTCTCCTATATTGATAGATGTATTTGGAACTCTAAATCAAACACGGTTTGTGCTAGCTTCTTGAAACTTGACACAGTAAAGCAGTTTCACATTCTAACTCTATGTTTTGTTTCCTTTTCATGTAGCTTTAAGCAGTGACTGGCGAGAAACACCTTCATTGAAAGGGGTTGCAAGCTTCCAAAAATTACGAGTCTCCAGAAATCTCAGCAAATATTTTTTCACCCAAACTGGAAGTTACTTTCAGGTAATGATCAGTACACTTGGCCCACTCCGTTCTCCATATTTCGTTCTTCTATGTTGAAGCGTTCGTTTACACTAACAGTTTCCACTCTGGCATTTCACTCTGTTTTCTCCTATATTGATAGATGTATTTGGAACTCTAAATCAAACACGGTTTGTGCTAGCTTCTTGAAACTTGACACAGTAAAGCAGTTTCACATTCTAACTCTATGTTTTGTTTCCTTTTCATGTAGCCCTAAGCAGTGACTGGCGAGAAACACTTTCATTGAAAGGGGTTGCAAGCTTCCAAAAATTACGAGTCTTCAGAAATCTCAGCAAATATTTTTTCACCCAAACTGGATGATACTTTCAGGTAATGATCAGTACACTTGGCCCACTTGGTTCTCCATATTTCGTTCTTCTATGTTGAAGCGTTCGTTTACAGTAACAGTTTCCACTCTGGCATTACACTCTGTTTTCTCCTATATTGATAGATGTATTTGGAACTCTAAATCAAACACGGTTTGTGCTAGCTTCTTGAAACTTGACAGAGTAAAGCAGTTTCACATTCTAACTCTATGTTTTGTTTCCCTTTCATGTAGCCCTAAGCAGTGACTGGCGAGAAACACTTTCATTGAAAGGGGTTGCAAGCTTCCAAAAATTACGAGTCTCCAGAAATCTCAGCAAATATTTTTTCACCCAAACTGGATGATACTTTCAGGTAATGATCAGTACACTAAGCCCACTTGGTTCCCCAAATTTCGTTCTTCTATGTTGAAGCGTTCGTTTCCAGTAACAGTTTGAATTTTGTCGTTTCACTCTGTTTTCTCCTATATTGATAGATGTATTTGGAACACTAAATCAAACACGGTTTGTGCTAGCTTCTTGAAACTTGACACAGTAAAGCAGTTTCACATTCTAACTCTATGTTTTGTTTCCTTTTCATGTAGCTTTAAGCAGTGACTGGCGAGAAACACCTTCATTGAAAGGGGTTGCAAGCTTCCAAAAATTACGAGTCTCCAGAAATCTCAGCAAATATTTTTTCACCCAAACTGGATGATACTTTCAGGTAATGATCAGTACACTAAGCCCACTCGGTTCTCCAAATTTCATTCTTCTATGTTGAAGCGTTCGTTTCCAGTAACAGTTTCCATTCTGGCATTTCACTCTGTTTTCTCCTATATTGATAGATGTATTTGGAACTCTAAATCAAACACGGTTTGTGCTAGCTTCTTGAAACTTGACACAGTAAAGCAGTTTCACATTCTAACTCTATGTTTTGTTTCCTTTTCTTGTAGCCCTAAGGAGAGACTGGCGAGAAACACTTTCATTGAAAGGGGTTGCAAGCTTCTAAAAATTACGAGTCTCCAGAAATCTCAGCAAATATTTTTTCACCCAAACTGGATGATACTTTCAGGTAATGATCAGTACACTTGGCCCACTTGGTTCTCCATATTTCGTTCTTCTATGTTGAAGCGTTCGTTTACACTAACAGTTTCCACTCTGGCATTTCACTCTGTTTTCTCCTATATTGATAGATGTATTTGGAACTCTAAATCAAACACGGTTTGTGCTAGCTCCTTGAAACTTGACACAGAAAAGCAGTTTCACATTCTAACTCTAAGTTTTGTTTCTTTTTCATGTAGCCCTAAGCAGTGACTGGCGAGAAACACTTTCATTGAAAGGGGTTGCAAGCTTCCAAAAATTACGAGTCTCCAGAAATCTCAGCAAATATTTTTTCACCCAAACTGCATGATACTTTCAGGTAATGATCAGTACACTAAGCCCACTTGGTTCCCCAAATTTCGTTCTTCTATGTTGAAGCGTTCGTTTCCAGTAACAGTTTGAATTTTTGCGTTTCACTCAGTTTTCTCCTATATTGATAGATGTATTTGGAACTCTAAATCAAACACGGTTTGTGCTAGCTTCTTGAAACTTGACACAGTAAAGCAGTTTCACATTCTAACTCTATGTTTTGTTTCCTTTTCAGGTAGCCCTAAGCAGTGACTGGCGAGAAACACTTTCATTGAAAGGGGTTGCAAGCTTCCAAAAATTACGAGTCTTCAGAAATCTCAGCAAATATTTTTTCACCCAAACTAGATGATACTTTCAGGTAATGATCAGTACACTAAGCCCTCTTGGTTCCCCAAATTTCGTTCTTCTATGTTGAAGCGTTCGTTTCCACTAACAGTTTCCACTCTGGCATTTCACTCTGTTTTCTCCTATATTGATAGATGTATTTGGAACTCTAAATCAAACACGGTTTGTGCTAGCTTCTTGAAACTTGACACAGTAAAGCAGTTTCACATTGTAACTCTATGTTTTGTTTCCTTTTCATGTAGCTTTAAGCAGTGACTGGCGAGAAACACTTTCATTGAAAGGGGTTGCAAGCTTCCAAAAATTACGAGTCTCCAGAAATCTCAGCAAATATTTTTTCACCCAAACTGGATGATACTTTCAGGTAATGATCAGTACACTAAGCCCACTTGGTTCTCCAAATTTCATTCTTCTATGTTGAAGCGTTCGTTTCCAGTAACAGTTTCCACTCTGGCATTTCACTCTGTTTTCTCCTATATTGATAGATGTATTTGGAACTCTAAATCAAACACGGTTTGTGCTAGCTTCTTGAAACTTGACACAGTAAAGCAGTTTCACATTCTAACTCTATGTTTTGTTTCTTTTTCATGTAGCCCTAAGCAGTGACTGGCGAGAAACACTTTCATTGAAAGGGGTTGCAAGCTTCCAAAAATTACGAGTCTTCAGAAATCTCAGCAAATATTTTTTCACCCAAACTAGATGGTACTTTCAGGTAATGATCAGTACACTAAGCCCTCTTGGTTCCCCAAATTTCGTTCTTCTATGTTGAAGCGTTCGTTTCCACTAACAGTTTCCACTCTGGCATTTCACTCTGTTTTCTCCTATATTGATAGATGTATTTGGAACTCTAAATCAAACACGGTTTGTGCTAGCTTCTTGAAACTTGACACAGTAAAGCAGTTTCACATTCTAACTCTATGTTTTGTTTCCTTTTCATGTAGCTTTAAGCAGTGACTGGCGAGAAACACCTTCATTGAAAGGGGTTGCAAGCTTCCAAAAATCGCGAGTCTCCAGAAATCTAAGCAAATATTTTTTCACCCAAACTGGATGATACTTTCAGGTAATGATCAGTACACTTGGCCCACTTGGTTCTCCATATTTCGTTCTTCTATGTTGAAGCGTTCGTTTACAGTAACAGTTTCCACTCTGGCATTACACTCTGTTTTCTCCTATATTGATAGATGTATTTGGAACTCTAAATCAAACACGGTTTGTGCTAGCTTCTTGAAACTTGACAGAGTAAAGCAGTTTCACATTCTAACTCTATGTTTTGTTTTCTTTTAATGTAGCCCTAAGCAGTGACTGGCGAGAAACACTTTCATTGAAAGGGGTTGCAAGCTTCCAAAAATTACGAGTCTCCAGAAATCTCAGCAAATATTTTTTCACCCAAACTGGATGATACTTTCAGGTAATGATCAGTGCACTAAGCCCACTTGGTTCCCCAAATTTCGTTCTTCTATGTTGAAGCGTTCGTTTCCAGTAACAGTTTGAATTTTGTCGTTTCACTCTGTTTTCTCCTATATTGATAGATGTATTTGGAACACTAAATCAAACACGGTTTGTGCTAGCTTCTTGAAACTTGACACAGTAAAGCAGTTTCACATTCTAACTCTATGTTTTGTTTCCTTTTCATGTAGCTTTAAGCAGTGACTGGCGAGAAACACCTTCATTGAAAGGGGTTGCAAGCTTCCAAAAATTACGAGTCTCCAGAAATCTCAGCAAATATTTTTTCACCCAAACTGGATGATACTTTCAGGTAATGATCAGTACACTTGGCCCATTTGGTTCTCCATATTTCGTTCTTCTATGTTGAAGCGTTCGTTTACACTAACAGTTTCCACTCTGGCATTTCACTCTGTTTTCTCCTATATTGATAGATGTATTTGGAACTCTAAATCAAACACGGTTTGTGCTAGCTTCTTGAAACTTGACACAGTAAAGCAGTTTCACATTGTAACTCTATGTTTTGTTTCCTTTTCATGTAGCTTTAAGCATTGACTGGCGAGAAACACTTTCATTGAAAGGGGTTGCAAGCTTCCAAAAATTACGAGTCTCCAGAAATCTCAGCAAATATTTTTTCACCCAAACTGGATGATACTTTCAGGTAATGATGAGTACACTAAGCTCACTTGGTTCTCCAAATTTCATTCTTCTATGTTGAAGCGTTCGTTTCCAGTAACAGTTTCCACTCTGGCATTTCACTCTGTTTTCTCCTATATTGATAGATGTATTTGGAACTCTAAATCAAACACGGTTTGTGCTAGCTTCTTGAAACTTGACACAGTAAAGCAGTTTCACATTCTAACTCTATGTTTTGTTTCCTTTTCATGTAGCCCTAAGCAGTGACTGGCGAGAAACACTTTCATTGAAAGGGGTTGCAAGCTTCCAAAAATTACGAGTCTTCAGAAATCTCAGCAAATATTTTTTCACCCAAACTAGATGTTACTTTCAGGTAATGATCAGTACACTAAGCCCTCTTGTTTCCCCAAATTTCGTTCTTCTATGTTGAAGCGTTCGTTTACACTAACAGTTTCCACTCTGGCATTTCACTCTGTTTTCTCCTATATTGATAGATGTATTTGGAACTCTAAATCAAAGACAGTTTGTGCTAGCTTCTTGAAACTTGACACAGTAAAGCAGTTTCACATTCTAACTCTATGTTTTGTTTCCTTTTCTTGTAGCCCTAAGCAGTGACGGGCGAGAAACACTTTCATTGAAAGGGGTTGCAAGCTTCCAAAAATTACTAGTCTCCAGAAATCTCAGCAAATATATTTTCACCCAAACTGGATGATACTTTCAGGTAATGATCAGTACACGTGGCCCACTTGGTTCTCCATATTTCGTTCTTCTATGTTGAAGCGTTCGTTTACACTAACAGTTTCCACTCTGGCATTTCACTCTGTTTTCTCCTATATTGATAGATGTATTTGGAACTCTAAATCAAACACGGTTTGTGCTAGCTTCTTGAAACTTGACACAGTAATGCAGTTTCACATTCTAACAATATGTTTTGTTTCCTTTTCATGTAGCCCTAAGCAGTGACTGGCGAGAAACACTTTCATTGAAAGGGGTTGCAAGCTTCCAAAAATCACGAGTCTCCAGAAATCTCAGCAAATATTTTTTCACCCCAGCTGCATGATACTTTCAGGTAATGATCAGTAAACTAAGCCCACTTGGTTCCCCAAATTTCGTTCTTCTATGTTGAAGCGTTCGTTTCCAGTAACAGTTAGAATTTTGGCGTTTCACTCTGTTTTCTCCTATATTGATAGATGTATTTGGAACTCTAAATCAAACACGGTTTGTGCTAGCTTCTTGAAACTTGACACAGTAAAGCAGTTTCACATTCTAACTCTATGTTTTGTTTCCTTTTCATATAGCCCTAAGCAGTGACTGGCGAGAAACACTTTCATTGAAAGGGGTTGCAAGCTTCCAAAAATTACGAGTCTCCAGAAATCTCAGCAAATATTTTTTCACCCAAACTGGATGATACTTTCAGGTAATGATCAGTACAATAAGCCCACTTGGTTTCTCAAATTTCGTTCTTCTATGTTGAAGCGTTCGTTTCCAGTAACAGTTTGAATTTTGTCGTTTCACTCTGTTTTCTCCTATATTGATAGATGTATTTGGAACACTAAATCAAACACGGTTTGTGCTGGCTTCTTGAAACTTGACACAGTAAATCAGTTTCACATTCTAACTCTATGTTTTGTTTCCTTTTCATGTAGCATTAAGCAGTGACTGGCGAGAAACACCTTCATTGAAAGGGGTTGCAAGCTTCCAAAAATCACGAGTCTCCAAAAATCTCAGCAAATATTTTTTCACCCAAACTGGATGATACTTTCAGGTAATGATCAGTACACTTGGCCCACTTGGTTCTCCATATTTCGTTCTTCTATGTTGAAGCGTTCGTTTCCAGTAACAGTTTGAATTTGGCGTTTCACTCTTTTTTCTCCTATATTGATAGATGTATTTGGAACTCTAAATCAAACACGGTTTGTGCTAGCTTCTTGAAACTTGACACAGTAAAGCAGTTTCAGATTGTAACTCTATGTTTTGTTTCCTTTTCATGTAGCTTTAAGCAGTGACTGGCGAGAAACACTTTCATTGAAAGGGGTTGCAAGCTTCCAAAAATTACGAGTCTCCAGAAATCTCAGCAAATATTTTTTCACCCAAACTGGATGATATTTTCAGGTAATGATTAGTACACTAAGCCCACTTGGTTCTCCAAATTTCGTTCTTCTATGTTGAAGCGTTCGTTTCTAGTAACAATTTGAATTTTGTCGTTTCACTCTGTTTTCTCCTATATTGATAGATGTATTTGGAACTCTAAATCAAACACGGTTTGTGCTAGCTTCTTCAAACTTGACACAGTAAAGCAGTTTCACATTCTAACTCTATGTTTTGTTTCCTTTTCATGTAGCCCTAAGCAGTGACTGGCGAGAAACACTTTCATTGAAAGGGGTTGCAAGCTTCCAAAAATTACGAGTCTCCAGAAATCTCAGCAAATATTTTTTCACCCAAACTGGATGATAGTTTCAGGTAATGATCAGAACACTAAGCCCACTTGGTTCTCCAAATTTCGTTCTTCTATGTTGAAGCGTTCGTTTCCAGTAACAGTTTCCATTCTGGCATTTCATTCTGTTTTCTCCTATATTAATAGATGTATTTGGAACTCTAAATCAAACACGGTTTGTGCTAGCTTCTTGAAACTTGACACAGTAAAGCAGTTTCACATTCTAACTCTATGTTTTGTTTCCTTTTCTTGTAGCCCTAAGCAGTGACAGGCGAGAAACACTTTCATTGAAAGGGGTTGCAAGCTTCCAAAAATAACTAGTCTCCAGAAATTTCAGCAAATATTTTTTCACCCAAACTGGATGATACTTTCAGGTAATGATCAGTACACTTGGCCCACTTGGTTCTCCATATTTCGTTCTTCTATGTTGAAGCGTTCGTTTACACTAACAGTTTCCACTCTGGCATTTCACTCTGTTTTCTCCTATATTGATAGATGTATTTGGAACTCTAAATCAAACACGGTTTGTGCTAGCTTCTTGAAACTTGACACAGTAAAGCAGTTTCACATTCTAACTCTATGTTTTGTTTCTTTTTCATGTAGCCCTAAGCAGTGACTGGCGAGAAACACTTTCATTGAAAGGGGTTGCAAGCTTCCAAAAATTACGAGTCTCCAGAAATCTCAGCAAATATTTTTTCACCCAAACTGCATGATACTTTCAGGTAATGATCAGTACACTAAGCCCACTTGGTTCCCCAAATTTCGTTCTTCTATGTTGAAGCGTTCGTTTCCAGTAACAGTTTGAATTTTTGCGTTTCACTCTGTTTTCTCCTATATTGATAGATGTATTTGGAACTCTAAATCAAACACAGTTTGTGCTAGCTTCTTGAAACTTGACACAGTAAAGCAGTTTCACATTCTAACTCTATGTTTTGTTTCCTTTTCATGTAGCCCTAAGCAGTGATTGGCGAGAAACACTTTCATTGAAAGGGGTTGCAAGCTTCCAAAAATTACGAGTCTCCAGAAATCTCAACAAATATTTTTTCACCCCAGCTGCATGATACTTTCAGGTAATGATCAGTACACTAAGCCCACTTGGTTCCCCAAATTTCGTTCTTCTATGTTGAAGCGTTCGTTTCCAGTAACAGTTTCCATTCTGGCATTTCACTCTGTTTTCTCCTATATTGATAGATGTATTTGGAACTCTAAATCAAACACGGTTTGTGCTTGCTTCTTGAAACTTGACACAGTAAAGCAGTTTCACATTCTAACTCTATGTTTTGTTTCCTTTTCATGTAGCCCTAAGCAGTGACTGGCGAGAAACACTTTCATTGAAAGGGGTTGCAAGCTTCCAAAAATTACGAGTCTCCAGAAATCTCAGCAAATATTTTTTCAACCAAACTGGATGATACTTTCAGGTAATGATCAGTACACTAAGCCCACTTGGTTTCCCAAATTTGGTTCTTCTATGTTGAAGCGTTCGTTTCCAGTAACAGTTTGAATTTTGTCGTTTCACTCTGTTTTCTCCTATATTGATAGATGTATTTGGAACACTAAATCAAACACTGTTTGTGCTGGCTTCTTGAAACTTGACACAGTAAAGCAGTTTCACATTCTAACTCTATGTTTTGTTTCCTTTTCATGTAGCTTTAAGCAGTGACTGGCGAGAAACACCTTCATTGAAAGGGGTTGCAAGCTTCCAAAAATCACGAGTCTCCAGAAATCTCAGCAAATATTTTTTCACCCAAACTGGATGATACTTTCAGGTAATGATCAGTACACTTGGCCCACTTGGTTCTCCATATTTCGTTCTTCTATGTTGAAGCATTCGTTTCCAGTAACAGTTTGAATTTGGCGTTTCACTCTTTTTTCTCCTATATTGATAGATGTATTTGGAACTCTAAATCAAACAAGGTTTGTGCTAGCTTCTTGAAACTTGACACAGTAAAGCAGTTTCAGATTGTAACTCTATGTTTTGTTTCCTTTTCATGTAGCTTTAAGCAGTGACTGGCGAGAAACACTTTCATTGAAAGGGGTTGCAAGCTTCCAAAAATTACGAGTCTCAGGAAATCTCAGCAAATATTTTTTCACCCAAACTGGATGATACTTTCAGGTAATGATTAGTACACTAAGCCCACTTGGTTCTCCAAATTTTGTTCTTCTATGTTGAAGCGTTCGTTTCCAGTAACAGTTTCCATTCTGGCATTTCACTCTGTTTTCTCCTATATTAATAGATGTATTTGGAACTCTAAATCAAACACGGTTTGTGCTAGCTTCTTGAAACTTGACACAGTAAAGCAGTTTCACATTCTAACTCTATGTTTTGTTTCCTTTTCTTGTAGCCCTAAGCAGTGACGGGCGAGAAACACTTTCATTGAAAGGGGTTGCAAGCTTCCAAAAATAACTAGTCTCCAGAAATCTCAGCAAATATTTTTTTCACCCAAACTGGATGATACTTTCAGGTAATGATCAGTACACTTGGCCCACTTGGTTCTCCATATTTCGTTCTTCTATGTTGAAGCGTTCGTTTACACTAACAGTTTCCACTCTGGCATTTCACTCTGTTTTCTCCTATATTGATAGATGTATTTGGAACTCTAAATCAAACACGGTTTGTGCTAGCTTCTTGAAACTTGAAACACTAAAGCAGTTTCACATTCTAACTCTATGTTTTGTTTCTTTTTCATGTAGCCCTAAGCAGTGACTGGCGAGAAACACTTTCATTGAAAGGGGTTGCAAGCTTCCAAAAATTACGAGTCTCCAGAAATCTCAGCATTATTTTTTCACCCAAACTGCATGATACTTTCAGGTAATGATCAGTACACTAAGCCCACTTGGTTCCCCAAATTTCGTTCTTCTATGTTGAAGCGTTCGTTTCCAGTAACAGTTTGAATTTTTGCGTTTCACTCTGTTTTCTCCTATATTGATAGATGTATTTGGAACTCTAAATCAAACACGGTTTGTGCTAGCTCCTTGAAACTTGACACAGTAAAGCAGTTTCACATTCTAACTCTATGTTTTGTTTCCTTTTCCTGTAGCCCTAAGCAGTGACTGGCGAGAAACACTTTCATTGAAAGGGGTTGCAAGCTTCCAAAAATTACGAGTGTTCAGACATCTCAGCAAATATTTTTTCACCCAAACTGGATGATACTTTCAGGTAATGATCAGTACACTAAGCCCTCTTGGTTCCCCAAATTTCGTTCTTCTATGTTGAAGCGTTCGTTTCCACTAACAGTTTCCACTCTGGCATTTCACTCTGTTTTCTCCTATATTGATAGATGTATTTGGAACTCTAAATCAAACACGGTTTGTGCTAGCTTCTTGAAACTTGACACAGTAAAGCAGTTTCACATTGTAACTCTATGTTTTGTTTCCTTTTCATGTAGCTTTAAGCAGTGACTGGCGAGAAACACTTTCATTGAAAGGGGTTGCAAGCTTCCAAAAATTACGAGTCTCCAGAAATCTCAGCAAATATTTTTTTACCCAAACTGGATGATACTTTCAGGTAATGATCAGTACACTAAGCCCACTTGGTTCTCCAAATTTCATTCTTCTATGTTGAAGCGTTCGTTTCCAGTAACAGTTTCCATTCTGGCATTTCACTCTGTTTTCTCCTATATTGATAGATGTATTTGGAACTCTAAATCAAACACGGTTTGTGCTAGCTTCTTGAAACTTGACACAGTAAAGCAGTTTCAGATTGTAACTCTATGTTTTGTTTCCTTTTCATGTAGCTTTAAGCAGTGACTGGCGAGAAACTCTTTCATTGAAAGGGGTTGCAAGCTTCCAAAAATTACGAGTCTCCAGAAATCTCAGCAAATATTTTTTCACCCAAACTGCATGATACTATCAGGTAATGATCAGTACACTAAGCCCACTTGGTTCCCCAAATTTCGTTCTTCTATGTTGAAGCGTTCGTTTCCAGTAACAGTTAGAATTTTGGCGTTTCACTCTATTTTCTCCTATATTGATAGATGTATTTGGAACTCTAAATCAAACACGGTTTGTGCTAGCTTCTTGAAACTTGACAGAGTAAAGCAGTTTCACATTCTAACTCTAAGTTTTGTTTCATTTTCATGTAGCCCTAAGCAGTGACTGGCGAGAAACACTTTCATTGAAAGGGGTTGCAAGCTTCCAAAAATTACGAGTCTCCAGAAATCTCAGCAAATATTTTTTCACCCAAACTGGATGATACTTTCAGGTAATGATCAGTACACTAAGCCCACTTGCTTCCCCAAATTTCGTTCTTCTATGTTGAAGCGTTCGTTTCCAGTAACAGTTTGAATTTTGTCATTTCACTCTGTTTTCTCCTATATTGATAGATGTATTTGGAACTCTAAATCAAACACGGTTTGTGCTAGCTTCTTGAAACTTGACACAGTAAAGCAGTTTCAGATTCTAACTCTATGTTTTGTTTCCTTTTCCTGTAGCTTTAAGCAGTGACTGGCGAGAAACACTTTCATTGAAAGGGGTTGCAAGCTTCCAAAAATTACGAGTCTCCAGAAATCTCAGCAAATATTTTTTCACCCAAACTGGATGATACTTTCAGGTAATGATCAGTACACTTGGCCCACTTGGTTCTCCAAATTTCGTTCTTCTATGTTGAAGCGTTCGTTTCCAGTAACAGTTTCCATTCTGGCATTTCACTCTGTTTTCTCCTATATTGATAGATGTATTTGGAACTCTAAATCAAACACGGTTTGTGCTAGCTTCTTGAAACTTGACACAGTAAAGCAGTTTCACATTCTAACTCTATGTTTTGTTTCCTTTTCCTGTAGCTTTAAGCAGTGACTTGCGAGAAACACTTTCATTGAAAGGGGTTGCAAGCTTCCAAAAATTACGAGTCTCCAGAAATCTCAGCAAATATTTTTTCACCCAAACTGGATGATACTTTCAGGTAATGATCAGTACACTAAGCCCACTTGGTTCTCCAAATTTCGTTCTTCTATGTTGAAGCGTTCGTTTCCAGTAACAGTTTGAATTTTGTCGTTTCACTCTGTTTTCTCCTATATTGATAGATGTATTTGGAACTCTAAATCAAACACGGTTTGTGCTAGCTTCTTGAAACTTGACACAGTAAAGCAGTTTCACATTCTAACTCTAAGTTTTGTTTCCTTTTCATGTAGCTTTAAGCAGTGACTGGCGAGAAACACTTTCATTGAAAGGGGTTGCAAGCTTCCAAAAATTACGAGTCTCCAGAAATCTCAGCAAATATTTTTTGACCCAAACTGGATGATACTTTCAGGTAATGATCAGTACACTAAGCCCACTTGGTTCTCCAAATTTCGTTCTTCTATGTTGAAGCGTTCGTTTCCAGTAACAGTTTCCATTCTGGCATTTCACTCTGTTTTCTCCTATATTGATAGATGTATTTGGAACTCTAAATCAAACACGGTTTGTGCTAGCTTCTTGAAACTTGACACAGTAATGCAGTTTCACATTCTAACAATATGTTTTGTTTCCTTTTCATGTAGCCCTAAGCAGTGACTGGCGAGAAACACTTTCATTGAAAGGGGTTGCAAGCTTCCAAAAATTACGAGTCTCCAGAAATCTCAGCAAATATTTTTTCACCCAAACTGGATGATACTTTCAGGTAATGATCAGTACACTTGGCCCACTTGGTTCTCCAAATTTCATTCTTCTATGTTGAAGCGTTCGTTTCCAGTAACAGTTTCCATTCTGGCGTTTCTCCCTGTTTTCTCCTATATTGATAGATGTATTTGGAACTCTAAATCAAACACGGTTTGTGCTAGCTTCTTGAAACTTGACACAGTAATGCAGTTTCAGATTCTAACTCTATGTTTTGTTTCCTTTTCATGTAGCTTTAAGCAGTGACTGGCGAGAAACACTTTAATTGAAAGGGGTTGCAAGCTTCTAAAAATTACGAGTCTCCAGAAATCTCAGCAAATATTTTTTCACCCAAACTAGATGAACTTTCAGGTAATGATCAGTACACTAAGCCCACTTGGTTCCCCAAATTTCGTTCTTCTATGTTGAAGCGTTCGTTTCCAGTAACAGTTTGAATTTTGGCGTTTCACTCTCTTTTCTCCTATATTGATAGATGTATTTGGAACTCTAAATCAAACACGGTTTGTGCTAGCTTCTTGAAACTTGACACAGTAAATCAGTTTCACATTCTAACTCTATATTTTGTTTCCTTTTCTTGTAGCCCTAAGCAGTGACTGGCGAGAAACACTTTCATTGAAAGGGGTTGCAAGCTTCCAAAAATTACGAGTCTCCAGAAATCTCAGCAAATATTTTTTGACCCAAACTGGATGATACTTTCAGGTAATGATCAGTACACTAAGCCCACTTGGTTCTCCAAATTTCGTTCTTCTATGTTGAAGCGTTCGTTTCCAGTAACAGTTTCCATTCTGGCATTTCACTCTGTTTTCTCCTATATTGATAGATGTATTTGGAACTCTAAATCAAACACGGTTTGTGCTAGCTTCTTGAAACTTGACACAGTAAAGCAGTTTCAGATTGTAACTCTATGTTTTGTTTTCTTTTCATGTAGCTTTAAGCAGTGACTGGCGAGAAACACTTTCATTGAAAGGGGTTGCAAGCTTCCAAAAATTACGAGTCTCCAGAAATCTCAGCAAATATTTTTTCACCCAAACTGCATGATACTTTCAGGTAATGATCAGTACACTAAGCCCACTTGGTTCTCCAAATTTTGTTTTTCTATGTTGAAGCGTTCGTTTCCAGTAACAGTTTCCATTCTGGCATTTCACTCTGTTTTCTCCTATATTGATAGATGTATTTGGAACTCTAAATCAAACACGGTTTGTGCTAGCTTCTTGAAACTTGACACAGTAAAGCAGTTTCAGATTGTAACTCTATGTTTTGTTTCCTTTTCATGTAGCTTTAAGCAGTGACTGGCGAGAAACTCTTTCATTGAAAGGGGTTGCAAGCTTCCAAAAATTACGAGTCTCCAGAAATCTCAGCAAATATTTTTTCACCCAAACTGCAAGATACTTTCAGGTAATGATCAGTACACTAAGCCCACTTGGTTCCCCAAATTTCGTTCTTCTATGTTGAAGGTTCGTTTCCAGTAACAGTTAGAATTTTGGCGTTTCACTCTATTTTCTCCTATATTGATAGATGTATTTGGAACTCTAAATCAAACACGGTTTGTGCTAGCTTCTTGAAACTTGACAGAGTAAAGCAGTTTCACATTCTAACTCTAAGTTTTGTTTCATTTTCATGTAGCCCTAAGCAGTGACTGGCGAGAAACACTTTCATTGAAAGGGGTTGCAAGCTTCCAAAAATTACGAGTCTCCAGAAATCTCAGCAAATATTTTTTCACCCAAACTGGATGATACTTTCAGGTAATGATCAGTACACTAAGCCCACTTGCTTCCCCAAATTTCGTTCTTCTATGTTGAAGCGTTCGTTTCCAGTAACAGTTTGAATTTTGTCATTTCACTCTGTTTTCTCCTATATTGATAGATGTATTTGGAACTCTAAATCAAACACGGTTTGTGCTAGCTTCTTGAAACTTGACACAGTAAAGCAGTTTCAGATTCTAACTCTATGTTTTGTTTCCTTTTCCTGTAGCTTTAAGCAGTGACTGGCGAGAAACACTTTCATTGAAAGGGGTTGCAAGCTTCCAAAAATTACGAGTCTCCAGAAATCTCAGCAAATATTTTTTCACCCAAACTGGATGATACTTTCAGGTAATGATCAGTACACTTGGCCCACTTGGTTCTCCAAATTTCGTTCTTCTATGTTGAAGCGTTCGTTTCCAGTAACAGTTTCCATTCTGGCATTTCACTCTGTTTTCTCCTATATTGATAGATGTATTTGGAACTCTAAATCAAACACGGTTTGTGCTAGCTTCTTGAAACTTGACACAGTAAAGCAGTTTCAGATTCTAACACTATGTTTTGTTTCTTTTTCATGTAGCCCTAAGCAGTGACTGGCGAGAAACACTTTCATTGAAAGGGGTTGCAAGCTTCCAAAAATTACGAGTCTCCAGAAATCTCAGCAAATATTTTTTCACCCAAACTGCATGATACTTTCAGGGAATGATCAGTGCACTTGGCCCTCTTGGTTCCCCAAATTTCGTTCTTCTATGTTGAAGCGTTCGTTTCCAGTAACACTTTGAATTTTGGCGTTTCACTCTTTTTTCTCCTATATTGATAGATGTATTTGGAACTCTAAATCAAACACGGTTTGTGCTAGCTTCTTGAAACTTGACACAGTAAAGCAGTTTCACATTCTAACTCTATGTTTTGTTTCCTTTTCATGTAGCCCTAAGCAGTGACTGGCGAGAAACACTTTCATTGAAAGGGGTTGCAAGCTTCCAAAAATTACGAGTCTCCAGAAATCTCAGCAAATATTTTTTCACCCAAACTGGATGATACTTTCAGGTAATGATCAGTACACTAAGCCCACTTGCTTCCCCAAATTTCGTTCTTCTATGTTGAAGCGTTCGTTTCCAGTAACAGTTTGAATTTTGTCATTTCTCTCTGTTTTCTCCTATATTGATAGATGTATTTGGAACTCTAAATCAAACACGGTTTGTGCTAGCTTCTTGAAACTTGACACAGTAAAGCAGTTTCAGATTCTAACTCTATGTTTTGTTTCCTTTTCCTGTAGCTTTAAGCAGTGACTGGCGAGAAACACTTTCATTGAAAGGGGTTGCAAGCTTCCAAAAATTACGAGTCTCCAGAAATCTCAGCAAATATTTTTTCACCCAAACTGGATGATACTTTCAGGTAATGATCAGTACACTTGGCCCACTTGGTTCTCCAAATTTCGTTCTTCTATGTTGAAGCGTTCGTTTCCAGTAACAGTTTCCATTCTGGCATTTCACTCTGTTTTCTCCTATATTGATAGATGTATTTGGAACTCTAAATCAAACACGGTTTGTGCTAGCTTCTTGAAACTTGACACAGTTAAGCAGTTTCACATTCTAACTCTATGTTTTGTTTCCTTTTCATGTAGCCCTAAGCAGTGACGGGCGAGAAACACTTTCATTGAAAGGGGTTGCAAGCTTCCAAAATTTACGAGTCTACAGAAATCTCAGCAAATATTTTTTTCACCCAAACTGCATGATACTTTCAGGTAATGATCAGTACACTAAGCCCAATTGGTTCCTTAAATTTCAATCTTCTATGTTGAAGCGTTCGTTTCCAGTAACAGTTTCCATTCTGGCATTTCACTCTGTTTTCTCCTATATTGATAGATGTATTTGGAACTCTAAATCAAACACGGTTTGTGCTAGCTTCTTGAAACTTGACACAGTAAAGCAGTTTCACATTCTAACTCTATGTTTTGTTTCCTTTTCATGTAGCCCTAAGCAGTGACTGGCGAGAAACACTTGCATTGAAAGGGGTTGCAAGCTTCCAAAAATTACGTGTCTCCAGAAATCTCAGCAAATATTTTTAAAACCAAACTGGATGATACTTTTAGGTAATGATCAGTACACTAATCCCACTTGGTTCCCCAAATTTCGTTCTTCTATGTTGAAGCGTTCGTTTCCAGTAACAGTTTGAATTTTGTCGTTTCACTCTGTTTTCTCCTATATTGATAGATGTATTTGGAACTCTAAATCAAACACGGTTTGTGCTAGCTTCTTGAAACTTGACACAGTAAAGCAGTTTCACATTCTAACTCTATGTTTTGTTTCCTTTTCATGTAGCCCTAAGCAGTGACTGGGGAGAAACACTTTCATTGAAAGGGGTTGCAAGCTTCCAAAAATTACGAGTCTCCAGAAATCTCAGCAAATATTTTTTCACCCAAACAGGATGATACTTTCAGTTAATGATCAGTACACTAAGCCCACTTGGTTCCCCAAATTTCGTTCTTCTATGTTGACGCGTTCGTTTCCACTATCAGTTTGCATTTTGGCGTTTCACTCTGTTTTCTGCTATATTGATAGATGTATTTGGAACTCTAAATCAAACACGGTTTGTGCTAGCTTCTTGAAACTTGACACAGTAAAGCAGTTTCACGTTCTATCTCTATGTTTTGTTTTCTCTTGATGTAGCCCTAAGCAGTGACTGGCGAGAAACACTTTCATGGAAAGGGGTTGCCAAGCTTCCAAAAATTACGAGTCTCCAGAAATCTCAGCAAATATTTTTTCACCCAAACTGGATGATACTTTCAGGTAATGATCAGTACACTAAGCCCACTTGGTTCCCCAAATTTCGTTCTTCTATGTTGAAGCGTTCGTTTCCAGTAACAGTTTGCATTTTGGCGTTTCACTCTGTTTTCTGCTGTATTGATAGATGTATTTGGAACTCTAAATCAAACACGGTTTGTGCTAGCTTCTTGAAACTTGACACAGTAAAGCAGTTTCACTTTCTATCTCTATGTTTTGTTTCCTCTTGATGTAGCCCTAAGCAGTGACTGGCGAGAAACACTTTCATGGAAAGGGGTTGCCAAGCTTCCAAAAATTACGAGTCTCCAGAAATCTCAGCAAATATTTTTTCACCCAAACTGGATGATACTTTCAGGTAATGATCAGTACACTAAGCCCACTTGGTTCCCCAAATTTCGTTCTTCTATGTTGAAGCGTTCGTTTCCAGTAACAGTTTGAATTTTGTCGTTTCACTCTGTTTTCTCCTATAGTGATAGATGTATTTGGAACTCTAAATCAAACACGGTTTGTGCTAGCTTCTTGAAACTTGACACAGTAAAGCAGTTTCACATTCTAAGTCTATGTTTTGTTTCCTTTTCATGTAGCTTTAAGCAGTGACTGGCGAGAAACACTTTCATTGAAAGGGGTTGCAAGCTTCCAAAAATTACGAGTCTCCAGAAATCTCAGCAAATATTTTTTCACCCAAACTGGATGATACTTTCAGGTAATGATCAGTACACTAAGCCCACTTGGTTCTCCAAATTTCGTTCTTCTATGTTGAAGCGTTCGTTTCCAGTAACAGTTTCCATTCTGGCATTTCACTCTGTTTTCTCCTATATTGATAGATGTATTTGGAACTCTAAATCAAACACGGTTTGTGCTAGCTTCTTGAAACTTGACACAGTAAAGCAGTTTCACATTCTAACTCTATGTTTTGTTTCCTTTTCATGTAGCCCTAAGCAGTGACTGGCGAGAAACACTTTCATTGAAAGGGGTTGCAAGGTTCCAAAAATTACGAGTCTCCAGAAATATCATCAAATATTTTTCACCCTAACTGGATGATACTTTCAGGTAATGATCAGTACACTAAGCCCACTTGGTTCCCCAAATTTCGTTCTTCTATGTTGACGCGTTCGTTTCCACTATCAGTTTGCATTTTGGCGTTTCACTCTGTTTTCTCCTATATTGATAGATGTATTTGGAACTCTAAATCAAACACGGTTTGTGCTAGTTTCTTGAAACTTCACACAGTAAAGCAGTTTCGCATTCTAACTCTACGTTTTGTTTCCTTTTCATGTAGCCCTAAGCAGTGACTGGCGAGAAACATTTTCATTGAAAGGGGTTGCAAGCTTCCAAAAATTACGAGTCTCTAGAAATCTCAGCAAATATTTTTAAAACCAAACTGGATGATACTTTTAGGTAATGATCAGTACACTAATCCCACTTGGTTCCCCAAATTTCGTTCTTCTATGTTGAAGCGTTCGTTTCCAGTAACAGTTTGAATTTTGTCGTTTCACTCTGTTTTCTCCTATATTGATAGATGTATTTGGAACTCTAAATCAAACACGGTTTGTGCTAGCTTCTTGAAACTTGACACAGTAAAGCACTTTCACATTCTAACTCTATGTTGTGTTTCCTTTTCATGTAGCCCTAAGCAGTGACTGGGGAGAAACACTTTCATTGAAAGGGGTTGCAAGCTTCCAAAAATTACGAGTCTCCAGAAATCTCAGCAAATATTTTTTCACCCAAACAGGATGATACTTTCAGTTAATGATCAGTACACTAAGCCCACTTGGTTCCCCAAATTTCGTTCTTCTATGTTGAAGCGTTCGTTTCCAGTAACAGTTTGAATTTTGGCGTTTCACTCTGTTTTCTCCTATACTGATAGATGTATTTGGAACTCTAAATCAAACACGGTTTGTGCTAGCTTCTTGAAACTTGACACAGTAAAGCAGTTTCACGTTCTATCTCTATGTTTTGTTTCCTCTTGATGTAGCCCTAAGCAGTGACTGGCGAGAAACACTTTCATGGAAAGGGGTTGCCAAGCTTCCAAAAATTACGAGTCTCCAGAAATCTCAGCAAATATTTTTTCTCCCAAACTGGATGATACTTTCAGGTAATGATCAGTACACTAAGCCCACTTGGTTCCCCAAATTTCGTTCTTCTATGTTGAAGCGTTCGTTTCCAGTAACAGTTTCAATTTTGTCGTTTCACTCTGTTTTCTCCTATAGTGATAGATGTATTTGGAACTCTAAATCAAACACGGTTTGTGCTAGCTTCTTGAAACTTGTCACAGTAAAGCAGTTTCACATTCTAACTCTATGTTTTGTTTCCTTTTCATGTAGCCCTAAGCAGTGACGGGCGAGAAACACTTTCATTGAAAGGGGTTGCAAGCTTCCAAAATTTACGAGTCTACAGAAATCTCAGCAAATATTTTTTTCACCCAAACTGCATGATACTTTCAGGTAATGATCAGTACACTAAGCCCAATTGGTTCCTTAAATTTCAATCTTCTATGTTGAAGCGTTCGTTTCCAGTAACAGTTTCCATTCTGGCATTTCACTCTGTTTTCTCCTATATTGATAGATGTATTTGGAACTCTAAATCAAACACGGTTTGTGCTAGCTTCTTGAAACTTGACACAGTAAAGCAGTTTCACATTCTAACTCTATGTTTTGTTTCCTTTTCATGTAGCCCTAAGCAGTGACTGGCGAGAAACACTTGCATTGAAAGGGGTTGCAAGCTTCCAAAAATTACGTGTCTCCAGAAATCTCAGCAAATATTTTTAAAACCAAACTGGATGATACTTTTAGGTAATGATCAGTACACTAATCCCACTTGGTTCCCCAAATTTCGTTCTTCTATGTTGAAGCGTTCGTTTCCAGTAACAGTTTGAATTTTGTCGTTTCACTCTGTTTTCTCCTATATTGATAGATGTATTTGGAACTCTAAATCAAACACGGTTTGTGCTAGCTTCTTGAAACTTGACACAGTAAAGCAGTTTCACATTCTAACTCTATGTTTTGTTTCCTTTTCATGTAGCCCTAAGCAGTGACTGGGGAGAAACACTTTCATTGAAAGGGGTTGCAAGCTTCCAAAAATTACGAGTCTCCAGAAATCTCAGCAAATATTTTTTCACCCAAACAGGATGATACTTTCAGTTAATGATCAGTACACTAAGCCCACTTGGTTCCCCAAATTTCGTTCTTCTATGTTGACGCGTTCGTTTCCACTATCAGTTTGCATTTTGGCGTTTCACTCTGTTTTCTGCTATATTGATAGATGTATTTGGAACTCTAAATCAAACACGGTTTGTGCTAGCTTCTTGAAACTTGACACAGTAAAGCAGTTTCACGTTCTATCTCTATGTTTTGTTTTCTCTTGATGTAGCCCTAAGCAGTGACTGGCGAGAAACACTTTCATGGAAAGGGGTTGCCAAGCTTCCAAAAATTACGAGTCTCCAGAAATCTCAGCAAATATTTTTTCACCCAAACTGGATGATACTTTCAGGTAATGATCAGTACACTAAGCCCACTTGGTTCCCCAAATTTCGTTCTTCTATGTTGAAGCGTTCGTTTCCAGTAACAGTTTGCATTTTGGCGTTTCACTCTGTTTTCTGCTGTATTGATAGATGTATTTGGAACTCTAAATCAAACACGGTTTGTGCTAGCTTCTTGAAACTTGACACAGTAAAGCAGTTTCACTTTCTATCTCTATGTTTTGTTTCCTCTTGATGTAGCCCTAAGCAGTGACTGGCGAGAAACACTTTCATGGAAAGGGGTTGCCAAGCTTCCAAAAATTACGAGTCTCCAGAAATCTCAGCAAATATTTTTTCACCCAAACTGGATGATACTTTCAGGTAATGATCAGTACACTAAGCCCACTTGGTTCCCCAAATTTCGTTCTTCTATGTTGAAGCGTTCGTTTCCAGTAACAGTTTGAATTTTGTCGTTTCACTCTGTTTTCTCCTATAGTGATAGATGTATTTGGAACTCTAAATCAAACACGGTTTGTGCTAGCTTCTTGAAACTTGACACAGTAAAGCAGTTTCACATTCTAAGTCTATGTTTTGTTTCCTTTTCATGTAGCTTTAAGCAGTGACTGGCGAGAAACACTTTCATTGAAAGGGGTTGCAAGCTTCCAAAAATTACGAGTCTCCAGAAATCTCAGCAAATATTTTTTCACCCAAACTGGATGATACTTTCAGGTAATGATCAGTACACTAAGCCCACTTGGTTCTCCAAATTTCGTTCTTCTATGTTGAAGCGTTCGTTTCCAGTAACAGTTTCCATTCTGGCATTTCACTCTGTTTTCTCCTATATTGATAGATGTATTTGGAACTCTAAATCAAACACGGTTTGTGCTAGCTTCTTGAAACTTGACACAGTAAAGCAGTTTCACATTCTAACTCTATGTTTTGTTTCCTTTTCATGTAGCCCTAAGCAGTGACTGGCGAGAAACACTTTCATTGAAAGGGGTTGCAAGGTTCCAAAAATTACGAGTCTCCAGAAATATCATCAAATATTTTTCACCCTAACTGGATGATACTTTCAGGTAATGATCAGTACACTAAGCCCACTTGGTTCCCCAAATTTCGTTCTTCTATGTTGACGCGTTCGTTTCCACTATCAGTTTGCATTTTGGCGTTTCACTCTGTTTTCTCCTATATTGATAGATGTATTTGGAACTCTAAATCAAACACGGTTTGTGCTAGTTTCTTGAAACTTCACACAGTAAAGCAGTTTCGCATTCTAACTCTACGTTTTGTTTCCTTTTCATGTAGCCCTAAGCAGTGACTGGCGAGAAACATTTTCATTGAAAGGGGTTGCAAGCTTCCAAAAATTACGAGTCTCTAGAAATCTCAGCAAATATTTTTAAAACCAAACTGGATGATACTTTTAGGTAATGATCAGTACACTAATCCCACTTGGTTCCCCAAATTTCGTTCTTCTATGTTGAAGCGTTCGTTTCCAGTAACAGTTTGAATTTTGTCGTTTCACTCTGTTTTCTCCTATATTGATAGATGTATTTGGAACTCTAAATCAAACACGGTTTGTGCTAGCTTCTTGAAACTTGACACAGTAAAGCACTTTCACATTCTAACTCTATGTTGTGTTTCCTTTTCATGTAGCCCTAAGCAGTGACTGGGGAGAAACACTTTCATTGAAAGGGGTTGCAAGCTTCCAAAAATTACGAGTCTCCAGAAATCTCAGCAAATATTTTTTCACCCAAACAGGATGATACTTTCAGTTAATGATCAGTACACTAAGCCCACTTGGTTCCCCAAATTTCGTTCTTCTATGTTGAAGCGTTCGTTTCCAGTAACAGTTTGAATTTTGGCGTTTCACTCTGTTTTCTCCTATACTGATAGATGTATTTGGAACTCTAAATCAAACACGGTTTGTGCTAGCTTCTTGAAACTTGACACAGTAAAGCAGTTTCACGTTCTATCTCTATGTTTTGTTTCCTCTTGATGTAGCCCTAAGCAGTGACTGGCGAGAAACACTTTCATGGAAAGGGGTTGCCAAGCTTCCAAAAATTACGAGTCTCCAGAAATCTCAGCAAATATTTTTTCTCCCAAACTGGATGATACTTTCAGGTAATGATCAGTACACTAAGCCCACTTGGTTCCCCAAATTTCGTTCTTCTATGTTGAAGCGTTCGTTTCCAGTAACAGTTTGAATTTTGTCGTTTCACTCTGTTTTCTCCTATAGTGATAGATGTATTTGGAACTCTAAATCAAACACGGTTTGTGCTAGCTTCTTGAAACTTGTCACAGTAAAGCAGTTTCACATTCTAAGTCTATGTTTTGTTTCCTTTTCATGTAGCTTTAAGCAGTGACTGGCGAGAAACACTTTCATTGAAAGGGGTTGCAAGCTTCCAAAAATTACGAGTCTCCAGAAATCTCAGCAAATATTTTTTCACCCAAACTGGATGATACTTTCAGGTAATGATCAGTACACTAAGCCCACTTGGTTCTCCAAATTTCGTTCTTCTATGTTGAAGCGTTCGTTTCCAGTAACAGTTTCCATTCTGGCATTTCACTCTGTTTTCTCCTATATTGATAGATGCATTTGGAACTCTAAATCAAACACGGTTTGTGCTAGCTTCTTGAAACTTGACACAGTAAAGCAGTTTCACATTCTAACTCTATGTTTTGTTTCCTTTTCATGTAGCCCTAAGCAGTGACTGGCGAAAAACACTTTCATGGAAAGGGGTTGCCAAGCTTCCAAAAATTACGAGTCTCCAGAAATGTCACCAAATATTTTTTCACCCAAACTGGATGATACTTTCAGGTAATGATCAGTACACTAAGCCCACTTGGTTCCCCAAATTTCGTTCTTCTATGTTGAAGCGTTCGTTTCCAGTAACAGTTTGAATTTTGGCGTTTCACTCTGTTTTCTCCTATAGTGATAGATGTATTTGGAACTCTAAATCAAACACGGTTTGTGCTAGCTTCTTTAAACCTGACACAGTAAAGCAGTTTCACATTCTAACTCTAAGTTTTGTTTCCTTTTCATGTAGCCCTAAGCAGTGACTGGCGAGAAACACTTGCATTGAAAGGGGTTGCAAGCTTCCAAAAATTACGTGTCTCCAGAAATCTCAGCAAATATTTTTAAAACCAAACTGGATGATACTTTTAGGTAATGATCAGTACACTAATCCCACTTGGTTCCCCAAATTTCGTTCTTCTATGTTGAAGCGTTCGTTTCCAGTAACAGTTTGAATTTTGTCGTTTCACTCTGTTTTCTCCTATATTGATAGATGTATTTGGAACTCTAAATCAAACACGGTTTGTGCTAGCTTCTTGAAACTTGACACAGTAAAGCAGTTTCACATTCTAACTCTATGTTTTGTTTCCTTTTCATGTAGCCCTAAGCAGTGACTGGGGAGAAACACTTTCATTGAAAGGGGTTGCAAGCTTCCAAAAATTACGAGTCTCCAGAAATCTCAGCAAATATTTTTTCACCCAAACAGGATGATACTTTCAGTTAATGATCAGTACACTAAGCCCACTTGGTTCCCCAAATTTCGTTCTTCTATGTTGACGCGTTCGTTTCCACTATCAGTTTGCATTTTGGCGTTTCACTCTGTTTTCTGCTATATTGATAGATGTATTTGGAACTCTAAATCAAACACGGTTTGTGCTAGCTTCTTGAAACTTGACACAGTAAAGCAGTTTCACGTTCTATCTCTATGTTTTGTTTTCTCTTGATGTAGCCCTAAGCAGTGACTGGCGAGAAACACTTTCATGGAAAGGGGTTGCCAAGCTTCCAAAAATTACGAGTCTCCAGAAATCTCAGCAAATATTTTTTCACCCAAACTGGATGATACTTTCAGGTAATGATCAGTACACTAAGCCCACTTGGTTCCCCAAATTTCGTTCTTCTATGTTGAAGCGTTCGTTTCCAGTAACAGTTTGCATTTTGGCGTTTCACTCTGTTTTCTGCTGTATTGATAGATGTATTTGGAACTCTAAATCAAACACGGTTTGTGCTAGCTTCTTGAAACTTGACACAGTAAAGCAGTTTCACTTTCTATCTCTATGTTTTGTTTCCTCTTGATGTAGCCCTAAGCAGTGACTGGCGAGAAACACTTTCATGGAAAGGGGTTGCCAAGCTTCCAAAAATTACGAGTCTCCAGAAATCTCAGCAAATATTTTTTCACCCAAACTGGATGATACTTTCAGGTAATGATCAGTACACTAAGCCCACTTGGTTCCCCAAATTTCGTTCTTCTATGTTGAAGCGTTCGTTTCCAGTAACAGTTTGAATTTTGTCGTTTCACTCTGTTTTCTCCTATAGTGATAGATGTATTTGGAACTCTAAATCAAACACGGTTTGTGCTAGCTTCTTGAAACTTGTCACAGTAAAGCAGTTTCACATTCTAAGTCTATGTTTTTTTTCCTTTTCATGTAGCTTTAAGCAGTGACTGGCGAGAAACACTTTCATTGAAAGGGGTTGCAAGCTTCCAAAAATTACGAGTCTCCAGAAATCTCAGCAAATATTTTTTCACCCAAACTGGATGATACTTTCAGGTAATGATCAGTACACTAAGCCCACTTGGTTCTCCAAATTTCGTTCTTCTATGTTGAAGCGTTCGTTTCCAGTAACAGTTTGAATTTTGTCGTTTCACTCTGTTTTCTCCTATAGTGATAGATGTATTTGGAACTCTAAATCAAACACGGTTTGTGCTAGCTTCTTGAAACTTGACACAGTAAAGCAGTTTCACATTCTAAGTCTATGTTTTGTTTCCTTTTCATGTAGCTTTAAGCAGTGACTGGCGAGAAACACTTTCATTGAAAGGGGTTGCAAGCTTCCAAAAATTACGAGTCTCCAGAAATCTCAGCAAATATTTTTTCACCCAAACTGGATGATACTTTCAGGTAATGATCAGTACACTAAGCCCACTTGGTTCTCCAAATTTCGTTCTTCTATGTTGAAGCGTTCGTTTCCAGTAACAGTTTCCATTCTGGCATTTCACTCTGTTTTCTCCTATATTGATTGATGTATTTGGAACTCTAAATCAAACACGGTTTGTGCTAGCTTCTTGAAACTTGACACAGTAAAGCAGTTTCACATTCTAACTCTATGTTTTGTTTCCTTTTCATGTAGCCCTAAGCAGTGACTGGCGAGAAACACTTTCATTGAAAGGGGTTGCAAGGTTCCAAAAATTACGAGTCTCCAGAAATATCATCAAATATTTTTCACCCTAACTGGATGATACTTTCAGGTAATGATCAGTACACTAAGCCCACTTGGTTCCCCAAATTTCGTTCTTCTATGTTGACGCGTTCGTTTCCACTATCAGTTTGCATTTTGGCGTTTCACTCTGTTTTCTCCTATATTGATAGATGTATTTGGAACTCTAAATCAAACACGGTTTGTGCTAGTTTCTTGAAACTTCACACAGTAAAGCAGTTTCGCATTCTAACTCTACGTTTTGTTTCCTTTTCATGTAGCCCTAAGCAGTGACTGGCGAGAAACATTTTCATTGAAAGGGGTTGCAAGCTTCCAAAAATTACGAGTCTCTAGAAATCTCAGCAAATATTTTTAAAACCAAACTGGATGATACTTTTAGGTAATGATCAGTACACTAATCCCACTTGGTTCCCCAAATTTCGTTCTTCTATGTTGAAGCGTTCGTTTCCAGTAACAGTTTGAATTTTGTCGTTTCACTCTGTTTTCTCCTATATTGATAGATGTATTTGGAACTCTAAATCAAACACGGTTTGTGCTAGCTTCTTGAAACTTGACACAGTAAAGCACTTTCACATTCTAACTCTATGTTGTGTTTCCTTTTCATGTAGCCCTAAGCAGTGACTGGGGAGAAACACTTTCATTGAAAGGGGTTGCAAGCTTCCAAAAATTACGAGTCTCCAGAAATCTCAGCAAATATTTTTTCACCCAAACAGGATGATACTTTCAGTTAATGATCAGTACACTAAGCCCACTTGGTTCCCCAAATTTCGTTCTTCTATGTTGAAGCGTTCGTTTCCAGTAACAGTTTGAATTTTGGCGTTTCACTCTGTTTTCTCCTATACTGATAGATGTATTTGGAACTCTAAATCAAACACGGTTTGTGCTAGCTTCTTGAAACTTGACACAGTAAAGCAGTTTCACGTTCTATCTCTATGTTTTGTTTCCTCTTGATGTAGCCCTAAGCAGTGACTGGCGAGAAACACTTTCATGGAAAGGGGTTGCCAAGCTTCCAAAAATTACGAGTCTCCAGAAATCTCAGCAAATATTTTTTCTCCCAAACTGGATGATACTTTCAGGTAATGATCAGTACACTAAGCCCACTTGGTTCCCCAAATTTCGTTCTTCTATGTTGAAGCGTTCGTTTCCAGTAACAGTTTGAATTTTGTCGTTTCACTCTGTTTTCTCCTATAGTGATAGATGTATTTGGAACTCTAAATCAAACACGGTTTGTGCTAGCTTCTTGAAACTTGTCACAGTAAAGCAGTTTCACATTCTAAGTCTATGTTTTGTTTCCTTTTCATGTAGCTTTAAGCAGTGACTGGCGAGAAACACTTTCATTGAAAGGGGTTGCAAGCTTCCAAAAATTACGAGTCTCCAGAAATCTCAGCAAATATTTTTTCACCCAAACTGGATGATACTTTCAGGTAATGATCAGTACACTAAGCCCACTTGGTTCTCCAAATTTCGTTCTTCTATGTTGAAGCGTTCGTTTCCAGTAACAGTTTCCATTCTGGCATTTCACTCTGTTTTCTCCTATATTGATAGATGCATTTGGAACTCTAAATCAAACACGGTTTGTGCTAGCTTCTTGAAACTTGACACAGTAAAGCAGTTTCACATTCTAACTCTATGTTTTGTTTCCTTTTCATGTAGCCCTAAGCAGTGACTGGCGAAAAACACTTTCATGGAAAGGGGTTGCCAAGCTTCCAAAAATTACGAGTCTCCAGAAATGTCACCAAATATTTTTTCACCCAAACTGGATGATACTTTCAGGTAATGATCAGTACACTAAGCCCACTTGGTTCCCCAAATTTCGTTCTTCTATGTTGAAGCGTTCGTTTCCAGTAACAGTTTGAATTTTGGCGTTTCACTCTGTTTTCTCCTATAGTGATAGATGTATTTGGAACTCTAAATCAAACACGGTTTGTGCTAGCTTCTTTAAACCTGACACAGTAAAGCAGTTTCACATTCTAACTCTAAGTTTTGTTTCCTTTTCATGTAGCCCTAAGCAGTGACTGGCGAGAAACACTTGCATTGAAAGGGGTTGCAAGCTTCCAAAAATTACGTGTCTCCAGAAATCTCAGCAAATATTTTTAAAACCAAACTGGATGATACTTTTAGGTAATGATCAGTACACTAATCCCACTTGGTTCCCCAAATTTCGTTCTTCTATGTTGAAGCGTTCGTTTCCAGTAACAGTTTGAATTTTGTCGTTTCACTCTGTTTTCTCCTATATTGATAGATGTATTTGGAACTCTAAATCAAACACGGTTTGTGCTAGCTTCTTGAAACTTGACACAGTAAAGCAGTTTCACATTCTAACTCTATGTTTTGTTTCCTTTTCATGTAGCCCTAAGCAGTGACTGGGGAGAAACACTTTCATTGAAAGGGGTTGCAAGCTTCCAAAAATTACGAGTCTCCAGAAATCTCAGCAAATATTTTTTCACCCAAACAGGATGATACTTTCAGTTAATGATCAGTACACTAAGCCCACTTGGTTCCCCAAATTTCGTTCTTCTATGTTGACGCGTTCGTTTCCACTATCAGTTTGCATTTTGGCGTTTCACTCTGTTTTCTGCTATATTGATAGATGTATTTGGAACTCTAAATCAAACACGGTTTGTGCTAGCTTCTTGAAACTTGACACAGTAAAGCAGTTTCACGTTCTATCTCTATGTTTTGTTTTCTCTTGATGTAGCCCTAAGCAGTGACTGGCGAGAAACACTTTCATGGAAAGGGGTTGCCAAGCTTCCAAAAATTACGAGTCTCCAGAAATCTCAGCAAATATTTTTTCACCCAAACTGGATGATACTTTCAGGTAATGATCAGTACACTAAGCCCACTTGGTTCCCCAAATTTCGTTCTTCTATGTTGAAGCGTTCGTTTCCAGTAACAGTTTGCATTTTGGCGTTTCACTCTGTTTTCTGCTGTATTGATAGATGTATTTGGAACTCTAAATCAAACACGGTTTGTGCTAGCTTCTTGAAACTTGACACAGTAAAGCAGTTTCACTTTCTATCTCTATGTTTTGTTTCCTCTTGATGTAGCCCTAAGCAGTGACTGGCGAGAAACACTTTCATGGAAAGGGGTTGCCAAGCTTCCAAAAATTACGAGTCTCCAGAAATCTCAGCAAATATTTTTTCACCCAAACTGGATGATACTTTCAGGTAATGATCAGTACACTAAGCCCACTTGGTTCCCCAAATTTCGTTCTTCTATGTTGAAGCGTTCGTTTCCAGTAACAGTTTGAATTTTGTCGTTTCACTCTGTTTTCTCCTATAGTGATAGATGTATTTGGAACTCTAAATCAAACACGGTTTGTGCTAGCTTCTTGAAACTTGTCACAGTAAAGCAGTTTCACATTCTAAGTCTATGTTTTTTTTCCTTTTCATGTAGCTTTAAGCAGTGACTGGCGAGAAACACTTTCATTGAAAGGGGTTGCAAGCTTCCAAAAATTACGAGTCTCCAGAAATCTCAGCAAATATTTTTTCACCCAAACTGGATGATACTTTCAGGTAATGATCAGTACACTAAGCCCACTTGGTTCTCCAAATTTCGTTCTTCTATGTTGAAGCGTTCGTTTCCAGTAACAGTTTGAATTTTGTCGTTTCACTCTGTTTTCTCCTATAGTGATAGATGTATTTGGAACTCTAAATCAAACACGGTTTGTGCTAGCTTCTTGAAACTTGACACAGTAAAGCAGTTTCACATTCTAAGTCTATGTTTTGTTTCCTTTTCATGTAGCTTTAAGCAGTGACTGGCGAGAAACACTTTCATTGAAAGGGGTTGCAAGCTTCCAAAAATTACGAGTCTCCAGAAATCTCAGCAAATATTTTTTCACCCAAACTGGATGATACTTTCAGGTAATGATCAGTACACTAAGCCCACTTGGTTCTCCAAATTTCGTTCTTCTATGTTGAAGCGTTCGTTTCCAGTAACAGTTTCCATTCTGGCATTTCACTCTGTTTTCTCCTATATTGATAGATGTATTTGGAACTCTAAATCAAACACGGTTTGTGCTAGCTTCTTGAAACTTGACACAGTAAAGCAGTTTCACATTCTAACTCTATGTTTTGTTTCCTTTTCATGTAGCCCTAAGCAGTGACTGGCGAGAAACACTTTCATTGAAAGGGGTTGCAAGGTTCCAAAAATTACGAGTCTCCAGAAATATCATCAAATATTTTTCACCCTAACTGGATGATACTTTCAGGTAATGATCAGTACACTAAGCCCACTTGGTTCCCCAAATTTCGTTCTTCTATGTTGACGCGTTCGTTTCCACTATCAGTTTGCATTTTGGCGTTTCACTCTGTTTTCTCCTATATTGATAGATGTATTTGGAACTCTAAATCAAACACGGTTTGTGCTAGTTTCTTGAAACTTCACACAGTAAAGCAGTTTCGCATTCTAACTCTACGTTTTGTTTCCTTTTCATGTAGCCCTAAGCAGTGACTGGCGAGAAACATTTTCATTGAAAGGGGTTGCAAGCTTCCAAAAATTACGAGTCTCTAGAAATCTCAGCAAATATTTTTAAAACCAAACTGGATGATACTTTTAGGTAATGATCAGTACACTAATCCCACTTGGTTCCCCAAATTTCGTTCTTCTATGTTGAAGCGTTCGTTTCCAGTAACAGTTTGAATTTTGTCGTTTCACTCTGTTTTCTCCTATATTGATAGATGTATTTGGAACTCTAAATCAAACACGGTTTGTGCTAGCTTCTTGAAACTTGACACAGTAAAGCACTTTCACATTCTAACTCTATGTTGTGTTTCCTTTTCATGTAGCCCTAAGCAGTGACTGGGGAGAAACACTTTCATTGAAAGGGGTTGCAAGCTTCCAAAAATTACGAGTCTCCAGAAATCTCAGCAAATATTTTTTCACCCAAACAGGATGATACTTTCAGTTAATGATCAGTACACTAAGCCCACTTGGTTCCCCAAATTTCGTTCTTCTATGTTGAAGCGTTCGTTTCCAGTAACAGTTTGAATTTTGGCGTTTCACTCTGTTTTCTCCTATACTGATAGATGTATTTGGAACTCTAAATCAAACACGGTTTGTGCTAGCTTCTTGAAACTTGACACAGTAAAGCAGTTTCACGTTCTATCTCTATGTTTTGTTTCCTCTTGATGTAGCCCTAAGCAGTGACTGGCGAGAAACACTTTCATGGAAAGGGGTTGCCAAGCTTCCAAAAATTACGAGTCTCCAGAAATCTCAGCAAATATTTTTTCTCCCAAACTGGATGATACTTTCAGGTAATGATCAGTACACTAAGCCCACTTGGTTCCCCAAATTTCGTTCTTCTATGTTGAAGCGTTCGTTTCCAGTAACAGTTTGAATTTTGTCGTTTCACTCTGTTTTCTCCTATAGTGATAGATGTATTTGGAACTCTAAATCAAACACGGTTTGTGCTAGCTTCTTGAAACTTGTCACAGTAAAGCAGTTTCACATTCTAAGTCTATGTTTTGTTTCCTTTTCATGTAGCTTTAAGCAGTGACTGGCGAGAAACACTTTCATTGAAAGGGGTTGCAAGCTTCCAAAAATTACGAGTCTCCAGAAATCTCAGCAAATATTTTTTCACCCAAACTGGATGATACTTTCAGGTAATGATCAGTACACTAAGCCCACTTGGTTCTCCAAATTTCGTTCTTCTATGTTGAAGCGTTCGTTTCCAGTAACAGTTTCCATTCTGGCATTTCACTCTGTTTTCTCCTATATTGATAGATGCATTTGGAACTCTAAATCAAACACGGTTTGTGCTAGCTTCTTGAAACTTGACACAGTAAAGCAGTTTCACATTCTAACTCTATGTTTTGTTTCCTTTTCATGTAGCCCTAAGCAGTGACTGGCGAAAAACACTTTCATGGAAAGGGGTTGCCAAGCTTCCAAAAATTACGAGTCTCCAGAAATGTCACCAAATATTTTTTCACCCAAACTGGATGATACTTTCAGGTAATGATCAGTACACTAAGCCCACTTGGTTCCCCAAATTTCGTTCTTCTATGTTGAAGCGTTCGTTTCCAGTAACAGTTTGAATTTTGGCGTTTCACTCTGTTTTCTCCTATAGTGATAGATGTATTTGGAACTCTAAATCAAACACGGTTTGTGCTAGCTTCTTTAAACCTGACACAGTAAAGCAGTTTCACATTCTAACTCTAAGTTTTGTTTCCTTTTCATGTAGCCCTAGCAGTGACTGGCGAGAAATACTTTCATTGAAAGGGGTTGCAAGCTTCCAAAAATTACGAGTCTCCAGAAATCTCAGCAAATATTTTTTCACCCAAACTGGATGATACTTTCAGGTAATGATCAGTACACTAAGCCCACTTGGTTCCCCAAATTTCGATCTTCTATGTTGAAGCGTTCGTTTCCAGTTACAGTTTGCATTCTGGCATTTCACTCTGTTTTCTCCTATATTGATAGATGTTTTTGGAACTCTAAATCAAACACGGTTTGTGCTAGCTTCTTGAAACTTGACACAGTAAAGCAGTTTCACATTCTAACTCTATGATTTGTTTCCTTTTCATGTAGCCCTAAGCAGTGACTGGCGAGAAACACTTTCATTGAAAAGGGTTGCAAGCTTCCAAAAATTACGAGTCTCCAGAAATCTCAGCAAATATTTTTTCACCCAAACTGGATGATACTTTCAGGTAATGATCAGTACACTAAGCCCACTTGGTTCCCCAAATTTCGTTCTTCTATGTTGAAGCGTTCGTTTCCAGTAACAGTTTGAATTTTGTCGTTTCACTGTGTTTTCTCCTATAGTGATAGATGTATTTGGAACTCTAAATCAAACACGGTTTGTGCTAGCTTCTTGAAACTTGACACAGTAAAGCAGTTTCACATTCTAACTCTATGTTTTGTTTCCTTTTCATGTAGACCTAAGCAGTGACAGGTGAGAAACACTTTCATTGAAAGGGGTTGCAAGCTTCCAAAAATTACGAGTCTCCAGAAATCTCAGCAAATATTTTTTCAACCAAACTGGATGATACTTTCAGGTAATGATCAGTACACTAAGCCCACTTGGTTCCCCAAATTTCGTTCTTCTATGTTGAAGCGTTCGTTTCCAGTAACAGTTTGAATTTTGTCGTTTCACTCTGTTTTCTCCTATAGTGATAGATGTATTTGGAACTCTAAATCAAACACGGTTTGTGCTAGCTTCTTGAAACTTGACACAGTAAAGCAGTTTCACATTCTAAGTCTATGTTTTGTTTCCTTTTCATGTAGCTTTAAGCAGTGACTGGCGAGAAACACTTTCATTGAAAGGGGTTGCAAGCTTCCAAAAATTACGAGTCTCCAGAAATCTCAGCAAATATTTTTTCACCCAAACTGGATGATACTTTCAGGTAATGATCAGTACACTAAGCCCACTTGGTTCTCCAAATTTCGTTCTTCTATGTTGAAGCGTTCGTTTCCAGTAACAGTTTCCATTCTGGCATTTCACTCTGTTTTCTCCTATATTGATAGATGTATTTGGAACTCTAAATCAAACACGGTTTGTGCTAGCTTCTTGAAACTTGACACAGTAAAGCAGTTTCACATTCTAACTCTATGTTTTGTTTCCTTTTCATGTAGCCCTAAGCAGTGACTGGCGAGAAACACTTTCATTGAAAGGGGTTGCAAGGTTCCAAAAATTACGAGTCTCCAGAAATATCAGCAAATATTTTTCACCCTAACTGGATGATACTTTCAGGTAATGATCAGTACACTAAGCCCACTTGGTTCCCCAAATTTCGTTCTTCTATGTTGACGCGTTCGTTTCCACTATCAGTTTGCATTTTGGCATTCACTCTGTTTTCTGCTATATTGATAGATGTATTTGGAACTCTAAATCAAACACGGTTTGTGCTAGTTTCTTGAAACTTCACACAGTAAAGCAGTTTCGCATTCTAACTCTACGTTTTGTTTCCTTTTCATGTAGCCCTAAGCAGTGACTGGCGAGAAACATTTTCATTGAAAGGGGTTGCAAGCTTCCAAAAATTACGAGTCTCTAGAAATCTCAGCAAATATTTTTAAAACCAAACTGGATGATACTTTTAGGTAATGATCAGTACACTAATCCCACTTGGTTCCCCAAATTTCGTTCTTCTATGTTGAAGCGTTCGTTTCCAGTAACAGTTTGAATTTTGTCGTTTCACTCTGTTTTCTCCTATATTGATAGATGTATTTGGAACTCTAAATCAAACACGGTTTGTGCTAGCTTCTTGAAACTTGACACAGTAAAGCAGTTTCACATTCTAACTCTATGTTTTGTTTCCTTTTCATGTAGCCCTAAGCAGTGACTGGGGAGAAACACTTTCATTGAAAGGGGTTGCAAGCTTCCAAAAATTACGAGTCTCCAGAAATCTCAGCAAATATTTTTTCACCCAAACTGGATGATACTTTCAGGTAATGATCAGTACACTAAGCCCACTTGGTTCCCCAAATTTCGTTCTTCTATGTTGAAGCGTTCGTTTCCAGTAACAGTTTGAATTTTGGCGTTTCACTCTGTTTTCTCCTATAGTGATAGATGTATTTGGAACTCTAAATCAAACACGGTTTGTGCTAGCTTCTTGAAACTTGACACAGTAAAGCAGTTTCACGTTCTATCTCTATGTTTTGTTTCCTCTTGATGTAGCCCTAAGCAGTGACTGGCGAGAAACACTTTCATGGAAAGGGGTTGCCAAGCTTCCAAAAATTACGAGTCTCCAGAAATCTCAGCAAATATTTTTTCACCCAAACTGGATGATACTTTCAGGTAATGATCAGTACACTAAGCCCACTTGGTTCCCCAAATTTCGTTCTTCTATGTTGAAGCGTTCGTTTCCAGTAACAGTTTGAATTTTGTCGTTTCACTCTGTTTTCTCCTATAGTGATAGATGTATTTGGAACTCTAAATCAAACACGGTTGGTGCTAGCTTCTTGAAACTTGTCACAGTAAAGCAGTTTCACATTCTAAGTCTATGTTTTGTTTCCTTTTCATGTAGCTTTAAGCAGTGACTGGCGAGAAACACTTTCATTGAAAGGGGTTGCAAGTTTCCAAAAATTACGAGTCTCCAGAAATCTCAGCAAATATTTTTTCACCCAAACTGGATGATACTTTCAGGTAATGATCAGTACACTAAGCCCACTTGGTTCTCCAAATTTCGTTCTTCTATGTTGAAGCGTTCGTTTCCAGTAACAGTTTCCATTCTGGCATTTCACTCTGTTTTCTCCTATATTGATAGATGTATTTGGAACTCTAAATCAAACACGGTTTGTGCTAGCTTCTTGAAACTTGACACAGTAAAGCAGTTTCACATTCTAACTCTATGTTTTGTTTCCTTTTCATGTAGCCCTAAGCAGTGACTGGCGAGAAACACTTTCATTGAAAGGGGTTGCAAGGTTCCAAAAATTACGAGTCTCCAGAAATATCAGCAAATATTTTTCACCCTAACTGGATGATACTTTCAGGTAATGATCAGTACACTAAGCCCACTTGGTTCCCCAAATTTCGTTCTTCTATTTTGAAGCGTTCGTTTCCAGTAACAGTTTGAATTTTGTCGTTTCACTCTGTTTTCTCCTATATTGATAGATGTATTTGGAACTCTAAATCAAACACGGTTTGTGCTAGCTTCTTGAAACTTGACACAGTAAAGCAGTTTCACGTTCTATCTCTATGTTTTGTTTCCTCTTGATGTAGCCCTAAGCAGTGACTGGCATGATACACTTTCATGGAAAGGGGTTGCCAAGCTTCCAAAAATTACGAGTCTCCAGAAATCTCAGCAAATATTTTTTCACTCAAACTGGATGATACTTTCAGGTAATGATCAGTTCACTAAGCCCACTTCGTTCCCCAAATTTCGTTCTTCTATGTTGAAGCGTTCGTTTCAGTAACAGTTTGAATTTTGGCGTTTCACTCTGTTTTCTCCTATAGTGATAGATGTATTTGGAACTCTAAATCAAACATTGTGCTAGCTTCTTGAAACTTGACACAGTAAAGCAGTTTCACATTCTAACTCTATGTTTTGTTTCCTTTTCATGTAGCTTTAAGCAGTGACTGGCGAGAAACACTTTCATTGAAAGGGGTTGCAAGCTTCCAAAAATTACGAGTCTCCAGAAATTTCAGCAAATATTTTTAAAAATAAAACTGGATGATACTTTTAGGTAATGATCAGTACACTAAGCCCACTTGGTTCCCCAAATTTCGTTCTTCTATGTTGAAGCGTTCGTTTCCAGAAACAGTTTGAATTTTGTCATTTCACTCTGTTTTCTCCTATATTGATAGATGTATTTGGAACTCTAAATCAAACACGGTTTGTGCTAGCTTCTTGAAACTTGACACCGTAAAGCAGTTTCACATTCTAACTCTATGATTTGTTTCCTTTTCATGTAGCCCTAAGCGGTGACTGGCGAGAAACACTTTCAATGAAAGGGGTGGCAAGCTTCCAAAAATTACGAGTCTCCAGAAATCTCAGCAAATATTTTTTCACCCAAACTGGATGATACTTTCAGATAATGATCAGTACACTAATCCCACTTGGTTCCCCAAATTTCGTTCTTCTATTTTGAAGCGTTCGTTTCCAGTAACAGTTTGAATTTTGTCGTTTCACTCTGTTTTCTCCTATATTGATAGATGTTTTTGGAACTCTAAATCAAACACGGTTTGTGCTAGCTTCTTGAAACTTGACACCGTAAAGCAGTTTCACATTCTAACTCTATGATTTGTTTCCTTTTCATGTAGCCTTAAGCAGTGACTGGCGAGAAACACTTTCATTGAAAAGGGTTGCAAGCTTCCAAAAATTACGAGTCTCCAGAAATCTCAGCAAATATTTTTTCACCCAAACTGGATGATACTTTCAGGTAATGATCAGTACACTAAGCCCACTTGGTTCCCCAAATTTCGTTCTTCTATGTTGACGCGTTCGTTTCCACTATCAGTTTCCATTTTGGCGTTTCACTCTGTTTTCTGCTATATTGATAGATGTATTTGGAACTCTAAATCAAACACGGTTTGTGCTAGTTTATTGAAACTTGACACAGTAAAGCAGTTCCACATTCTAACTCTACGTTTTGTTTCCTTTTCATGTAGCCCTAAGCAGTGACTGGCGAGAAACATTTTCATTGAAAGGGGTTGCAAGCATCCAAAAATTACGAGTCTCCAGAAATCTCAGCAAATATTTTTAAAACCAAATTGGATGATACTTTTAGGTAATGATCAGTACACTAATCCCACTTGGTTCCCCAAATTTTGTTCTTCTATGTTGAAGCGTTCGTTTCCAGTAACAGTTTGAATTTTGTCGTTTCACTCTGTTTTCTCCTATATTGATAGATGTATTTGGAACTCTAAATCAAACACGGTTTGTGCTAGCTTCTTGACACTTGACACAGTAAAGCAGTTTCACATTCTAACTCTATGTTTTGTTTTCTCTTGATGTAGCCCTAAGCAGTGACTGGCGAGAAACACTTTCATGGAAAGGGGTTGCCAAGCTTCCAAAAATTACGAGTCTCCAGACATCTCAGCAAGTATTTTTTCACCCAAACTGGATGATACTTTCAGGTAATGATCAGTACACTAAGCCCACTTGGTTCCCCAAATTTCGTACTTCTATGTTGAAGCGTTCGTTTCCAGTAACAGTTTGAATTTTGGCGTTTCACTCTGTTTTCTCCTATAGTGATAGATGTATTTGGAACTCTAAATCAAACACGGTTTGTGCTAGGTTCTTGAAACTTGACACAGTAAAGAAGTTTCACGTTCTATCTCTATGTTTTGTTTTCTCTTAATGTAGCCCTAAGCAGTGACTGGCGAGAAACACTTTAATGGAAAGGGGTTGCCAAGATTCCAAAAATTACGAGTCTCCAGAAATCTCAGCAAATATTTTTTCACCCAAACTGGATGATACTTTCAGGTAATGATCAGTACACTAAGCCCACTTGGTTCTCCAAATTTCGTTCTTCAATGTTGAAGCATTCGTTTTTAGTAACAGTTTCCATTCTGGCATTTCACTCTGTATTCTCCTATATTGATAGATGTATTTGGAACTCTAAATCAAACACGGTTTGTGCTAGCTTCTTGAAACTTGACACAGTAAAGCAGTTTCACATTCTAACTCTATGTTTTGTTTCCTTTTCATGTAGCCCTAAGCAGTGACTGGCGAGAAACACTTTCAATGAAAGGGGTGGCAAGCTTCCAAAAATTACGAGTCTCCAGAAATCTCAGCAAATATTTTTTCACCCAAACTGGATGATACTTTCAGGTAATGATCAGTACACTAAGCCCACTTGGTTCCCCAAATTTCGTTCTTCTATTTTGAAGCGTTCGTTTCCAGTAACAGTTTGAATTTTGTCGTTTCACTCTGTTTTCTCCTATATTGATAGATGTATTTGGAACTCTAAATCAAACACGGTTTGTGCTAGCTTCTTGAAACTTGACACAGTAAAGCAGTTTCACGTTCTATCTCTATGTTTTGTTTCCTCTTGATGTAGCCCTAAGCAGTGACTGGCATGATACACTTTCATGGAAAGGGGTTGCCAAGCTTCCAAAAATTACGAGTCTCCAGAAATCTCAGCAAATATTTTTTCACTCAAACTGGATGATACTTTCAGGTAATGATCAGTACACTAAGCCCACTTGGTTACCCAAATTTCGTTCTTATATGTTGAAGCGTTCGTTTCAGTAACAGTTTGAATTTTGGCGTTTCACTCTGTTTTCTCCTATAGTGATAGATGTATTTGGAACTCTAAATCAAACATTGTGCTAGCTTCTTGAAACTTGACACAGTAAAGCAGTTTCACATTCTAACTCTATGTTTTGTTTCCTTTTCATGTAGCTTTAAGCAGTGACTGGCGAGAAACACTTTCATTGAAAGGGGTTGCAAGCTTCCAAAAATTACGAGTCTCCAGAAATCTCAGCAAATATTTTTTCACCCAAACTGGATGATACTTTCAGGTAATGATCAGTACACTAAGCCCACTTGGTTCTCCAAATTTCGTTCTTCTATGTTGAAGCGTTCGTTTCCAGTAACAGTTTCCATTCTGGCATTTCACTCTGTTTTCTCCTATATTGATAGATGTATTTGGAACTCTAAATCAAACACGGTTTGTGCTAGCTTCTTGAAACTTGACACAGTAAAGCAGTTTCACATTCTAACTCTATGTTTTGTTTCCTTTTCATGTAGCCATAAGCAGTGACTGGCGAGAAACACTTTCATTGAAAGGGGTTGCAAGCTTCCAAAAATTACGAGTCTCCAGAAATCTCAGCAAATATTTTTCACCCAAACTGGATGATACTTTCAGGTAATGATCAGTACACTAAGCCCACTTGGTTTCCCAAATTTCGATCTTCTATGTTGAAGCGTTCGTTTCCAGTAACAGTTTCAATTCTGGCATTTCACTGTGTTTTCTCCTATATTGACAGATGTATTTGGAACTCTAAATCAAACACGGTTTGTGCTAGCTTCTTGAAACTTGACACAGTAAAGCAGTTTCACATTCTAACTGTATGTTTTGTTTCCTTTTCATGTAGCCATAAGCAGTGACTGGCGAGAAACACTTTAATTGAAAGGGGTTGCCAAGCTTCCAAAAATTACGAGTCTCCAGAAATCTCAGCAAATATTTTTCACCCAAACTGCATGATACTTTCAGGTAATGATCAGTACACTAAGCCCACTTGGTTCCCCAAATTTAGTTCTTCTATGTTGAAGCGTTCGTTTCCAGTAACAGTTTGAATTTTGGCGTTTCACTCTGTTTTCTCCTATAGTGATAGATGTATTTGGAACTCTAAATCAAACACGGTTTGTGCTAGCTTCTTGAAACTTGACACAGTAAAGCAGTTTCACATTCTAAGTCTATGTTTTGTTTCCTTTTCATGTAGCTTTAAGCAGTGACTGGCGAGAAACACTTTCATTGAAAGGGGTTGCAAGCTTTCAAAAATTACGAGTCTACAGAAATTTCAGCAAATATTTTTCACACAAACAGGATGATACTTTCAGGTAATGATCAGTACACTAAGCCCACTTGGTTCCCCAAATTTCGTTCTTCTATGTTGAAGCGTTCGTTTCCACTATCAGTTTGCATTTTGGCGTTTCACTCTGTTTTCTGCTATATTGATAGATGTATTTGGAACTCTAAATCAATCACGGTTTGTGCTAGTTTCTTAAAACTTGACACAGTAAAGCAGTTTCACATTCTAACTCTACGTTTTGTTTTCTTTTCATGTAGCCCTAAGCAGTGACTGGCGAGAAACACTTTCATTGAAAGGGGTTGCAAGCTTCCAAAAATTACGAGTCTCCAGAAATCTCAGCAAATATTTTTAAAACCAACCTGGATGATACTTTCAGGTAATGATCAGTACACTAAGCCCACTTGGTTCCCCAAATTTCGTTCTTCTATGTTGACGCGTTCGTTTCCACTATCAGTTTGCATTTTGGCGTTTCACTCTGTTTTCTGCTATATTGATAGATGTATTTGGAACTCTAAATCAAACACGGTTTGTGCTAGTTTCTTGAAACTTGACACAGTAAAGCAGTTTCGCATTCTAACTCTATGTTTTGTTTCCTTTTCATGTAGCCCTAAGCAGTGACTGGCGAGAAACACTTTCATTGAAAAAGGTTGCAAGCTTCCAAAAATTACGAGTCTCCAGAAATCTCAGCAAATATTTTTAAAACCAAACTGGATGATACTTTTAGGTAATGATCAGTACACTAATCCCACTTGGTTCCCCAGTTTCGTTCTTCTATGTTGAAGCGTTCATTTCCAGAAACAGTTTGAATTTTGTCATTTCACTCTGTTTTCTCCTATATTGATAGATGTATTTGGAACTCTAAATCAAACACGGTTTGTGCTAGCTTCTTGAAACTTGACACAGTAAAGAAGTTTCACGTTCTATCTCTATGTTTTGTTTTCTCTTAATGTAGCCCTAAGCAGTGACTGGCGAGAAACACTTTCATGGAAAGGGGTTGCCAAGATTCCAAAAATTACGAGTCTCCAGAAATCTCAGCAAATATTTTTTCACCCAAACTGGATGATACTTTCAGGTAATGATCAGTACACTAAGCCCACTTGGTTCTCCAAATTTCGTTCTTCTATGTTGAAGCATTCGTTTTTAGTAACAGTTTCCATTCTGGCATTTCACTCTGTATTCTCCTATATTGATAGATGTATTTGGAACTCTAAATCAAACACGGTTTGTGCTAGCTTCTTGAAACTTGACACAGTAAAGCAGTTTCACATTCTAACTCTATGTTTTGTTTCCTTTTCATGTAGCCCTAAGCAGTGACTGGCGAGAAACACTTTCAATGAAAGGGGTGGCAAGCTTCCAAAAATTACGAGTCTCCAGAAATCTCAGCAAATATTTTTTCACCCAAACTGGATGATACTTTCAGGTAATGATCAGTACACTAAGCCCACTTGGTTCCCCAAATTTCGTTCTTCTATGTTGAAGCGTTCGTTTCCAGTAACAGTTTGAATTTTGTCGTTTCACTCTGTTTTCTCCTATATTGATAGATGTATTTGGAACTCTAAATCAAACACGGTTTGTGCTAGCTTCTTGAAACTTGACACAGTAAAGCAGTTTCACGTTCTATCTCTATGTTTTGTTTCCTCTTGATGTAGCCCTAAGCAGTGACTGGCATGATACACTTTCATGGAAAGGGGTTGCCAAGCTTCCAAAAATTACGAGTCTCCAGAAATCTCAGCAAATATTTTTTCACTCAAACTGGATGATACTTTCAGGTAATGATCAGTACACTAAGCCCACTTGGTTCCCCAAATTTCGTTCTTCTATGTTGAAGCGTTCGTTTCAGTAACAGTTTGAATTTTGGCGTTTCACTCTGTTTTCTCCTATAGTGATAGATGTATTTGGAACTCTAAATCAAACATTGTGCTAGCTTCTTGAAACTTGACACAGTAAAGCAGTTTCACATTCTAACTCTATGTTTTGTTTCCTTTTCATGTAGCTTTAAGCAGTGACTGGCGAGAAACACTTTCATTGAAAGGGGTTGCAAGCTTCCAAAAATTACGAGTCTCCAGAAATCTCAGCAAATATTTTTTCACCCAAACTGGATGATACTTTCAGGTAATGATCAGTACACTAAGCCCACTTGGTTCTCCAAATTTCGTTCTTCTATGTTGAAGCGTTCGTTTCCAGTAACAGTTTCCATTCTGGCATTTCACTCTGTTTTCTCCTATATTGATAGATGTATTTGGAACTCTAAATCAAACACGGTTTGTGCTAGCTTCTTGAAACTTGACACAGTAAAGCAGTTTCACATTCTAACTCTATGTTTTGTTTCCTTTTCATGTAGCCATAAGCAGTGACTGGCGAGAAACACTTTCATTGAAAGGGGTTGCAAGCTTCCAAAAATTACGAGTCTCCAGAAATCTCAGCAAATATTTTTCACCCAAACTGGATGATACTTTCAGGTAATGATCAGTACACTAAGCCCACTTGGTTTCCCAAATTTCGATCTTCTATGTTGAAGCGTTCGTTTCCAGTAACAGTTTCAATTCTGGCATTTCACTGTGTTTTCTCCTATATTGACAGATGTATTTGGAACTCTAAATCAAACACGGTCTGTGCTAGCTTCTTGAAACTTGACACAGTAAAGCAGTTTCACATTCTAACTCTATGTTTTGTTTCCTTTTCATGTAGCCATAAGCAGTGACTGGCGAGAAACACTTTAATTGAAAGGGGTTGCCAAGCTTCCAAAAATTACGAGTCTCCAGAAATCTCAGCAAATATTTTTCACCCAAACTGGATGATACTTTCAGGTAATGATCAGTACACTAAGCCCACTTGGTTCCCCAAATTTAGTTCTTCTATGTTGAAGCGTTCGTTTCCAGTAACAGTTTGAATTTTGGCGTTTCACTCTGTTTTCTCCTATAGTGATAGATGTATTTGGAACTCTAAATCAAACACGGTTTGTGCTAGCTTCTTGAAACTTGACACAGTAAAGCAGTTTCACATTCTAAGTCTATGTTTTGTTTCCTTTTCATGTAGCTTTAAGCAGTGACTGGCGAGAAACACTTTCATTGAAAGGGGTTGCAAGCTTTCAAAAATTACGAGTCTACAGAAATTTCAGCAAATATTTTTCACACAAACAGGATGATACTTTCAGGTAATGATCAGTACACTAAGCCCACTTGGTTCCCCAAATTTCGTTCTTCTATGTTGAAGCGTTCGTTTCCACTATCAGTTTGCATTTTGGCGTTTCACTCTGTTTTCTGCTATATTGATAGATGTATTTGGAACTCTAAATCAATCACGGTTTGTGCTAGTTTCTTAAAACTTGACACAGTAAAGCAGTTTCACATTCTAACTCTACGTTTTGTTTTCTTTTCATGTAGCCCTAAGCAGTGACTGGCGAGAAACACTTTCATTGAAAGGGGTTGCAAGCTTCCAAAAATTACGAGTCTCCAGAAATCTCAGCAAATATTTTTAAAACCAACCTGGATGATACTTTCAGGTAATGATCAGTACACTAAGCCCACTTGGTTCCCCAAATTTCGTTCTTCTATGTTGACGCGTTCGTTTCCACTATCAGTTTGCATTTTGGCGTTTCACTCTGTTTTCTGCTATATTGATAGATGTATTTGGAACTCTAAATCAAACACGGTTTGTGCTAGTTTCTTGAAACTTGACACAGTAAAGCAGTTTCGCATTCTAACTCTATGTTTTGTTTCCTTTTCATGTAGCCCTAAGCAGTGACTGGCGAGAAACACTTTCATTGAAAGGGGTTGCAAGCTTCCAAAAATTACGAGTCTCCAGAAATCTCAGCAAATATTTTTAAAACCAAACTGGATGATACTTTTAGGTAATGATCAGTACACTAATCCCACTTGGTTCCCCAAGTTTCGTTCTTCTATGTTGAAGCGTTCATTTCCAGAAACAGTTTGAATTTTGTCATTTCACTCTGTTTTCTCCTATATTGATAGATGTATTTGGAACTCTAAATCAAACACGGTTTGTGCTAGCTTCTTGAAACTTGACACAGTAAAGCAGTTTCACATTCTAACTCTATGTTTTGTTTCCTTTTCATGTAGCCCTAAGCAGTGACTGGCGAGAAACACTTTCATGGAAAGGGGTTGCCAAGCTTAAAAAAATTACGAGTCTCCAGAAATCTCAGCAAATATTTTTTCACCCAAACTCGATGATACTTTCAGGTAATGATCAGTACACTAAGCCCACTTGGTTCCCCAAATTTCGTTCTTCTATGTTGAAGCGTTCGTTTCCAGTAACAGTTTGAATTTTGGCGTTTCACTCTGTTTTCTCCTATAGTGTTAGATGTATTTGGAACTCTAAATCAAACACGGTTTGTGCTAGCTTCTTGAAACTTGACACAGTAAAGCAGTTTCACATTCTAACTCTATGTTTTGTTTCCTTTTCATGTAGCCCTAAGCAGTGACTGGCGAGAAACACTTTCATTGAAAGGGGTTGCAAGCTTCCAAAAATTACGAGTCTCCAGAAATCTCAGCAAATATTTTTTCACCCAAACTGGATGATACTTTCAGGTAATGATCAGTACACTAAGCCCACTTGGTTCCCCAAATTTCGATCTTCTATGTTGAAGCGTTTGTTTCCAGTAACAGTTTGAATTCTGTTTTCACTCTGTTTTCTCCTATATTGATAGATGTATTTGGAACTCTAAATCAAACACGGTTTGTGCTAGCTTCTTGAAACTTGACACAGTAAAGCAGTTTCACGTTCTATCTCTATGTTTTGTTTCCTCTTGATGTAGCCCTAAGCAGTGACTGGCGAGAAACACTTTCATGGAAAGGGGTTGCCAAGCTTCCAAAAATTACGAGTCTCCAGAAATCTCAGCAAATATTTTTTCACCCAAACTGGATGATACTTTCAGGTAGTGATCAGTACACTAAGCCCACTTGGTTCTCCAAATTTCGTTCTTCTATGTTGAAGCGTTCGTTTCCAGTAACAGTTTGAATTTTGTCGTTTCACTCTGTTTTCTCCTCTATTGATAGATGTATTTGGAACTCTAAATCAAACACGGTTTGTGCTAGCTTCTTGAAACTTGACACAGTAAAGCAGTTTCACATTCTAACTCTATGTTTTGTTTCCTTTTCATGTAGCCCTAAGCAGTGACTTGCGAGAAACACTTTCATTGAAAGGGGTTGCAAGCTTCCAAAAATTACGAGTCTCCAGAAATATCAGCAAATATTTTTCACCCTAACTGGATGATACTTTCAGGTAATGATCAGTACACTAAGCCCACTTGGTTCCCCAAATTTCGTTCTTCTATGTTGACGTGTTCGTTTCCACTATCAGTTTGCATTTTGGCGTTTCACTCTGTTTTCTGCTATATTGATAGATGTATTTGGAACTCTAAATCAAACACGGTTTGTGCTAGTTTCTTGAAACTTGACACAGTAAAGCAGTTTCGCATTCTAACTCTATGTTTTCTTTCCTTTTCATGTAGCCCTAAGCAGTGACTGGCGAGAAACACTTTCATTGAAAGGGGTTGCAAGCTTCCAAAAATTACGAGTCTCCAGAAATCTCAGCAAATATTTTTAAAACCAAACTGGATGATACTTTTAGGTAATGATCAGTACACTAATCCCACTTGGTTCCCCAAATTTCGTTCTTCTATGTTGAAGCGTTCGTTTCCAGTAACAGTTTGAATTTTGTCGTTTCACTCTGTTTTCTCCTATATTGATAGATGTATTTGGAACTCTAAATCAAACACGGTTTGTGCTAGCTTCTTGAAACTTGACACAGTAAAGCAGTTTCACATTCTAACTCTATGTTTTGTTTCCTTTTCATGTAGAGCTAAGCAGTGACTGGCGAGAAACACTTTCATGGAAAGGGGTTGCCAAGCTTCCAAAAATTACGAGTCTCCAGAAATCTCAGCAAATATTTTTTCACCCAAACTGGATGATACTTTCAGGTAATGATCAGTACACTAAGCCCACTTGGTTCTCCAAATTTCGTTCTTCTATGTTGAAGCGTTCGTTTCCAGTAACAGTTTCCATTCTGGCATTTCACTCTGTTTTCTCCTATATTGATAGATGTATTTGGAACTCTAAATTAAACAAGGTTTGTGCTAGCTTTTTGAAACTTGACACAGTAAAGCAGTTTCACATTCTAACTCTATGTTTTGTTTCCTTTTCATGTAGCCCTAAGCAGTGACTGGCGAGAAACACTTTCATTGAAAGGGGTTGCAGGCTTCCAAAAATTACGAGTCTCCAGAAATTTCAGCAAATATTTTTAAAAATAAAACTGGATGATACTTTTAGGTAATGATCAGTACACTAAGCCCACTTGGTTCCCCAAATTTCGTTCTTCTATGTTGAAGCGTTCGTTTCCAGAAACAGTTTGAATTTTGTCATTTCACTCTGTTTTCTCCTATATTGATAGATGTATTTGGAACTCTAAATCAAACACGGTTTGTGCTAGCTTCTTGAAACTTGACACAGTAAAGCAGTTTCACGTTCTATCTCTATGTTTTGTTTTCTCTTGATGTAGCCCTAAGCAGTGACTGGCGAGAAACACTTTCATGGAAAGGGGTTGCAAGCTTCCAAAAATTACGAGTCTCCAGAAATCTCATCAAATATTTTTTCACCCAAACTGGATGATACTTTCAGCTAATGATCAGTACACTAAGCCCACTTGGTTCCCCAAATTTCATTCTTCTATGTTGAAGCGTTCGTTTCCAGTAACAGTTTGAATTTTGGCGTTTTACTCTGTTTTCTCCTATAGTGATAGATGTATTTGGAACTCTAAATCAAACACGGTTTGTGCTAGCTTCTTGAAACTTGACACAGTAAAGCAGTTTCACATTCTAACTCTATGTTTTGTTTCCTTTTCATGTAGCCCTAAGCAGTGACTGGCGAGAAATACTTTCATTGAAAGGGGTTGCAAGCTTCCAAAAATTACGAGTCTCCAGAAATCTCAGCAAATATTTTTTCACCCAAACTGGATGATACTTTCAGGTAGTGATCAGTACACTAAGCCCACTTGGTTCTCCAAATTTCGTTCTTCTATGTTGAAGCGTTCGTTTCCAGTAACAGTTTCCATTCTGGCATTTCACTCCGTTTTCTCCTCTATTGATAGATGTATTTGGAACTCTAAATCAAACACGGTTTGTGCTAGCTTCTTGAAACTTGACACAGTAAAGCAGTTTCACATTCTAACTCTATGTTTTGTTTCCTTTTCATGTAGCCCTAAGCAGTGACTGGCGATAAACACTTTCATTGAAAGGGGTTGCAAGCTTCCAAAAATTACGAGTCTCCAGAAATCTCAGCAAATATTTTTAAAACCAAACTGGATGATACTTTTAGGTAATGATCAGTACACTAATCCCACTTGGTTCCCCAAATTTCGTTCTTCTATGTTGAAGCGTTCGTTTCCAGAAACAGTTTGAATTTTGTCATTTCACTCTGTTTTCTCCTATATTGATAGATGTATTTGGAACTCTAAATCAAACACGGTTTGTGCTAGCTTCTTGAAACTTGACACAGTAAAGCAGTTTCACATTCTAACTCTATGTTTTGTTTCCTTTTCATGTAGCCCGAAGCAGTGACTGGCGAGAAACACTTTCATGGAAAGGGGTTGCCAAGCTTCCAAAAATTACGAGTCTCCAAAAATCTCAGCAAATATTTTTTCACCCAAACTCGATGATACTTTCAGGTAATGATCAGTACACTAAGCCCACTTGGTTCCCCAAATTTCGTTCTTCTATGTTGAAGCGTTCGTTTCCAGTAACAGTTTGAATTTTGTCGTTTCACTCTGTTTTCTCCTATAGTGTTAGATGTATTTGGAACTCTAAATCAAACACGGTTTGTGCTAGCTTCTTGAAACTTGACACAGTAAAGCAGTTTTACATTCTAACTCTATGTTTTGTTTCCTTTTCATGTAGCCCTAAGCAGTGACTGGCGAGAAACACTTTCATTGAAAGGGGTTGCAAGCTTCCAAAAATTACGAGTCTCCAGAAATCTCAGCAAATATTTTGTCACCCAAACTGGATGATACTTTCAGGTAATGATCAGTACACTAAGCCCACTTGATTCCCCAAATTTCGATCTTCTATGTTGAAGCGTTTGTTTCCAGTAACAGTTTGAATTCTGTTTTCACTCTGTTTTCTCCTATATTGATAGATGTATTTGGAACTCTAAATCAAACACGGTTTGTGCTAGCTTCTTGAAACTTGACACAGTAAAGCAGTTTCACGTTCTATCTCTATGTTTTGTTTTCTCTTGATGTAGCCCTAAGCAGTGACTGGCGAGAAACACTTTCATGGAAAGGGGTTGCAAGCTTCCAAAAATTACGAGTCTCCAGAAATCTCAGCAAATATTTTTTCACCCAAACTGGATGATACTTTCAGGTAATGATCAGTACACTAAGCCCACTTGGTTCCCCAAATTTCATTCTTCTATGTTGAAGCGTTCGTTTCCAGTAACAGTTTGAATTTTGGCGTTTTACTCTGTTTTCTCCTATAGTGATAGATGTATTTGGAACTCTAAATCAAACACGGTTTGTGCTAGCTTCTTGAAACTTGACACATTAAAGCAGTTTCACATTCTAACTCTATGTTTTGTTTCCTTTTCATGTAGCCCTAAGCAGTGACTGGCGAGAAATACTTTCATTGAAAGGGGTTGCAAGCTTCCAAAAATTACGAGTCTCCAGAAATCTCAGCAAATATTTTTTCACCCAAACTGGATGATACTTTCAGGTAATGATCAGTACACTAAGCCCACTTGGTTCCCCAAATTTCGATCTTCTATGTTGAAGCGTTCATTTCCAGTAACAGTTTCCATTCTGGCATTTCACTCTGTTTTCTCCTATATTGATAGATGTTTTTGGAACTCTAAATCAAACACGGTTTGTGCTAGCTTCTTGAAATTTGACACAGTAAAGCAGTTTCACATTCTAACTCCATGATTTGTTTCCTTTTCATGTAGCCCTAAGCAGTGACTGGCGAGAAACACTTTCATTGAAAAGGGTTGCAAGCTTCCAAAAATTACGAGTCTCCAGAAATCTCAGCAAATATTTTTAAAACCAAACAGGATGATACTTTTAGGTAATGATCAGTACACTAAGCCCACTTGGTTCCCCAAATTTTGTTCTTCTATGTTGACGCGTTCGTTTCCACTATCAGTTTGCATTTTGGCGTTTCACTCTGTTTTCTCCTATATTGATAGATGTATTTGGAACTCTAAATCAAACACGGTTTGTGCTAGCTTCTTGAATCTAGACACAGTAAAGCAGTTTCACGTTCTATCTCTATGTTTTGTTTCCTCTTGATGTAGCCCTAAGCAGTGACTGGCGAGAAACACTTTCATTGAAAGGGGTTGCAAGCTTCCAAAAATTAGGAGTCTCCAGAAATCTCAGCAAATATTTTTTCACCCAAACTGGATGATACTTTCAGGTATTGATCAGTACACTAAGCCCACTTGGTTCTCCAAATTTCGTTCTTCTATGTTGAAGCGTTCGTTTCCAGTAACAGTTTCCATTCTGGCATTTCACTCTGTTTTCTCCTATATTGATAGATGTATTTGGAACTCTAAATCAAACACGGTTTGTGCTAGCTTCTTGAATCTAGACACAGTAAAGCAGTTTCACGTTCTATCTCTATGTTTTGTTTCCTCTTGATGTAGCCCTAAGCAGTGACTGGCGAGAAACACTTTCATTGAAAGGGGTTGCAAGCTTCCAAAAATTAGGAGTCTCCAGAAATCTCAGCAAATATTTTTTCACCCAAACTGGATGATACTTTCAGGTATTGATCAGTACACTAAGCCCACTTGGTTCTCCAAATTTCGTTCTTCTATGTTGAAGCGTTCGTTTCCAGTAACAGTTTCCATTCTGGCATTTCACTCTGTTTTCTCCTATATTGATAGATGTATTTGGAACTCTAAATCAAACACGGTTTGTGCTAGCTTCTTGAAACTTGACACAGTAAAGCAGTTTCACATTCTAACTCTATGTTTTGTTTCCTTTTCATGTAGCCATAAGCAGTGACTGGCGAGAAACACTTTCATTGAAAGGGGTTGCAAGCTTCCAAAAATTACGAGTCTCCAGAAATCTCAGCAAATATTTTTTCACCCAAACTGGATGATACTTTCAGGTAGTGATCAGTACACTAAGCCCACTTGGTTCTCCAAATTTTGTTCTTCTATGTTGAAGCGTTCGTTTCCAGTAACAGTTTCCATTCTGGCATTTCACTCTGTTTTCTCCTCTATTGATAGATGTATTTGGAACTCTAAATCAAACACGGTTTGTGCTAGCTTCTTGAAACTTGACACAGTAAAGCAGTTTCACATTCTAACTCTATGTTTTGTTTCCTTTTCATGTAGCCCTTAGCAGTGACTGGCGAGAAACACTTTCATTGAAAGGGGTTGCAAGCTTCCAAAAATTACGAGTCTCCAGAAATATCAGCAAATATTTTTCACCCTAACTGGATGATACTTTCAGGTAATGATCAGTACACTAAGCCCACTTGGTTCCCCAAATTTCGTTCTTCTATGTTGACGTGTTCGTTTCCACTATCAGTTTGCATTTTGGCGTTTCACTCTGTTTTCTGCTATAATGATAGATGTATTTGGAACTCTAAATCAAACACGGTTTGTGCTAGTTTCTTGAAACTTGACACAGTAAAGCAGTTTCGCATTCTAACTCTATGTTTTGTTTCCTTTTCATGTAGCCCTAAGCAGTGACTGGCGAGAAACACTTTCATTGAAAGGGGTTGCAAGCTTCCAAAAATTACGAGTCTCCATAAATCTCAGCAGATATTTTTAAAACCAAACTGGATGATACTTTCAGGTAGTGATCAGTACACTAATCACACTTGGTTCCCCAAATTTCGTTCTTCTATGTTGAAGCGTTCGTTTCCAGTAACAGTTTGAATTTTGTCGTTTCACTCTGTTTTCTCCTATATTGATAGATGTATTTGGAACTCTAAATCAAACACGGTTTGTGCTAGCTTCTTGAAACTTGACACAGTAAAGCAGTTTCACGTTCTATCTCTATGTTTTGTTTTCTCTTGATGTAGCCCTAAGCAGTGACTGGCGAGAAACACTTTCATGGAAAGGGGTTGCCAAGCTTCCAAAAATTACGAGTCTCCAGAAATCTCAGCAAATATTTTTTCACCCAAACTGGATGATACTTTCAGGTAATGATCAGTACACTAAGCCCACTTGGTTCCCCAAATTTCGTTCTTCTATGTTGAAGCGTTCGTTTCCAGTAACAGTTTGAATTTTGTCGTTTCACTCTGTTTTCTCCTATAGTGATAGATGTATTTGGAACTCTAAATCAAACACGGTTTGTGCTAGCTTCTTGAAACTTGACACAGTAAAGCAGTTTCACATTCTAACTCTATGTTTTGTTTCCTTTTCATGTAGCCCTAAGCAGTGACTGGCGAGAAACACTTTCATTGAAAGGGGTTGCAAGCTTCCAAAAATTACGAGTCTCCAGAAATCTCAGCAAACATTTTTTCACCCAAACTGGATGATACTTTCAGGTAATGATCAGTACACTAAGCCCACTTGGTTCCCCAAATTTCGTTCTTCTATGTTGAAGCGTTCGTTTCCAGTAACAGTTTGAATTTTGTCGTTTCACTCTGTTTTCTCCTATAGTGATAGATGTATTTGGAACTCTAAATCAAACACGGTTTGTGCTAGCTTCTTGAAACTTGACACAGTAAAGCAGTTTCACATTCTAACTCTATGTTTTGTTTCCTTTTCATGTAGCCCTAAGCAGTGACTGGCGAGAAACACTTTCATTGAAAGGGGTTGCAAGCTTCCAAAAATTACGAGTCTCCAGAAATATCAGCAAATATTTTTCACCCTAACTGGATGATACTTTCAGGTAATGATCAGTACACTAAGCCCACTTGGTTCCCCAAATTTCGTTCTTCTATGTTGACGCGTTCGTTTCCACTATCAGTTTGCATTTTGGCGTTTCACTCTGTTTTCTGCTATATTGATAGATGTATTTGGAACTCTAAATCAAACACGGTTTGTGCTAGTTTCTTGAAACTTGACACAGTAAAGCAGTTTCGCATTCTAACTCTATGTTTTGTTTCCTTTTCATGTAGCCCTAAGCAGTGACTGGCGAGAAACAGTTTCATTGAAAGGGGTTGCAAGCTTTCAAAAATTACGAGTTTCCAGAAATCTCAGCAAATATTTTTAAAACCAAACTGGATGATACTTTTAGGTAATGATCAGTACACTAATCCCACTTGGTTCCCCAAATTTCGTTCTTCTATGTTGAAGCGTTCGTTTCCAGTAACAGTTTGAATTTTGTCATTTCACTCTGTTTTCTCCTATATTGATAGATGTATTTGGAACTCTAAATCAAACAAGGTTTCTGCTAGCTTCTTGAAACTTGACACAGTAAAGCAGTTTCACATTCTAACTCTATGTTTTGTTTCCTTTTCATGTAGCCCTAAGCAGTGACTGGCGAGAAACCCTTTCATGGAAAGGGGTTGCCAAGCTTCCAAAAATTACGAGTCTCCAGAAATCTCAGCAAATATTTTTTCACCCAAACTGGATGATACTTTCAGGTAATGATCAGTACACTAAGCCCACTTGGTTCCCCAAATTTCGTTCTTCTATGTTGAAGCGTTCGTTTCCAGTAACAGTTTGAATTTTGGCGTTTCACTCTGTTTTCTCCTATAGTGATAGATGTATTTGGAACTCTAAATCAAACACGGTTTGTGCTAGCTTCTTGAAACTTGACACAATAAAGCAGTTTCACATTCTAACTCTATGTTTTGTTTCCTTTTCATGTAGCCCTAAGCAGTGACTGGCGAGAAACACTTTCATTGAAAGGGGTTGCAAGCTTCCAAAAATTACGAGTCTCCAGAAATCTCAGCAAATATTTTTTCACCCAAACTGGATGATACTTTCAGGTAATGATCAGTACACTAAGCCCACTTGGTTCTCCAAATTTCGTTCTTCTATGTTGAAGCGTTCGTTTCCACTATCAGTTTGCATTTTGGCGTTTCACTCTGTTTTCTGCTATATTGATAGATGTATTTGGAACTCTAAATCAATCACGGTTTGTGCTAGTTTCTTAAAACTTGACACAGTAAAGCAGTTTCACATTCTAACTCTACGTTTTGTTTTCTTTTCATGTAGCCCTAAGCAGTGACTGGCGAGAAACACTTTCATTGAAAGGGGTTGCAAGCTTCCAAAAATTACGAGTCTCCAGAAATCTCAGCAAATATTTTTAAAACCAACCTGGATGATACTTTCAGGTAATGATCAGTACACTAAGCCCACTTGGTTCCCCAAATTTCGTTCTTCTATGTTGACGCGTTCGTTTCCACTATCAGTTTGCATTTTGGCGTTTCACTCTGTTTTCTGCTATATTGATAGATGTATTTGGAACTCTAAATCAAACACGGTTTGTGCTAGTTTCTTGAAACTTGACACAGTAAAGCAGTTTCGCATTCTAACTCTATGTTTTGTTTCCTTTTCATGTAGCCCTAAGCAGTGACTGGCGAGAAACACTTTCATTGAAAGGGGTTGCAAGCTTCCAAAAATTACGAGTCTCCAGAAATCTCAGCAAATATTTTTAAAACCAAACTGGATGATACTTTTAGGTAATGATCAGTACACTAATCCCACTTGGTTCCCCAAGTTTCGTTCTTCTATGTTGAAGCGTTCATTTCCAGAAACAGTTTGAATTTTGTCATTTCACTCTGTTTTCTCCTATATTGATAGATGTATTTGGAACTCTAAATCAAACACGGTTTGTGCTAGCTTCTTGAAACTTGACACAGTAAAGCAGTTTCACATTCTAACTCTATGTTTTGTTTCCTTTTCATGTAGCCCTAAGCAGTGACTGGCGAGAAACACTTTCATGGAAAGGGGTTGCCAAGCTTAAAAAAATTACGAGTCTCCAGAAATCTCAGCAAATATTTTTTCACCCAAACTGGATGATACTTTCAGGTATTGATCAGTACACTAAGCCCACTTGGTTCCCCAAATTTCGATCTTCTATGTTGAAGCGTTTGTTTCCAGTAACAGTTTGAATTCTGTTTTCACTCTGTTTTCTCCTATATTGATAGATGTATTTGGAACTCTAAATCAAACACGGTTTGTGCTAGCTTCTTGAAACTTGACACAGTAAAGCAGTTTCACATTCTAACTCTATGTTTTGTTTCCTTTTCATGTAGCCCTAAGCAGTGACTTGCGAGAAACACTTTCATTGAAAGGGGTTGCAAGCTTCCAAAAATTACGAGTCTCCAGAAATATCAGCAAATATTTTTCACCCTAACTGGATGATACTTTCAGGTAATGATCAGTACACTAAGCCCACTTGGTTCCCCAAATTTCGTTCTTCTATGTTGACGTGTTCGTTTCCACTATCAGTTTGCATTTTGGCGTTTCACTCTGTTTTCTGCTATATTGATAGATGTATTTGGAACTCTAAATCAAACACGGTTTGTGCTAGTTTCTTGAAACTTGACACAGTAAAGCAGTTTCGCATTCTAACTCTATGTTTTCTTTCCTTTTCATGTAGCCCTAAGCAGTGACTGGCGAGAAACACTTTCATTGAAAGGGGTTGCAAGCTTCCAAAAATTACGAGTCTCCAGAAATCTCAGCAAATATTTTTAAAACCAAACTGGATGATACTTTTAGGTAATGATCAGTACACTAATCCCACTTGGTTCCCCAAATTTCGTTCTTCTATGTTGAAGCGTTCGTTTCCAGTAACAGTTTGAATTTTGTCGTTTCACTCTGTTTTCTCCTATATTGATAGATGTATTTGGAACTCTAAATCAAACACGGTTTGTGCTAGCTTCTTGAAACTTGACACAGTAAAGCAGTTTCACATTCTAACTCTATGTTTTGTTTCCTTTTCATGTAGAGCTAAGCAGTGACTGGCGAGAAACACTTTCATGGAAAGGGGTTGCCAAGCTTCCAAAAATTACGAGTCTCCAGAAATCTCAGCAAATATTTTTTCACCCAAACTGGATGATACTTTCAGGTAATGATCAGTACACTAAGCCCACTTGGTTCTCCAAATTTCGTTCTTCTATGTTGAAGCGTTCGTTTCCAGTAACAGTTTCCATTCTGGCATTTCACTCCGTTTTCTCCTCTATTGATAGATGTATTTGGAACTCTAAATCAAACACGGTTTGTGCTAGCTTCTTGAAACTTGACACAGTAAAGCAGTTTCACATTCTAACTCTATGTTTTGTTTCCTTTTCATGTAGCCCTAAGCAGTGACTGGCGAGAAACACTTTCATTGAAAGGGGTTGCAAGCTTCCAAAAATTACGAGTCTCCAGAAATCTCAGCAAATATTTTTAAAACCAAACTGGATGATACTTTTAGGTAATGATCAGTACACTAATCCCACTTGGTTCCCCAAATTTCGTTCTTCTATGTTGAAGCGTTCGTTTCCAGAAACAGTTTGAATTTTGTCATTTCACTCTGTTTTCTCCTATATTGATAGATGTATTTGGAACTCTAAATCAAACACGGTTTGTGCTAGCTTCTTGAAACTTGACACAGTAAAGCAGTTTCACATTCTAACTCTATGTTTTGTTTCCTTTTCATGTAGCCCGAAGCAGTGACTGGCGAGAAACACTTTCATGGAAAGGGGTTGCCAAGCTTCCAAAAATTACGAGTCTCCAAAAATCTCAGCAAATATTTTTTCACCCAAACTCGATGATACTTTCAGGTAATGATCAGTACACTAAGCCCACTTGGTTCCCCAAATTTCGTTCTTCTATGTTGAAGCGTTCGTTTCCAGTAACAGTTTGAATTTCGGCGTTTCACTCTGTTTTCTCCTATAGTGTTAGATGTATTTGGAACTCTAAATCAAACACGGTTTGTGCTAGCTTCTTGAAACTTGACACAGTAAAGCAGTTTTACATTCTAACTCTATGTTTTGTTTCCTTTTCATGTAGCCCTAAGCAGTGACTGGCGAGAAACACTTTCATTGAAAGGGGTTGCAAGCTTCCAAAAATTACGAGTCTCCAGAAATCTCAGCAAATATTTTGTCACCCAAACTGGATGATACTTTCAGGTAATGATCAGTACACTAAGCCCACTTGATTCCCCAAATTTCGATCTTCTATGTTGAAGCGTTTGTTTCCAGTAACAGTTTGAATTCTGTTTTCACTCTGTTTTCTCCTATATTGATAGATGTATTTGGAACTCTAAATCAAACACGGTTTGTGCTAGCTTCTTGAAACTTGACACAGTAAAGCAGTTTCACGTTCTATCTCTATGTTTTGTTTTCTCTTGATGTAGCCCTAAGCAGTGACTGGCGAGAAACACTTTCATGGAAAGGGGTTGCAAGCTTCCAAAAATTACGAGTCTCCAGAAATCTCAGCAAATATTTTTTCACCCAAACTGGATGATACTTTCAGGTAATGATCAGTACACTAAGCCCACTTGGTTCCCCAAATTTCATTCTTCTATGTTGAAGCGTTCGTTTCCAGTAACAGTTTGAATTTTGGCGTTTTACTCTGTTTTCTCCTATAGTGATAGATGTATTTGGAACTCTAAATCAAACACGGTTTGTGCTAGCTTCTTGAAACTTGACACATTAAAGCAGTTTCACATTCTAACTCTATGTTTTGTTTCCTTTTCATGTAGCCCTAAGCAGTGACTGGCGAGAAATACTTTCATTGAAAGGGGTTGCAAGCTTCCAAAAATTACGAGTCTCCAGAAATCTCAGCAAATATTTTTTCACCCAAACTGGATGATACTTTCAGGTAATGATCAGTACACTAAGCCCACTTGGTTCCCCAAATTTCGATCTTCTATGTTGAAGCGTTCATTTCCAGTAACAGTTTCCATTCTGGCATTTCACTCTGTTTTCTCCTATATTGATAGATGTTTTTGGAACTCTAAATCAAACACGGTTTGTGCTAGCTTCTTGAAATTTGACACAGTAAAGCAGTTTCACATTCTAACTCCATGATTTGTTTCCTTTTCATGTAGCCCTAAGCAGTGACTGGCGAGAAACACTTTCATTGAAAAGGGTTGCAAGCTTCCAAAAATTACGAGTCTCCAGAAATCTCAGCAAATATTTTTAAAACCAAACAGGATGATACTTTTAGGTAATGATCAGTACACTAAGCCCACTTGGTTCCCCAAATTTTGTTCTTCTATGTTGACGCGTTCGTTTCCACTATCAGTTTGCATTTTGGCGTTTCACTCTGTTTTCTCCTATATTGATAGATGTATTTGGAACTCTAAATCAAACACGGTTTGTGCTAGCTTCTTGAAACTTGACACAGTAAAGCAGTTTCACGTTCTATCTCTATGTTTTGTTTTCTCTTGATGTAGCCCTAAGCAGTGACTGGCGAGAAACACTTTCATGGAAAGGGGTTGCCAAGCTTCCAAAAATTACGAGTCTCCAGAAATCTCAGCAAATATTTTTTCACCCAACTGGATGATACTTTCAGGTAATGATCAGTACACTAAGCCCACTTGGTTCTCCAAATTTCGTTCTTCTATGTTGAAGCGTTCGTTTCCAGTAACAGTTTCCATTCTGGCATTTCACTCTGTATTCTAATATATTGATAGATATATTTGGAACTCTAAATCAAACACGGTTTGTGCTAGCTTCTTGAAACTTGACACAGTAAAGCAGTTTCACATTCTAACTCTATGTTTTGTTTCCTTTTCATGTAGCCCTAAGCAGTGACTGGCGAGAAACACTTTCAATGAAAGGGGTGGCAAGCTTCCAAAAATTACGAGTCTCCAGAAATCTCAGCAAATATTTTTTCACCCAAACTGGATGATACTTTCAGGTAATGATCAGTACACTAATCCCACTTGGTTCCCCAAATTTCGTTCTTCTATTTTGAAGCGTTCGTTTCCAGTAACTGTTTGAATTTTGTCGTTTCACTCTGTTTTCTCCTATATTGATAGATGTATTTGGAACTCTAAATCAAACACGGTTTGTGCTAGCTTCTTGAATCTAGACACAGTAAAGCAGTTTCACGTTCTATCTCTATGTTTTGTTTCCTCTTGATGTAGCCCTAAGCAGTGACTGGCGAGAAACACTTTCATTGAAAGGGGTTGCAAGCTTCCAAAAATTAGGAGTCTCCAGAAATCTCAGCAAATATTTTTTCACCCAAACTGGATGATACTTTCAGGTATTGATCAGTACACTAAGCCCACTTGGTTCTCCAAATTTCGTTCTTCTATGTTGAAGCGTTCGTTTCCAGTAACAGTTTCCATTCTGGCATTTCACTCTGTTTTCTCCTATATTGATAGATGTATTTGGAACTCTAAATCAAACACGGTTTGTGCTAGCTTCTTGAAACTTGACACAGTAAAGCAGTTTCACATTCTAACTCTATGTTTTGTTTCCTTTTCATGTAGCCATAAGCAGTGACTGGCGAGAAACACTTTCATTGAAAGGGGTTGCAAGCTTCCAAAAATTACGAGTCTCCAGAAATCTCAGCAAATATTTTTTCACCCAAACTGGATGATACTTTCAGGTAGTGATCAGTACACTAAGCCCACTTGGTTCTCCAAATTTTGTTCTTCTATGTTGAAGCGTTCGTTTCCAGTAACAGTTTCCATTCTGGCATTTCACTCTGTTTTCTCCTCTATTGATAGATGTATTTGGAACTCTAAATCAAACACGGTTTGTGCTAGCTTCTTGAAACTTGACACAGTAAAGCAGTTTCACATTCTAACTCTATGTTTTGTTTCCTTTTCATGTAGCCCTTAGCAGTGACTGGCGAGAAACACTTTCATTGAAAGGGGTTGCAAGCTTCCAAAAATTACGAGTCTCCAGAAATATCAGCAAATATTTTTCACCCTAACTGGATGATACTTTCAGGTAATGATCAGTACACTAAGCCCACTTGGTTCCCCAAATTTCGTTCTTCTATGTTGACGTGTTCGTTTCCACTATCAGTTTGCATTTTGGCGTTTCACTCTGTTTTCTGCTATAATGATAGATGTATTTGGAACTCTAAATCAAACACGGTTTGTGCTAGTTTCTTGAAACTTGACACAGTAAAGCAGTTTCGCATTCTAACTCTATGTTTTGTTTCCTTTTCATGTAGCCCTAAGCAGTGACTGGCGAGAAACACTTTCATTGAAAGGGGTTGCAAGCTTCCAAAAATTACGAGTCTCCATAAATCTCAGCAGATATTTTTAAAACCAAACTGGATGATACTTTCAGGTAGTGATCAGTACACTAATCACACTTGGTTCCCCAAATTTCGTTCTTCTATGTTGAAGCGTTCGTTTCCAGTAACAGTTTGAATTTTGTCGTTTCACTCTGTTTTCTCCTATATTGATAGATGTATTTGGAACTCTAAATCAAATACGGTTTGTGCTAGCTTCTTGAAACTTGACACAGTAAAGCAGTTTCACGTTCTATCTCTATGTTTTGTTTTCTCTTGATGTAGCCCTAAGCAGTGACTGGCGAGAAACACTTTCATGGAAAGGGGTTGCCAAGCTTCCAAAAATTACGAGTCTCCAGAAATCTCAGCAAATATTTTTTCACCCAAACTGGATGATACTTTCAGGTAATGATCAGTACACTAAGCCCACTTGGTTCCCCAAATTTCGTTCTTCTATGTTGAAGCGTTCGTTTCCAGTAACAGTTTGAATTTTGTCGTTTCACTCTGTTTTCTCCTATAGTGATAGATGTATTTGGAACTCTAAATCAAACACGGTTTGTGCTAGCTTCTTGAAACTTGACACAGTAAAGCAGTTTCACATTCTAACTCTATGTTTTGTTTCCTTTTCATGTAGCCCTAAGCAGTGACTGGCGAGAAACACTTTCATTGAAAGGGGTTGCAAGCTTCCAAAAATTACGAGTCTCCAGAAATCTCAGCAAACATTTTTTCACCCAAACTGGATGATACTTTCAGGTAATGATCAGTACACTAAGCCCACTTGGTTCCCCAAATTTCGATCTTCTATGTTGAAGCGTTCATTTCCAGTAACAGTTTCCATTCTGGCATTTCACTCTGTTTTCTCCTATATTGATAGATGTTTTTGGAACTCTAAATCAAACACGGTTTGTGCTAGCTTCTTGAAACTTGACACAGTAAAGCAGTTTCACATTCTAACTCCATGATTTGTTTCCTTTTCATGTAGCCCTAAGCAGTGACTGGCGAGAAACACTTTCATTGAAAAGGGTTGCAAGCTTCCAAAAATTACGAGTCTCCAGAAATCTCAGCAAATATTTTTAAAACCAAACTGGATGATACTTTTAGGTAATGATCAGTACACTAATCCCACTTGGTTCCCCAAATTTCATTCTTCTATGTTGACGCGTTCGTTTCCACTATCAGTTTGCATTTTGGCGTTTCACTCTGTTTTCTCCTATATTGATAGATGTATTTGGAACTCTAAATCAAACACGGTTTGTGCTAGCTTCTTGAAACTTGACACAGTAAAGCAGTTTCACGTTCTATCTCTATGTTTTGTTTTCTCTTGATGTAGCCCTAAGCAGTGACTGGCGAGAAACACTTTCATGGAAAGGGGTTGCCAAGCTTCCAAAAATTACGAGTCTCCAGAAATGTCAGCAAATATTTTTTCACCCATACTGGATGATACTTTCAGGTAATGATCAGTACACTAAGCCCACTTGTTTCCCCAAATTTCGTTCTTCTATGTTGAAACGTTCGTTTCCAGTAACAGTTTGAATTTTGTCGTTTCACTCTGTTTTCTCCTATATTGATAGATGTATTTGGAACTCTAAATCAAACACGGTTTGTGCTAGCTTCTTGAAACTTGACACAGTAAAGCAGTTTCACATTCTAACTCTATGTTTTGTTTCCTCTTGATGTAGCCCTAAGCAGTGACTGGCGAGAAACACTTTCATGGAAAGGGGTTGCCAATCTTCCAAAAATTACGAGTCTCCAGACATCTCAGCAAATATTTTTTCACCCAAACTGGATGATACTTTCAGGTAATGATCAGTACACTAAGCCCACTTGGTTCCCCAAATTTCGTTCTTCTATGTTGAAGCGTTCGTTTCCAGTAACAGTTTGAATTTTGTCGTTTCACTCTGTTTTCTCCTATAGTGATAGATGTATTTGGAACTCTAAATCAAACACGGTTTGTGCTAGCTTCTTGAAACTTGACACAGTAAAGCAGTTTCACATTCTAACTCTATGTTTTGTTTCCTTTTCATGTAGCCCTAAGCAGTGACTGGCGAGAAACACTTTCATTGAAAGGGGTTGCAAGCTTCCAAAAATTACGAGTCTCCAGAAATATCAGCAAATATTTTTCACCCTAACTGGATGATACTTTCAGGTAATGATCAGTACACTAAGCCCACTTGGTTCCCCAAATTTCGTTCTTCTATGTTGACGCGTTCGTTTCCACTATCAGTTTGCATTTTGGCGTTTCACTCTGTTTTCTGCTATATTGATAGATGTATTTGGAACTCTAAATCAAACACGGTTTGTGCTAGTTTCTTGAAACTTGACACAGTAAAGCAGTTTCGCATTCTAACTCTATGTTTTGTTTCCTTTTCATGTAGCCCTAAGCAGTGACTGGCGAGAAACAGTTTCATTGAAAGGGGTTGCAAGCTTTCAAAAATTACGAGTCTCCAGAAATCTCAGCAAATATTTTTAAAACCAAACTGGATGATACTTTTAGGTAATGATCAGTACACTAATCCCACTTGGTTCCCCAAATTTCGTTCTTCTATGTTGAAGCGTTCGTTTCCAGTAACAGTTTGAATTTTGTCATTTCACTCTGTTTTCTCCTATATTGATAGATGTATTTGGAACTCTAAATCAAACAAGGTTTCTGCTAGCTTCTTGAAACTTGACACAGTAAAGCAGTTTCACATTCTAACTCTATGTTTTGTTTCCTTTTCATGTAGCCCTAAGCAGTGACTGGCGAGAAACCCTTTCATGGAAAGGGGTTGCCAAGCTTCCAAAAATTACGAGTCTCCAGAAATCTCAGCAAATATTTTTTCACCCAAACTGGATGATACTTTCAGGTAATGATCAGTACACTAAGCCCACTTGGTTCCCCAAATTTCGTTCTTCTATGTTGAAGCGTTCGTTTCCAGTAACAGTTTGAATTTTGGCGTTTCACTCTGTTTTCTCCTATAGTGATAGATGTATTTGGAACTCTAAATCAAACACGGTTTGTGCTAGCTTCTTGAAACTTGACACAATAAAGCAGTTTCACATTCTAACTCTATGTTTTGTTTCCTTTTCATGTAGCCCTAAGCAGTGACTGGCGAGAAACACTTTCATTGAAAGGGGTTGCAAGCTTCCAAAAATTACGAGTCTCCAGAAATCTCAGCAAATATTTTTTCACCCAAACTGGATGATACTTTCAGGTAATGATCAGTACACTAAGCCCACTTGGTTCCCCAAATTTCGATCTTCTATGTTGAAGCGTTCGTTTCCAGTAACAGTTTCCATTCTGGCATTTCACTCTGTTTTCTGCTATATTGATAGATGTATTTGGAACTCTAAATCAAACACGGTTTGTGCTAGTTTCTTGAAACTTGACACAGTAAAGCAGTTTCGCATTCTAACTCTATGTTTTGTTTCCTTTTCATGTAGCCCTAAGCATTGACTGGAGAGAAACACTTTCATTGAAAAGGGTTGCAAGCTTCCAAAAATTACGAGTCTCCAGAAATCTCAGCAAATATTTTTAAAACCAAACTGGATGATACTTTTAGGTAATGATCAGTACACTAATCCCACTTGGTTCCCCAAATTTCGTTCTTCTATGTTGACGCGTTCGTTTCCACTATCAGTTTGCATTTTGGCGTTTCACTCTGTTTTCTCCTATATTGATAGATGTATTTGGAACTCTAAATCAAACACGGTTTGTGCTAGCTTCTTGAAACTTGACACAGTAAAGCAGTTTCACATTCTAACTCTATGTTTTGTTTCCTTTTCATGTAGCCCTAAGCAGTGACTGGAGAGAAACACTTTCATTGAAAGGGGTTGCAAGCTTCCAAAAATTACGAGTCTCCAGAAATCTCAGCAAATATTTTTAAAACCAAACTGGATGATACTTTTAGGTAATGATCAGTACACTAATCCCACTTGGTTCCCCAAATTTCGTTCTTCTATGTTGAAGCGTTCGTTTCCAGAAACAGTTTGAATTTTGTCATTTCACTCTGTTTTCTCCTATATTGATAGATGTATTTGGAACTCTAAATCAAACACGGTTTGTGCTAGCTTCTTGAAACTTGACACAGTAAAGCAGTTTCACATTCTAACTCTATGTTTTGTTTCCTTTTCATGTAGCCCTAAGCAGTGACTGGTGAGAAACACTTTCATGGAAAGGAGTTGCCAAGCTTCCAAAAATTACGAGTCTCCAAAAATCTCAGCAAATATTTTTTCACCCAAACTCGATGATACTTTCAGGTAATGATCAGTACACTAAGCCCACTTGGTTCCCCAAATTTCGTTCTTCTATGTTGAAGCGTTCGTTTCCAGTAACAGTTTGAATTTCGGCGTTTCACTCTGTTTTCTCCTATAGTGTTAGATGTATTTGGAACTCTAAATCAAACACGGTTTGTGCTAGCTTCTTGAAACTTGACACAGTAAAGCAGTTTTACATTCTAACTCTATGTTTTGTTTCCTTTTCATGTAGCCCTAAGCAGTGACTGGCGAGAAACACTTTCATTGAAAGGGGTTGCAAGGTTCCAAAAATTACGAGTCTCCAGAAATCTCAGCAAATATTTTGTCACGCAAACTGGATGATACTTTCAGGTAATGATCAGTACACTAAGCCCACTTGATTCCCCAAATTTCGATCTTCTATGTTGAAGCGTTTGTTTCCAGTAACAGTTTGAATTCTGTTTTCACTCTGTTTTCTCCTATATTGATAGATGTATTTGGAACTCTAAATCAAACACGGTTTGTGCTAGCTTCTTGAAACTTGACACAGTAAAGCAGTTTCACGTTCTATCTCTATGTTTTGTTTTCTCTTGATGTAGCCCTAAGCAGTGACTGGCGAGAAACACTTTCATGGAAAGGGGTTGCAAGCTTCCAAAAATTACGAGTCTCCAGAAATCTCAGCAAATATTTTTTCACCCAAACTGGATGATACTTTCAGGTAATGATCAGTACACTAAGCCCACTTGGTTCCCCAAATTTCATTCTTCTATGTTGAAGCGTTCGTTTCCAGTAACAGTTTGAATTTTGGCGTTTTACTCTGTTTTCTCCTATAGTGATAGATGTATTTGGAACTCTAAATCAAACACGGTTTGTGCTAGCTTCTTGAAACTTGACACATTAAAGCAGTTTCACATTCTAACTCTATGTTTTGTTTCCTTTTCATGTAGCCCTAAGCAGTGACTGGCGAGAAATACTTTCATTGAAAGGGGTTGCAAGCTTCCAAAAATTACGAGTCTCCAGAAATCTCAGCAAATATTTTTTCACCCAAACTGGATGATACTTTCAGGTAATGATCAGTACACTAAGCCCACTTGGTTCCCCAAATTTCGATCTTCTATGTTGAAGCGTTCGTTTCCAGTAACAGTTTCGATTCTGGCATTTCACTCTGTTTTCTCCTATATTGATAGATGTTTTTGGAACTCTAAATCAAACACGGTTTGTGCTAGCTTCTTGAAATTTGACACAGTAAAGCAGTTTCACATTCTAACTCCATGATTTGTTTCCTTTTCATGTAGCCCTAAGCAGTGACTGGCGAGAAACACTTTCATTGAAAAGGGTTGCAAGCTTCCAAAAATTACTAGTCTCCAGAAATCTCAGCAAATATTTTTAAAACCAAACTGGATGATACTTTTAGGTAATGATCAGTACACTAATCCCACTTGGTTCCCCAAATTTTGTTCTTCTATGTTGACGCGTTCGTTTCCACTATCAGTTTGCATTTTGGCGTTTCACTCTGTTTTCTCCTTTATTGATAGATGTATTTGGAACTCTAAATCAAACACGGTTTGTGCTAGCTTCTTGAAACTTGACACAGTAAAGCAGTTTCACGTTCTATCTCTATGTTTTGTTTTCTCTTTATGTAGCCCTAAGCAGTGACTGGCGAGAAACACTTTCATGGAAAGGGCTTGCCAAGCTTCCAAAAATTACGAGTCTCCAGAAATGTCAGCAAATATTTTTTCACCCAACTGGATGATACTTTCAGGTAATGATCAGTACACTAAGCCCACTTGGTTCCCCAAATTTCGTTCTTCTATGTTGAAGCGTTCGTTTCCAGTAACAGTTTGAATTTTGTCGTTTCACTCTGTTTTCTCCTATATTGATAGATGTATTTGGAACTCTAAATCAAACACGGTTTGTGCTAGCTTCTTGAAACTTGACACAGTAAAGCAGTTTCACATTCTAACTCTATGTTTTGTTTCCTCTAGATGTAGCCCTAAGCAGTGACTGGCGAGAAACACTTTCATGGAAAGGGGTTGCCAAGCTTCCAAAAATTACGAGTCTCCAGACATCTCAGCAAGTATTTTTTCACCCAAACTGGATGATACTTTCAGGTAATGATCAGTACACTAAGCCCACTTGGTTCCCCAAATTTCGTACTTCTATGTTGAAGCGTTTGTTTCCAGTAACAGTTTGAATTTTGGCGTTTCACTCTGTTTTCTCCTATAGTGATAGATGTATTTGGAACTCTAAATCAAACACGGTTTGTGCTAGCTTCTTGAAACTTGACACAGTAAAGAAGTTTCACGTTCTATCTCTATGTTTTGTTTTCTCTTGATGTAGCCCTAAGCAGTGACTGGCGAGAAACACTTTCATGGAAAGGGGTTGCCAAGCTTCCAAAAATTACGAGTCTCCAGAAATCTCAGCAAATATTTTTTCACCCAAACTGGATGATACTTTCAGGTAATGATCAGTACACTAAGCCCACTTGGTTCTCCAAATTTCGTTCTTCTATGTTGAAGCGTTCGTTTCCAGTAACAGTTTCCATTCTGGCATTTCACTCTGTATTCTAATATATTGATAGATATATTTGGAACTCTAAATCAAACACGGTTTGTGCTAGCTTCTTGAAACTTGACACAGTAAAGCAGTTTCACATTCTAACTCTATGTTTTGTTTCCTTTTCATGTAGCCCTAAGCAGTGACTGGCGAGAAACACTTTCAATGAAAGGGGTGGCAAGCTTCCAAAAATTACGAGTCTCCAGAAATCTCAGCAAATATTTTTTCACCCAAACTGGATGATACTTTCAGGTAATGATCAGTACACTAAGCCCACTTGCTTCCCCAAATTTCGTTCTTCTATTTTGAAGCGTTCGTTTCCAGTAACAGTTTGAATTTTGTCGTTTCACTCTGTTTTCTCCTATATTGATAGATGTATTTGGAACTCTAAATCAAACACGGTTTGTGCTAGCTTCTTGAAACTAGACACAGTAAAGCAGTTTCACGTTCTATCTCTATGTTTTGTTTCCTCTTGATGTATCCCTAAGCAGTGACTAGCGAGAAACACTTTCATGGAAAGGGGTTGCCAAGCTTCCAAAAATTATGAGTCTCCAGAAATCTCAGCAAATATTTTTTCACTGAAACTGGATGATACTTTCAGGTAATGATCAGTACACTAAGCCCACTTGGTTCGCCAAATTTTGTTCTTCTATGTTGAAGCATTCGTTTCAGTAACAGTTTGAATTTTGTCGTTTCACTCTGTTTTCTCCTATAGTGATAGATGTATTTGGAACTCTAAATCAAACACGGTTTGTGCTAGCTTTTGAAACTTGACACAGTAAAGCAGTTTCACATTCTAACTCTATGTTTTGTTTCCTTTTCATGTAGCTTTAAGCAGTGACTGGCGAGAAACACTTTCATTGAAAGGGGTTGCAAGCTTCCAAAAATTAGGAGTCTCCAGAAATCTCAGCAAATATTTTTTCACCCAAACTGGATGATACTTTCAGGTATTGATCAGTACACTAAGCCCACTTGGTTCTCCAAATTTCGTTCTTCTATGTTGAAGCATTCGTTTCCAGTAACAGTTTCCATTCTGGCATTTCACTCTGTTTTCTCCTATATTGATAGATGTATTTGGAACTCTAAATCAAACACGGTTTGTGCTAGCTTCTTGAAACTTGACACAGTAAAGCAGTTTCACATTCTAACTCTATGTTTTGTTTCCTTTTCATGTAGCCATAAGCAGTGACTGGCGAGAAACACTTTCATTGAAAGGGGTTGCAAGCTTCCAAAAATTACGAGTCTCCATAAATCTCAGCAGATATTTTTAAAACCAAACTGGATGATACTTTCAGGTAGTGATCAGTACACTAATCCCACTTGGTTCCCCAAATTTCGTTCTTCTATGTTGAAGCGTTCGTTTCCAGTAACAGTTTGAATTTTGTCGTTTCACTCTGTTTTCTCCTATATTGATAGATGTATTTGGAACTCTAAATCAAACACGGTTTGTGCTAGCTTCTTGAAACTTGACACAGTAAAGCAGTTTCACATTCTAACTCTATGTTTTGTTTCCTTTTCATGTAGCCCTAAGCAGTGACTGGCGAGAAACACTTTCATTGAAAGGGGTTGCAAGCTTCCAAAAATTACGAGTCTCTAGAAATCTCAGCAAATATTTTTTCACCCAAACTGGATGATACTTTCAGGTAATGATCAGTACACAAAGCCCACTTGGTTCTCCAAATTTCGTTCTTCTATGTTGAAGCGTTCGTTTCCAGTAACAGTTTCCATTCTGGCATTTCACTCTGTTTTCTCCTATATTGATAGATGTATTTGGAACTCTAAATTAAACACGGTTTGTGCTAGCTTCTTGAAACTTGACACAGTAAAGCAGTTTCACATTCTAACTCTATGTTTTGTTTCCTTTTCATGTAGCCCTAAGCAGTGACTGGCGAGAAACACTTTCATTGAAAGGGGTTGCAAGCTTCCAAAAATTACGAGTCTCCAGAAATATCAGCAAATATTTTTCACCCTAACTGGATGATACTTTCAGGTAATGATCAGTACACTAAGCCCACTTGGTTCCCCAAATTTCGTTCTTCTATGTTGACGCATTCGTTTCCACTATCAGTTTTCATTTTGGCGTTTCACTCTGTTTTCTGCTATATTGATAGATGTATTTGGAACTCTAAATCAAACACGGTTTGTGCTAGTTTCTTGAAACTTGACACAGTAAAGCAGTTTCGCATTCTAACTCTATGTTTTGTTTCCTTTTCATGTAGCCCTAAGCAGTGACTGGCGAGAAACACTTTCATTGAAAGGGGTTGCAAGCTTTCAAAAATTACGAGTCTCCAGAAATCTCAGCAAATATTTTTAAAACCAAACTGGATGATACTTTTAGGTAATGATCAGTACACTAATCCCACTTGGTTCCCCAAATTTCGTTCTTCTATGTTGAAGTGTTCGTTTCCAGTAACAGTTTGAATTTTGTCATTTCACTCTGTTTTCTCCTATATTGATAGATGTATTTGGAACTCTAAATCAAACAAGGTTTGTGCTAGCTTCTTGAAACTTGACACAGTAAAGCAGTTTCACATTCTAACTCTATGTTTTGTTTCCTTTTCATGTAGCACTAAGCAGTGACTGGCGAGAAACACTTTCATGGAAAGGGGTTGCCAAGCTTCCAAAAATTACGAGTCTCCAGAAATCTCAGCAAATATTTTTTCACCCAAACTGGATGATACTTTCAGGTAATGATCAGTACACTAAGCCCACTTGGTTCCCCAAATTTCGTTCTTCTATGTTGAAGCGTTCGTTTCCAGTAACAGTTTGAATTTTGTCGTTTCACTCTGTTTTCTCCTATAGTGATAGATGTATTTGGAACTCTAAATCAAACACGGTTTGTGCTAGCTTCTTGAAACTTGACACAGTAAAGCAGTTTCACATTCTAACTCTATGTTTTGTTTCCTTTTCATGTAGCCCTAAGCAGTGACTGGCGAGAAACACTTTCATTGAAAGGGGTTGCAAGCTTCCAAAAATTACGAGTCTCCAGAAATCTCAGCAAACATTTTTTCACCCAAACTGGATGATACTTTCAGGTAATGATCAGTACACTAAGCCCACTTGGTTCCCCAAATTTCGATCTTCTATGTTGAAGCGTTTGTTTCCAGTAACAGTTTGAATTCTGTTTTCACTCTGTTTTCTCCTATATTGATAGATGTATTTGGAACTCTAAATCAAACACGGTTTGTGCTAGCTTCTTGAAACTTGACACATAAAGCAGTTTCACGTTCTATCTCTATGTTTTGTTTTCTCTTGATGTAGCCCTAAGCAGTGACTGGCGAGAAACACTTTCATGGAAAGGGGTTGCAAGCTTCCAAAAATTACGAGTCTCCAGAAATCTCAGCAAATATTTTTTCACCGAAACTGTATGATACTTTCAGGTAATGATCAGTACACTAAGCCCACTTGCTTCCCCAAATTTCATTCTTCTATGTTGAAGCGTTCGTTTCCAGTAACAGTTTGAATTTTGGCGTTTTTCTCTGTTTTCTCCTATAGTGATAGATGTATTTGGAACTCTAAATCAAACACGGTTTGTGCTAGCTTCTTGAAACTTGACACAGTAAAGCAGTTTCATATTCTAACTCTATGTTTTGTTTCCTTTTCATGTAGCCCTAGCAGTTACTGGCGAGAAACACTTTCATTGAAAGGGGTTGCAAGCTTCCAAAAATTATGAGTCTCCAGAAATCTCAGCAAATATTTTTTCACCCAAACTGGATGATACTTTCAGGTAATGATCAGTACACTAAGCCCACTTGGTTCCCCAAATTTCGATCTTCTATGTTGAAGCGTTCATTTCCAGTAACAGTTTCCATTCTGGCATTTCACTCTGTTTTCTCCTATATTGATAGATGTTTTTGGAACTCTAAATCAAACACGGTTTGTGCTAGCTTCTTGAAACTTGACACAGTAAAGCAGTTTCACATTCTAACTCCATGATTTGTTTCCTTTTCATGTAGCCCTAAGCAGTGACTGGCGAGAAACACTTTCATTGAAAAGGGTTGCAAGCTTCCAAAAATTACGAGTCTCCAGAAATCTCAGCAAATATTTTTAAAACCAAACTGGATGATACTTTTAGGTAATGATCAGTACACTAATCCCACTTGGTTCCCCAAATTTCATTCTTCTATGTTGACGCGTTTGTTTCCACTATCAGTTTGCATTTTGGCGTTTCACTCTGTTTTCTCCTATATTGATAGATGTATTTGGAACTCTAAATCAAACACGGTTTGTGCTAGCTTTTGAAACTTGACACAGTAAAGCAGTTTCCCGTTCTATCTCTATGTTTTGTTTTCTCTTGATGTAGCCCTAAGCAGTGACTGGCGAGAAACACTTTCATGGAAAGGGGTTGCCAAGCTTCCAAAAATTACGAGTCTCCAGAAATGTCAGCAAATATTTTTTCACCCATACTGGATGATACTTTCAGGTAATGATCAGTACACTAAGCCCACTTGGTTCCCCAAATTTCGTTCTTCTATGTTGAAACGTTCGTTTCCAGTAACAGTTTGAATTTTGTCGTTTCACTCTGTTTTCTCCTATATTGATAGATGTATTTGGAACTCTAAATCAAACACGGTTTGTGCTAGCTTCTTGAAACTTGACACAGTAAAACAGTTTCACATTCTAACTCTATGTTTTGTTTCCTCTTGATGTAGCCCTAAGCAGTGACTGGCGAGAAACACTTTCATGGAAAGGGGTTGCCAAGCTTCCAAAAATTACGAGTCTCCAGACATCTCAGCAAATATTTTTTCACCCAAACTGGATGATACTTTCAGGTAATGATCAGTACACTAAGCCCACTTGGTTCCCCAAATTTCGTTCTTCTATGTTGAAGCGTTTGTTTCCAGTAACAGTTTGAATTTTGTCGTTTCACTCTGTTTTCTCCTATAGTGATAGATGTATTTGGAACTCTAAATCAAACACGGTTTGTGCTAGCTTCTTGAAACTTGACACAGTAAAGCAGTTTCACATTCTAACTCTATGTTTTGTTCCCTTTTCATGTAGCCCTAAGCAGTGACTGGCGAGAAACACTTTCATTGAAAGGGGTTGCAAGCTTCCAAAAATTACGAGTCTCCAGAAATATCAGCAAATATTTTTCACCCTAACTGGATGATACTTTCAGGTAATGATCAGTACACTAAGCCCACTTGGTTCCCCAAATTTCGTTCTTCTATGTTGACGCGTTCGTTTCCACTATCAGTTTGCATTTTGGCGTTTCACTCTGTTTTCTGCTATATTGATAGATGTATTTGGAACTCTAAATCAAACACGGTTTGTGCTAGTTTCTTGAAACTTGACACAGTAAAGCAGTTTCGCATTCTAACACTATGTTTTGTTTCCTTTTCATGTAGCCCTAAGCAGTGACTGGCGAGAAACAGTTTCATTGAAAGGGGTTGCAAGCTTTCAAAAATTACGAGTCTCCAGAAATCTCAGCAAATATTTTTTCACCCAAACTGGATGATACTTTTAGGTAATGATCAGTACACTAATCCCACTTGGTTCCCCAAATTTCGTTCTTCTATGTTGAAGCGTTCGTTTCCAGTAACAGTTTGAATTTTGTCATTTCACTCTGTTTTCTCCTATATTGATAGATGTATTTGGAACTCTAAATCAAACAAGGTTTGTGCTAGCTTCTTGAAACTTGACACAGTAAAGCAGTTTCACATTCTAACTCTATGTTTTGTTTCCTTTTCATGTAGCCCTAAGCAGTGACTGGCGAGAAACCCTTTCATGGAAAGGGGTTGCCAAGCTTCCAAAAATTACGAGTCTCCAGAAATCTCAGCAAATATTTTTTCACCCAAACTGGATGATACTTTCAGGTAATGATCAGTACACTAAGCCCACTTGGTTCCCCAAATTTCGTTCTTCTATGTTGAAGCGTTCGTTTCCAGTAACAGTTTGAATTTTGGCGTTTCACTCTGTTTTCTCCTATAGTGATAGATGTATTTGGAACTCTAAATCAAACACGGTTTGTGCTAGTTTCTTGAAACTTGACACAGTAAAGCAGTTTCGCATTCTAACTCTATGTTTTGTTTCCTTTTCATGTAGCCCTAAGCAGTGACTGGCGAGAAACACTTTCATTGAAAGGGGTTGCAAGCTTCCAAAAATTACGAGTCTCCAGAAATCTCAGCAAATATTTTTTCACCCAAACTGGATGATACTTTCAGGTAATGATCAGTACACTAAGCCCACTTGGTTCCCCAAATTTCGATCTTCTATGTTGAAGCGTTCGTTTCCAGTAACAGTTTCCATTCTGGCATTTCACTCTGTTTTCTCCTATATTGATAGATGTTTTTGGAACTCTAAATCAAACACGGTTTGTGCTAGCTTCTTGAAACTTGACACAGTAAAGCAGTTTCACATTCTAACTCCATGATTTGTTTCCTTTTCATGTAGCCCTAAGCATTGACTGGCGAGAAACACTTTCATTGAAAAGGGTTGCAACCTTCCAAAAATTACGAGTTTCCAGAAATCTCAGCAAATATTTTTAAAACCAAACTGGATGATACTTTTAGGTAATGATCAGTACACTAATCCCACTTGGTTCCCCAAATTTCGTTCTTCTATGTTGACGCGTTCGTTTCCACTATCAGTTTGCATTTTGGCGTTTCACTCTGTTTTCTCCTATATTGATAGATGTATTTGGAACTCTAAATCAAACACGGTTTGTGCTAGCTTCTTGAAACTTGACACAGTAAAGCAGTTTCACGTTCTATCTCTATGTTTTGTTTTCTCTTGATGTAGCCCTAAGCAGTGACTGGCGAGAAACACTTTCATGGAAAGGGGTTGCCAAGCTTCCAAAAATTACGAGTCTACAGACATCTCAGCAAATATTTTTTCACCCAAACTGGATGATACTTTCAGGTAATGATCAGTACACTAAGCCCACTTGGTTCCCCAAATTTCGTTCTTCTATGTTGAAGCGTTCGTTTCCACTATCAGTTTGCATTTTGGCGTTTCACTCTGTTTTCTGCTATATTGATAGATGTATTTGGAACTCTAAATCAAACACGGTTTGTGCTAGCTTCTTAAAACTTGACACAGTAAAGCAGTTTCACATTCTAACTCTATGATTTGTTTCCTTTTCATGTAGCCCTAAGCAGTGACTGGCGAGAAACACTTTCAATGAAAGGGGTTGCAAGCTTCCAAAAATTACGAGTCTCCAGAAATCTCAGCAAATATTTTTTCACCCAAACTGGATGATACTTTCAGGTAATGATCAGTACACTAATCCCACTTGGTTCCCCAGATTTCGTACTTCTATGTTGAAGCGTTCGTTTCCAGTAACAGTTTGAATTTTGTCGTTTCACTCTGTTTTCTCCTATATTGATAGATGTATTTGGAACTCTAAATCAAACACGGTTTGTGCTAGCTTCTTGAAACTTGACACAGTAAAGCAGTTTCACCTTCTATCTCTATGTTTTGTTTCCTCTTGATGTAGCCCTAAGCAGTGACTGGCAAGATACACTTTCATGGAAAGGGGTTGCCAAGCTTCCAAAAATTACGAGTCTCCAGAAATCTCAGCAAATATTTTTTCACTCAAACTTAATGATACTTTCAGGTAATGATCAGTACACTAAGCCCACTTGGTTCTCCAAATTTCGTTCTTCTATGTTGAAGCGTTCGTTTCCAGTAACAGTTTCCGTTCTGGCATTTCACTCTGTATTCTCCTATATTGATAGATGTATTTGGAACTCTAAATCAAACACGGTTTGTGCTAGCTTCTTGAAACTTGACACAGTAAAGCAGTTTCACATTCTAACTCTATGTTTTGTTTCCTCTTCATGTAGCCCTAAGCAGTGACTGGCGAGAAACACTTTCATGGAAAGGGGTTGCCAAGCTTCCAAAAATTACGAGTCTCCAGACATCTCAGCAAATATTTTTTTCACCCAAACTGGATGATACTTTCAGGTAATGATCAGTACACTAAGCCCACTTGGTTCCCCAAATTTCGTTCTTCTATGTTGACGCGTTCGTTTCCACTATCAGTTTGCATTTTGGCGTCTCACTCTGTTTTCTGCTATATTGATAGATGTATTTGGAACTCTAAATCAATCACAGTTTGTGCTAGATTCTTAAAACTTGACACAGTAAAGCAGTTTCACATTCTAACTTTACGTTTTGTTTTCTTTTCATGTAGCCCTAAGCAGTGACTAGCGAGAAACACTTTCATTGAAAGGGGTTGCAAGCTTCCAAAAATTACAAGTCTCCAGATATCTCAGCAAATATTTTTAAAACCAAACTGGATGACACTTTTAGGTAATGATCAGTATACTAATCGCACTTGGTTCCCCAAATTTTGTTCTTCTATGTTGACGCGTTCGTTTCCACTATCAGTTTGCATTTTGGCGTTTCACTCTGTTTTCTGCAATATTGATAGATGTATTTGGAACTCTAAATCAAACACGGTTTGTGCTAGCTTCTTGAAACTTGACACAGTAATGCAGTTTCACGTTCTATCTCTATGTTTTGTTTCCTCTTGATGTAGCCCTAAGCAGTGACTGGCGAGAAACACTTTCATGGAAAGGGGTTGCCCAGCTTCCAAAAATTACGAGTATCCAGAAATCTCAGCAAATATTTTTTCACCCAAACTGGATGATACTTTCAGGTAATGATCAGTACACTAAGCCCACTTGGTTCCCCAAATTTCATTCTTCTATGTTGAAGCGTTCGTTTCCAGTAACAGTTTGAATTTTGTCGTTTCACTCTGTTTTCTCCTATAGTGATAGATGTATTTGGAACTCTAAATCAAACACGGTTTGTGCTAGCTTCTTGAAACTTGACACAGTAAAGCAGTTTCACATTCTAAGTCTATGTTTTGTTTCCTTTTCATGTAGCTTTAAGCAGTGACTGGCGAGAAACACTTTCATTGAAAGGGGTTGCAAGCTTCCAAAAATTACGAGTCTCCAGAAATCTCAGCAAATATTTTTTCACCCAAACTGGATGATACTTTCAGGTAATGATCAGTACACTAAGCCCACTTGGTTCCCCAAATTTTGTTCTTCTATGTTGAAGCGTTCGTTTCCAGTAACAGTTTGAATTTTGTCGTTTCACTCTGTTTTCTCCTATATTGATAGATGTATTTGGAACTCTAAATCAAACACGGTTTGTGCTAGCTTCTTGAAACTTGACACAGTAAAGCAGTTTCACATTCTAACTCTATGTTTTGTTTCCTTTTCATGTAGCCCTAAGCAGTGACTGGCGAGAAACACTTTCATTGAAAGGGGTTGCAAGCTTCCAAAAATTACGAGTCTCTAGAAATCTCAGCAAATATTTTTTCACCCAAACTGGATGATACTTTCAGGTAATGATCAGTACACAAAGCCCACTTGGTTCTCCAAATTTCGTTCTTCTATGTTGAAGCGTTCGTTTCCAGTAACAGTTTCCATTCTGGCATTTCACTCTGTTTTCTCCTATATTGATAGATGTATTTGGAACTCTAAATTAAACACGGTTTGTGCTAGCTTCTTGAAACTTGACACAGTAAAGCAGTTTCACATTCTAACTCTATGTTTTGTTTCCTTTTCATGTAGCCCTAAGCAGTGACTGGCGAGAAACACTTTCATTGAAAGGGGTTGCAAGCTTCCAAAAATTACGAGTCTCCAGAAATATCAGCAAATATTTTTCACCCTAACTGGATGATACTTTCAGGTAATGATCAGTACACTAAGCCCACTTGGTTCCCCAAATTTCGTTCTTCTATGTTGACGCGTTCGTTTCCACTATCAGTTTTCATTTTGGCGTTTCACTCTGTTTTCTGCTATATTGATAGATGTATTTGGAACTCTAAATCAAACACGGTTTGTGCTAGTTTCTTGAAACTTGACACAGTAAAGCAGTTTCGCATTCTAACTCTATGTTTTGTTTCCTTTTCATGTAGCCCTAAGCAGTGACTGGCGAGAAACACTTTCATTGAAAGGGGTTGCAAGCTTTCAAAAATTACGAGTCTCCAGAAATCTCAGCAAATATTTTTAAAACCAAACTGGATGATACTTTTAGGTAATGATCAGTACACTAATCCCACTTGGTTCCCCAAATTTCGTTCTTCTATGTTGAAGTGTTCGTTTCCAGTAACAGTTTGAATTTTGTCATTTCACTCTGTTTTCTCCTATATTGATAGATGTATTTGGAACTCTAAATCAAACAAGGTTTGTGCTAGCTTCTTGAAACTTGACACAGTAAAGCAGTTTCACATTCTAACTCTATGTTTTGTTTCCTTTTCATGTAGCACTAAGCAGTGACTGGCGAGAAACACTTTCATGGAAAGGGGTTGCCAAGCTTCCAAAAATTACGAGTCTCCAGAAATCTCAGCAAATATTTTTTCACCCAAACTGGATGATACTTTCAGGTAATGATCAGTACACTAAGCCCACTTGGTTCCCCAAATTTCGTTCTTCTATGTTGAAGCGTTCGTTTCCAGTAACAGTTTGAATTTTGTCGTTTCACTCTGTTTTCTCCTATAGTGATAGATGTATTTGGAACTCTAAATCAAACACGGTTTGTGCTAGCTTCTTGAAACTTGACACAGTAAAGCAGTTTCACATTCTAACTCTATGTTTTGTTTCCTTTTCATGTAGCCCTAAGCAGTGACTGGCGAGAAACACTTTCATTGAAAGGGGTTGCAAGCTTCCAAAAATTACGAGTCTCCAGAAATCTCAGCAAACATTTTTTCACCCAAACTGGATGATACTTTCAGGTAATGATCAGTACACTAAGCCCACTTGGTTCCCCAAATTTCGATCTTCTATGTTGAAGCGTTTGTTTCCAGTAACAGTTTGAATTCTGTTTTCACTCTGTTTTCTCCTATATTGATAGATGTATTTGGAACTCTAAATCAAACACGGTTTGTGCTAGCTTCTTGAAACTTGACACATAAAGCAGTTTCACGTTCTATCTCTATGTTTTGTTTTCTCTTGATGTAGCCCTAAGCAGTGACTGGCGAGAAACACTTTCATGGAAAGGGGTTGCAAGCTTCCAAAAATTACGAGTCTCCAGAAATCTCAGCAAATATTTTTTCACCGAAACTGTATGATACTTTCAGGTAATGATCAGTACACTAAGCCCACTTGCTTCCCCAAATTTCATTCTTCTATGTTGAAGCGTTCGTTTCCAGTAACAGTTTGAATTTTGGCGTTTTTCTCTGTTTTCTCCTATAGTGATAGATGTATTTGGAACTCTAAATCAAACACGGTTTGTGCTAGCTTCTTGAAACTTGACACAGTAAAGCAGTTTCATATTCTAACTCTATGTTTTGTTTCCTTTTCATGTAGCCCTAGCAGTTACTGGCGAGAAACACTTTCATTGAAAGGGGTTGCAAGCTTCCAAAAATTATGAGTCTCCAGAAATCTCAGCAAATATTTTTTCACCCAAACTGGATGATACTTTCAGGTAATGATCAGTACACTAAGCCCACTTGGTTCCCCAAATTTCGATCTTCTATGTTGAAGCGTTCATTTCCAGTAACAGTTTCCATTCTGGCATTTCACTCTGTTTTCTCCTATATTGATAGATGTTTTTGGAACTCTAAATCAAACACGGTTTGTGCTAGCTTCTTGAAACTTGACACAGTAAAGCAGTTTCACATTCTAACTCCATGATTTGTTTCCTTTTCATGTAGCCCTAAGCAGTGACTGGCGAGAAACACTTTCATTGAAAAGGGTTGCAAGCTTCCAAAAATTACGAGTCTCCAGAAATCTCAGCAAATATTTTTAAAACCAAACTGGATGATACTTTTAGGTAATGATCAGTACACTAATCCCACTTGGTTCCCCAAATTTCATTCTTCTATGTTGACGCGTTTGTTTCCACTATCAGTTTGCATTTTGGCGTTTCACTCTGTTTTCTCCTATATTGATAGATGTATTTGGAACTCTAAATCAAACACGGTTTGTGCTAGCTTTTGAAACTTGACACAGTAAAGCAGTTTCCCGTTCTATCTCTATGTTTTGTTTTCTCTTGATGTAGCCCTAAGCAGTGACTGGCGAGAAACACTTTCATGGAAAGGGGTTGCCAAGCTTCCAAAAATTACGAGTCTCCAGAAATGTCAGCAAATATTTTTTCACCCATACTGGATGATACTTTCAGGTAATGATCAGTACACTAAGCCCACTTGGTTCCCAAAATTTCGTTCTTCTATGTTGAAACGTTCGTTTCCAGTAACAGTTTGAATTTTGTCGTTTCACTCTGTTTTCTCCTATATTGATAGATGTATTTGGAACTCTAAATCAAACACGGTTTGTGCTAGCTTCTTGAAACTTGACACAGTAAAACAGTTTCACATTCTAACTCTATGTTTTGTTTCCTCTTGATGTAGCCCTAAGCAGTGACTGGCGAGAAACACTTTCATGGAAAGGGGTTGCCAAGCTTCCAAAAATTACGAGTCTCCAGACATCTCAGCAAATATTTTTTCACCCAAACTGGATGATACTTTCAGGTAATGATCAGTACACTAAGCCCACTTGGTTCCCCAAATTTCGTTCTTCTATGTTGAAGCGTTTGTTTCCAGTAACAGTTTGAATTTTGTCGTTTCACTCTGTTTTCTCCTATAGTGATAGATGTATTTGGAACTCTAAATCAAACACGGTTTGTGCTAGCTTCTTGAAACTTGACACAGTAAAGCAGTTTCACATTCTAACTCTATGTTTTGTTCCCTTTTCATGTAGCCCTAAGCAGTGACTGGCGAGAAACACTTTCATTGAAAGGGGTTGCAAGCTTCCAAAAATTACGAGTCTCCAGAAATATCAGCAAATATTTTTCACCCTAACTGGATGATACTTTCAGGTAATGATCAGTACACTAAGCCCACTTGGTTCCCCAAATTTCGTTCTTCTATGTTGACGCGTTCGTTTCCACTATCAGTTTGCATTTTGGCGTTTCACTCTGTTTTCTGCTATATTGATAGATGTATTTGGAACTCTAAATCAAACACGGTTTGTGCTAGTTTCTTGAAACTTGACACAGTAAAGCAGTTTCGCATTCTAACTCTATGTTTTGTTTCCTTTTCATGTAGCCCTAAGCAGTGACTGGCGAGAAACAGTTTCATTGAAAGGGGTTGCAAGCTTTCAAAAATTACGAGTCTCCAGAAATCTCAGCAAATATTTTTAAAACCAAACTGGATGATACTTTTAGGTAATGATCAGTACACTAATCCCACTTGGTTCCCCAAATTTCGTTCTTCTATGTTGAAGCGTTCGTTTCCAGTAACAGTTTGAATTTTGTCATTTCACTCTGTTTTCTCCTATATTGATAGATGTATTTGGAACTCTAAATCAAACAAGGTTTGTGCTAGCTTCTTGAAACTTGACACAGTAAAGCAGTTTCACATTCTAACTCTATGTTTTGTTTCCTTTTCATGTAGCCCTAAGCAGTGACTGGCGAGAAACCCTTTCATGGAAAGGGGTTGCCAAGCTTCCAAAAATTACGAGTCTCCAGAAATCTCAGCAAATATTTTTTCACCCAAACTGGATGATACTTTCAGGTAATGATCAGTACACTAAGCCCACTTGGTTCCCCAAATTTCGTTCTTCTATGTTGAAGCGTTCGTTTCCAGTAACAGTTTGAATTTTGGCGTTTCACTCTGTTTTCTCCTATAGTGATAGATGTATTTGGAACTCTAAATCAAACACGGTTTGTGCTAGTTTCTTGAAACTTGACACAGTAAAGCAGTTTCGCATTCTAACTCTATGTTTTGTTTCCTTTTCATGTAGCCCTAAGCAGTGACTGGCGAGAAACACTTTCATTGAAAGGGGTTGCAAGCTTCCAAAAATTACGAGTCTCCAGAAATCTCAGCAAATATTTTTTCACCCAAACTGGATGATACTTTCAGGTAATGATCAGTACACTAAGCCCACTTGGTTCCCCAAATTTCGATCTTCTATGTTGAAGCGTTCGTTTCCAGTAACAGTTTCCATTCTGGCATTTCACTCTGTTTTCTCCTATATTGATAGATGTTTTTGGAACTCTAAATCAAACACGGTTTGTGCTAGCTTCTTGAAACTTGACACAGTAAAGCAGTTTCACATTCTAACTCCATGATTTGTTTCCTTTTCATGTAGCCCTAAGCATTGACTGGCGAGAAACACTTTCATTGAAAAGGGTTGCAACCTTCCAAAAATTACGAGTTTCCAGAAATCTCAGCAAATATTTTTAAAACCAAACTGGATGATACTTTTAGGTAATGATCAGTACACTAATCCCACTTGGTTCCCCAAATTTCGTTCTTCTATGTTGACGCGTTCGTTTCCACTATCAGTTTGCATTTTGGCGTTTCACTCTGTTTTCTCCTATATTGATAGATGTATTTGGAACTCTAAATCAAACACGGTTTGTGCTAGCTTCTTGAAACTTGACACAGTAAAGCAGTTTCACGTTCTATCTCTATGTTTTGTTTTCTCTTGATGTAGCCCTAAGCAGTGACTGGCGAGAAACACTTTCATGGAAAGGGGTTGCCAAGCTTCCAAAAATTACGAGTCTACAGACATCTCAGCAAATATTTTTTCACCCAAACTGGATGATACTTTCAGGTAATGATCAGTACACTAAGCCCACTTGGTTCCCCAAATTTCGTTCTTCTATGTTGAAGCGTTCGTTTCCACTATCAGTTTGCATTTTGGCGTTTCACTCTGTTTTCTGCTATATTGATAGATGTATTTGGAACTCTAAATCAAACACGGTTTGTGCTAGCTTCTTAAAACTTGACACAGTAAAGCAGTTTCACATTCTAACTCTATGATTTGTTTCCTTTTCATGTAGCCCTAAGCAGTGACTGGCGAGAAACACTTTCAATGAAAGGGGTTGCAAGCTTCCAAAAATTACGAGTCTCCAGAAATCTCAGCAAATATTTTTTCACCCAAACTGGATGATACTTTCAGGTAATGATCAGTACACTAATCCCACTTGGTTCCCCAGATTTCGTACTTCTATGTTGAAGCGTTCGTTTCCAGTAACAGTTTGAATTTTGTCGTTTCACTCTGTTTTCTCCTATATTGATAGATGTATTTGGAACTCTAAATCAAACACGGTTTGTGCTAGCTTCTTGAAACTTGACACAGTAAAGCAGTTTCACCTTCTATCTCTATGTTTTGTTTCCTCTTGATGTAGCCCTAAGCAGTGACTGGCAAGATACACTTTCATGGAAAGGGGTTGCCAAGCTTCCAAAAATTACGAGTCTCCAGAAATCTCAGCAAATATTTTTTTACTCAAACTTAATGATACTTTCAGGTAATGATCAGTACACTAAGCCCACTTGGTTCTCCAAATTTCGTTCTTCTATGTTGAAGCGTTCGTTTCCAGTAACAGTTTCCGTTCTGGCATTTCACTCTGTATTCTCCTATATTGATAGATGTATTTGGAACTCTAAATCAAACACGGTTTGTGCTAGCTTCTTGAAACTTGACACAGTAAAGCAGTTTCACATTCTAACTCTATGTTTTGTTTCCTCTTCATGTAGCCCTAAGCAGTGACTGGCGAGAAACACTTTCATGGAAAGGGGTTGCCAAGCTTCCAAAAATTACGAGTCTCCAGACATCTCAGCAAATATTTTTTTCACCCAAACTGGATGATACTTTCAGGTAATGATCAGTACACTAAGCCCACTTGGTTCCCCAAATTTCGTTCTTCTATGTTGACGCGTTCGTTTCCACTATCAGTTTGCATTTTGGCGTCTCACTCTGTTTTCTGCTATATTGATAGATGTATTTGGAACTCTAAATCAATCACAGTTTGTGCTAGATTCTTAAAACTTGACACAGTAAAGCAGTTTCACATTCTAACTTTACGTTTTGTTTTCTTTTCATGTAGCCCTAAGCAGTGACTAGCGAGAAACACTTTCATTGAAAGGGGTTGCAAGCTTCCAAAAATTACAAGTCTCCAGATATCTCAGCAAATATTTTTAAAACCAAACTGGATGACACTTTTAGGTAATGATCAGTATACTAATCGCACTTGGTTCCCCAAATTTTGTTCTTCTATGTTGACGCGTTCGTTTCCACTATCAGTTTGCATTTTGGCGTTTCACTCTGTTTTCTGCAATATTGATAGATGTATTTGGAACTCTAAATCAAACACGGTTTGTGCTAGCTTCTTGAAACTTGACACAGTAATGCAGTTTCACGTTCTATCTCTATGTTTTGTTTCCTCTTGATGTAGCCCTAAGCAGTGACTGGCGAGAAACACTTTCATGGAAAGGGGTTGCCCAGCTTCCAAAAATTACGAGTATCCAGAAATCTCAGCAAATATTTTTTCACCCAAACTGGATGATACTTTCAGGTAATGATCAGTACACTAAGCCCACTTGGTTCCCCAAATTTCATTCTTCTATGTTGAAGCGTTCGTTTCCAGTAACAGTTTGAATTTTGTCGTTTCACTCTGTTTTCTCCTATAGTGATAGATGTATTTGGAACTCTAAATCAAACACGGTTTGTGCTAGCTTCTTGAAACTTGACACAGTAAAGCAGTTTCACATTCTAAGTCTATGTTTTGTTTCCTTTTCATGTAGCTTTAAGCAGTGACTGGCGAGAAACACTTTCATTGAAAGGGGTTGCAAGCTTCCAAAAATTACGAGTCTCCAGAAATCTCAGCAAATATTTTTTCACCCAAACTGGATGATACTTTCAGGTAATGATCAGTACACTAAGCCCACTTGGTTCCCCAAATTTTGTTCTTCTATGTTGAAGCGTTCGTTTCCAGTAACAGTTTCCATTCTGGCATTTCACTCTGTTTTCTCCTATATTGATAGATGTATTTGGAACTCTAAATCAAACACGGTTTGTGCTAGCTTTTTGAAACTTGACACAGTAAAGCAGTTTCACATTCTAACTCTATGTTTTGTTTCCTTTTCATGTAGCCCTAAGCAGTGACTGGCGAGAAACACTTTCATTGAAAGGGGTTGCAAGCTTCCAAAAATTACGAGTCTCCAGAAATATCAGCAAATATTTTTCACCCAAACTGGATGATACTTTCAGGTAATGATCAGTACACTAAGCCCACTTGGTTCCCCAAATTTCGTTCTTCTATGTTGACGCGTTCGTTTCCACTATCAGTTTGCATTTTGGCGTTTCACTCTGTTTTCTGCTATATTGATAGATGTATTTGGAACTCTAAATCAAACACGGTTTGTGCTAGCTTCTTGAAACTTTACACAGTAAAGCAGTTTCACATTCTAACTCTATTATTTGTTTCCTTTTCATGTAGCCCTAAGCAGTGACTGGCGAGAAACACTTTCAATGAAAGGGGTTGCAAGCTTCCAAAAATTACGAGTCTCCAGAAATCTCAGCAAATATTTTTTCACCCAAACTGGATGATACTTTCAGGTAATGATCAGTACACTAATCCCACTTGGTTCCCCAAATTTCGTTCTTCTATGTTGAAGCGTTCGTTTCCAGTAACAGTTTGAATTTTGTCGTTTCACTCTGTTTTCTCCTATAGTGATAGATGTATTTGGAACTCTAAATCAAACACGGTTTGTGCTAGCTTCTTGAAACTTGACACAGTAAAGCAGTTTCACGTTCTATCTCTATGTTTTGTTTCCTCTTGAAGTAGCCCTAAGCAGTGACTGGCATGATACACTTTCATGGAAAGGGGTTGCCAAGCTTCCAAAAATTACGAATTTCCAGAAATCTCAGCAAATATTTTTTCGCTCAAACTTAATGATACTTTCAGGTAATGATCAGTAGACTAAGCCCACTTGGTTCGCCAAATTTCGTTCTTCTATGTTGAAGCGTTCGTTTCAGTAACAGTTTGAATTTTGGCGTTTCACTCTGTTTTCTCCTATAGTGATAGATGTATTTGGAACTCTAATCAAACATTGTGCTAGCTTCTTGAAACTTGACACAGTAAAGCAGTTTCACATTCTAACTCTATGTTTTGTTTCCGTTTCATGTAGCTTTAAGCAGTGACTGGCTAGAAACACTTTCATTGAAAGGGGTTGCAAGCTTCCAAAAATTACGACTCTCCAGAAATCTCAGCAAATATTTTTTCAACCAAACTGGATGATACTTTCAGGTAATGATCAGTACACAAAGCCCACTTGGTTCCCCAAATTTCGTTCTTCTATGTTGAAGCGTTCGTTTCCAGTAACAGTTTGAATTTTGGCGTTTCACTCTGTTTTCTCCTATAGTGATAGATGTATTTGGAACTCTAAATCAAACACGGTTTGTGCTAGCTTCTTGAAACTTGACACAGTAAAGCAGTTTCACGTTCTATCTCTATGTTTTGTTTTCTCTTGATGTAGCCCTAAGCAGTGACTGCCGAGAAACACTTTCATGGAAACGGGTTGCCAAGCTTCCAAAAATTACGTGTCTCCAGAAATCTCAGCAAATATTTTTTCACCCAAAGTGGATGATACTTTCAGGTAATGATCAGTACACTAAGCCCACTTGGTTCTCCAAATTTCGTTCTTCTATGTTGAAGCGTTCGTTTCCAGTAACAGTTTCCGTTCTGGCATTATACTCTGTATTCTCCTATATTGATAGATGTATTTGGAACTCTAAATCAAACACGGTTTGTGCTAGCTTCTTGAAACTTGACACAGTAAAGCAGTTTCACATTCTAACTCTATGTTTTGTTTCCTTTTCATGTAGCCCTAAGCAGTGACTGGCGAGAAACACTTTCAATGAAAGGGGTTGCAAGCTTCCAAAAATTACGAGTCTCCAGAAATCTCAGCAAATATTTTTTCACCCAAACTGGATGATACTTTCAGGTAATGATCAGTACACTAATCCCACTTGGTTCCCCAAATTTCGTTCTTCTATTTTGAAGCGTTCGTTTCCAGTAACAGTTTGAATTTTGTCGTTTCACTCTGTTTTCTCCTATATTGATAGATGTATTTGGAACTCTAAATCAAACACGGTTTGTGCTAGCTTCTTGAAACTTGACACAGTAAAGCAGTTTCACGTTCTATCTCTATGTTTTGTTTCCTCTTGATGTAGCCCTAAGCAGTGACTGGCATGATACACTTTCATGGAAAGGGGTTGCCAAGCTTCCAAAAATTACGAGTCTCCAGAAATCTCAGCAAATATTTTTTCACTCAAACTTAATGATACTTTCAGGTAATGATCAGTACACTAAGCCCACTTGGTTCGCCAAATTTCGTTCTTCTATGTTGAAGCGTTCGTTTCAGTAACAGTTTGAATTTTGGCGTTTCACTCTGTTTTCTGCTATATTGATAGATGTATTTGGAACTCTAAATCAAACATTGTGCTAGCTTCTTGAAACTTGACACAGTAAAGCAGTTTCACATTCTAACTCTATGTTTTGTTTCCTTTTCATGTAGCTTTAAGCAGTGACTGGCGAGAAACACTTTCATTGAAAGGGGTTGCAAGCTTCCAAAAATTACGAGTCTCCAGAAATTTCAGCAAATATTTTTCACCCAAACTGGATGATACTTTCAGGTAATGATCAGTACACTAAGCCCACTTGGTTCCCCAAATTTCGTTCTTCTATGTTGACACGTTCGTTTCCACTATCAGTTTGCATTTTGGCGTTTCACTCTGTTTTCTGCAATATTGATAGATGTATTTGGAACTCTAAATCAAACACGGTTTGTGCTAGCTTCTTGAAACTTGACACAGTAAAGCAGTTTCACGTTCTATCTCTATGTTTTGTTTCCTCTTGATGTAGCCCTAAGCAGTGACTGGCGAGAAACACTTTCATGGAAAGGGGTTGCCAAGCTTCCAAAAATTACGAGTATCCAGAAGTCTCAGCAAATATTTTTTCACCCAAACTGGATGATACTTTCAGGTAATGATCAGTACACTAAGCCCACTTGGTTCTCCAAATTTCGTTCTTCTATGTTGAAGCGTTCGTTTCCAGTAACAGTTTGAATTTTGGCGTTTCACTCTGTTTTCTCCTATATTGATAGATGTATTTGGAACTCTAAATCAAACACGGTTTGTGCTAGCTTCTTGAAACTTGACACAGTAAAGCAGTTTCACATTCTAAGTCTATGTTTTGTTTCTTTTTCATGTAGCTTTAAGCAGTGACTGGCGAGAAACACTTTCATTGAAAGGGGTTGCAAGCTTCCAAAAATTACGAGTCTCCAGAAATCTCAGCAAATATTTTTTCACCCAAACTGGATGATACTTTCAGGTAATGATCAGTACACTAAGCCCACTTGGTTCTCCAAATTTCGTTCTTCTATGTTGAAGCGTTCGTTTCCAGTAACAGTTTCCATTCTGGCATTTCACTCTGTTTTCTCCTATATTGATAGATGTATTTGGAACTCTAAATCAAACACGGTTTGTGCTAGCTTCTTGAAACTTGACACAGTAAAGCAGTTTCACATTCTAACTCTATGTTTTGTTTCCTTTTCATGTAGCCCTAAGCAGTGACTGGCGAGAAACACTTTCATTGAAAGGGGTTGCAAGCTTCCAAAAATTACGAGTCTCCAGAAATATCAGCAAATATTTTTCACCCTAACTGGATGATACTTTCAGGTAATGATCAGTACACTAAGCCCACTTGGTTCCCCAAATTTCGTTCTTCTATGTTGACGCGTTCGTTTCCACTATCAGTTTGCATTTTGGCGTTTCACTCTGTTTTCTGCTATATTGATAGATGTATTTGGAACTCTAAATCAAACACGGTTTGTGCTAGTTTCTTGAAACTTGACACAGTAAAGCAGTTTCACATTCTAACTCTATGTTTTGTTTCCTTTTCATATAGCTTTAAGCAGTGACTGGTGAGAAACACTTTCATTGAAAGGGGTTGCAAGCTTCCAAAAATTACGAGTCTCCAGAAATTTCAGCAAATATTTTTCACCCAAACTGGATGATCCTTTCAGGTAATGATCACTACACTAAGCCCACTTCGTTCCCCAAATTTCGTTCTTCAATGTTGAAGCGTTCGTTTCCAGTAACAGTTTGAATTTTGGCGTTTCACTCTGTTTTCTCCTATACTGATAGATGTATTTGGAACACTAAATCAAACACGGTTTGTGCTAGCTTCTTGAAACTTGACACAGTAAAGCAGTTTCACGTTCTATCTCTATGTTTTGTTTTCTCTTGATGTAGCCCTAAGCAGTGACTGGCGAGAAACACTTTCATGGAAAGGGGTTGCCAAGCTTCCAAAAATTACGAGTCTCCAGAAATCTCAGCAAATATTTTTTCACCCAAACTGGATGATACTTTCAGGTAATGATCAGTACACTAAGCCCACTTCGTTCCCCAAATTTCGTTCTTCTATGTTGAAGCGTTCGTTTCCAGTAACAGTTTCCGTTCTGGCATTTCACTCTGTATTCTCCTATATTGATAGATGTATTTGGAACTCTAAATCAAACACGGTTTGTGCTAGCTTCTTGAAACTTGACACAGTAAAGCAGTTTCACATTCTAACTCTATGTTTTGTTTCCTTTTCATGTAGCCCTAAGCAGTGACTGGCGAGAAACACTTTCATTGAAAGGGGTTGCAAGCTTCCAAAAATTACGAGTCTCCAGAAATCTCAGCAAATATTTTTTCACCCAAACTGGATGATACTTTCAGGTAATGATCAGTACACTAATCCCACTTGGTTCCCCAAATTTCGTTCTTCTATGTTGACGCGTTCGTTTCCACTATCAGTTTGCATTTTGGCGTCTCACTCTGTTTTCTGCTATATTGATAGATGTATTTGGAACTCTAAATCAATCACAGTTTGTGCTAGATTCTTAAAACTTGACACAGTAAAGCAGTTTCACATTCTAACTTTACGTTTTGTTTTCTTTTCATGTAGCCCTAAGCAGTGACTAGCGAGAAACACTTTCATTGAAAGGGGTTGCAAGCTTCCAAAAATTACGAGTATCCAGAAATCTCAGCAAATATTTTTTCACCCAAACTGGATGATACTTTCAGGTAATGATCAGTACACTAAGCCCACTTGGTTCCCCAAATTTCGTTCTTCTATGTTGAAGCGTTCGTTTCCAGTAACAGTTTGAATTTTGTCGTTTCACTCTGTTTTCTCCTATATTGATAGATGTATTTGGAACTCTAAATCAAACACGGTTTGTGCTAGCTTCTTGAAACTTGACACAGTAAAGCAGTTTCACATTCTAACTCTATGTTTTGTTTCCTTTTCATGTAGCCCTAAGCAGTGACTGGCGAGAAACACTTTCAATGAAAGGGGTTGCAAGCTTCCAAAAATTACGAGTCTCCAGAAATCTCAGCAAATATTTTTTCACCCAAACTGGATGATACTTTCAGGTAATGATCAGTACACTAAGCCCACTTGGTTCCCCAAATTTTGTTCTTCTATGTTGAAGCGTTCGTTTCCAGTAACAGTTTCCATTCTGGCATTTCACTCTGTTTTCTCCTATAGTGATAGATGTATTTGGAACTCTAAATCAAACACGGTTTGTGCTAGCTTCTTGAAACTTGACACAGTAAAGCAGTTTCACATTCTAAGTCTATGTTTTGTTTCCTTTTCATGTAGCTTTAAGCAGTGACTGGCGAGAAGCACTTTCATTGAAAGGGGTTGCAAGCTTCCAAAAATTACGAGTCTCCAGAAATCTCAGCAAATATTTTTTCACCCAAACTGGATGATACATCAGGTAATGATCAGTACACTAAGCCCACTTGGTTCTCCAAATTTCGTTCTTCTATGTTGAAGCGTTCGTTTCCAGTAACAGTTTGAATTTTGGCGTTTCACTCTGTTTTCTCCTATAGTGATAGATGTATTTGGAACTCTAAATGAAACACGGTTTGTACTAGCTTCTTGAAACTTGACACAGTAAAGCAGTTTCACATTCTAACTCTATGTTTTGTTTCCTTTTCATGTAGCCCTAAGCAGTGACTGGCGAGAAACACTTTCATTGAAAGGGGTTGCAAGCTTCCAAAAATTACGAGTCTCCAGAAATATCAGCAAATATTTTTCACCCTAACTGGATGATACTTTCAGGTAATGATCAGTACACTAAGCCCACTTGGTTCCCCAAATTTCGTTCTTCTATGTTGACGCGTTCGTTTCCACTATCAGTTTGCATTTTGGCGTTTCACTCTGTTTTCTGCTATATTGATAGATGTATTTGGAACTCTAAATCAAACACGGTTTGTGCTAGTTTCTTGAAACTTGACACAGTAAAGCAGTTTCGCATTCTAACTCTATGTTTTGTTTCCTTTTCATGTAGCCCTAAGCAGTGACTGGCGAGAAACACTTTCATTGAAAGGGGTTGCAAGCTTCCAAAAATTACGAGTCTCAAGAAATCTCAGCAAATATTTCTAAAACCAAACTGGATGATACCTTTAGGTAATGATCAGTACACTAATCCCACTTGGTTCCCCAAATTTCGTTCTTCTATGTTGAAGCATTCGTTTCCAGTAACAGTTTGAATTTTGTCGTTTCACTCTGTTTTCTCCTATATTGATAGATGTATTTGGAACTCTAAATCAAACACGGTTTGTGCTAGCTTCTTGAAACTTGACACAGTAAAGCAGTTTCACGTTCTATCTCTATGTTTTGTTTTCTCTTGATGTAGCCCTAAGCAGTGACTGGCGAGAAACACTTTCATGGAAAGGGGTTGCCAAGCTTCCAAAAATTACGAGTCTCCAGAAATCTCAGCAAATATTTTTTCACCCAAACTGGATGATACTTTCAGGTAATGATCAGTACACTAAGCCCACTTGGTTCGCCAAATTTCGTTCTTCTATGTTGAAGCGTTCGTTTAAGTAACAGTTTGAATTTTGGCGTTTCACTCTGTTTTCTCCTATAGTGATAGATGTATTTGGAACTCTAAATCAAACATTGTGCTAGCTTCTTGAAACTTGACACAGTAAAGCAGTTTCACATTCTAACTCTATGTTTTGTTTCCTTTTCATGTAGCCCTAAGCAGTGACTGGCGAGAAACACTTTCATTGAAAGGGGTTGCAAGCTTCCAAAAATTACGAGTCTCCAGAAATATCAGCAAATATTTTTCACCCTAACTGGATGATACTTTCAGGTAATGATCAGTACACTAAGCCCACTTGGTTTTCCAAATTTCGTTCTTCTATGTTGACGCGTTCGTTTCCACTATCAGTTTGCATTTTGGCGTTTCACTGTGTTTTCTGCTATATTGATAGATGTATTTGGAACTCTAAATCAAACACGGTTTGTGCTAGTTTCTTGAAACTTGACACAGTAAAGCAGTTTCGCATCCTAACTCTATGTTTTGTTTCCTTTTCATGTAGCCCTAAGCAGTGACTGGCGAGAAACACTTTCATTGAAAGGGGTTGCAAGCTTCCAAAAATTACGAGTCTCAAGAAATCTCAGCAAATATTTTTAAAACCAAACTGGATGATACTTTTAGGTAATGATCAGTACACTAATCCCACTTGGTTCCCCAAATTTCGTTCTTCTATGTTGAAGCGTTCGTTTCCAGTAACAGTTTGAATTTTGTCGTTTCACTCTGTTTTCTCCTATATTGATAGATGTATTTGGAACTCTAAATCAAACACGGTTTGTGCTAGCTTCTTGAAACTTGACACAGTAAAGTAGTTTCACGTTCTATCTCTATGTTTTGTTTTCTCTTGATGTAGCCCTAAGCAGTGACTGGCGAGAAACACTTTCATGGAAAGGGGTTGCCAAGCTTCCAAAAATTACGAGTCTCCAGAAATCTCAGCAAATATTTTTTCACCCAAACTGGATGATACTTTCAGGTAATGATCAGTACACTAAGCCCACTTGGTTCCCCAAATTTCATTCTTCTATGTTGAAGCGTTCGTTTCCAGTAACAGTTTCCATTCTGGCATTTCACTCTGTTTTCTCCTATAGTGATAGATGTATTTGGAACTCTAAATCAAACACGGTTTGTGCTAGCTTCTTGAAACTTGACACAGTAAAGCAGTTTCACATTCTAAGTCTATGTTTTGTTTCCTTTTCATGTAGCTTTAAGCAGTGACTGGCGAGAAGCACTTTCATTGAAAGGGGTTGCAAGCTTCCAAAAATTACGAGTCTCCAGAAATCTCAGCAAATATTTTTTCACCCAAACTGGATGATACTTTCAGGTAATGATCAGTACACTAAGCCCACTTGGTTCTCCAAATTTCGTTCTTCTATGTTGAAGCGTTCGTTTCCAGTAACAGTTTGAATTTTGGCGTTTCACTCTGTTTTCTCCTATAGTGATAGTTGTATTTGGAACTCTAAATCAAACACGGTTTGTACTAGCTTCTTGAAACTTGACACAGTAAAGCAGTTTCACATTCTAACTCTATGTTTTGTTTCCTTTTCATGTAGACCTAAGCAGTGACTGGCGAGAAACACTTTCATTGAAAGTGTTTGCAAGCTTCCAAAAATTACGAGTCTCCAGAAATATCAGCAAATATTTTTCACCCTAACTGGATGATACTTTCAGGTAATGATAAGTACACTAAGCCCACTTGGTTCCCCAAATTTCGTTCTTCTATGTTGACGCGTTCGTTTCCACTATCAGTTTGCATTTTGGCGTTTCACTCTGTTTTCTGCTATATTGATAGATGTATTTGGAACTCTAAATGAAACACGGTTTGTGCTAGTTTCTTGAAACTTGACACAGTAAAGCAGTTTTGCATTCTAACTCTATGTTTTGTTTCCTTTTCATGTAGCTTTAAGCAGTGACTGGCGAGAAACACTTTCATTGAAAGGGGTTGCAAGCTTCCAAAAATTACGAGTCTCCAGAAATCTCAGCAAATATTTTTCACCCAAACTGGATGATACTTTCAGGTAATGATCAGTACACTAAGCCCACTTCGTTCCCCAAATTTCGTTCTTCTATGTTGAAGCGTTCGTTTCCAGTAACAGTTTGAATTTTGGCGTTTCACTCTGTTTTCTCCTATAGTGATAGATGTATTTGGAACTCTAAATCAAACACGGTTTGTGCTAGCTTCTTGAAACTTGACACAGTAAAGCAGTTTCACGTTCTATCTCTATGTTTTGTTTTCTCTTGATGTAGCCCTAAGCAGTGACTGGCGAGAAACACTTTCATGGAAAGGGGTTGCCAAGCTTCCAAAAATTACGAGTCTCCAGAAATCTCAGCAAATATTTTTTCACCCAAACTGGATGATACTTTCAGGTAATGATCAGTACACTAAGCCCACTTGGTTCTCCAAATTTCGTTCTTCTATGTTGAAGCGTTCGTTTCCAGTAACAGTTTGAATTTTGGCGTTTCACTCTGTTTTCTCCTATAGTGATAGATGTATTTGGAACTCTAAATCAAACACGGTTTGTACTAGCTTCTTGAAACTTGACACAGTAAAGCAGTTTCACATTCTAACTCTATGTTTTGTTTCCTTTTCATGTAGCCCTAAGCAGTGACTGGCGAGAAACACTTTCATTGAAAGGGGTTGCAAGATTCCAAAAATTACGAGTCTCCAGAAATATCAGCAAATATTTTTCACCCTAACTGGATGATACTTTCAGGTAATGATCAGTACACTAAGCCCACTTGGTTCCCCAAATTTCGTTCTTCTATGTTGACGCGTTCGTTTCCACTATCAGTTTGCATTTTGGCGTTTCACTCTGTTTTCTGCTATATTGATAGATGTATTTGGAACTCTAAATCAAACACGGTTTGTGCTAGTTTCTTGAAACTTGACACAGTAAAGCAGTTTCACATTCTAACTCTATGTTTTGTTTCCTTTTCATGTAGCCCTAAGCAGTGACTGGCGAGAAACACTTTCATTGAAAGGGGTTGCAAGCTTCCAAAAATTACGAGTCTCAAGAAATCTCAGCAAATATTTCTAAAACCAAACTGGATGATACCTTTAGGTAATGATCAGTACACTAATCCCACTTGGTTCCCCAAATTTCGTTCTTCTATGTTGAAGCGTTCGTTTCCAGTAACAGTTTGAATTTTGTCGTTTCACTCTGTTTTCTCCTATATTGATAGATGTATTTGGAACTCTAAATCAAACACGGTTTGTGCTAGCTTCTTGAAACTTGACACAGTAAAGCAGTTTCACGTTCTATCTCTATGTTTTGTTTTCTCTTGATGTAGCCCTAAGCAGTGACTGGCGAGAAACACTTTCATGGAAAGGGGTTGCCAAGCTTCCAAAAATTACGAGTCTCCAGAAATCTCAGCAAATATTTTTTCACCCAAACTGGATGATACTTTCAGGTAATGATCAGTACACTAAGCCCACTTGGTTCGCCAAATTTCGTTCTTCTATGTTGAAGCGTTCGTTTCAGTAACAGTTTGAATTTTGGCGTTTCACTCTGTTTTCTCCTATAGTGATAGATGTATTTGGAACTCTAAATCAAACATTGTGCAGGCTTCTTGAAACTTGACACAGTAAAGCAGTTTCACATTCTAACTCTATGTTTTGTTTCCTTTTCATGTAGCCCTAAGCAGTGACTGGCGAGAAACACTTTCATTGAAAGGGGTTGCAACCTTCCAAAAATTATGAGTCTCCAGAAATATGAGCAAATATTTTTCACCCTAACTGGATGATACTTTCAGGTAATGATCAGTACACTAAGCCCACTTGGTTCCCCAAATTTCGTTCTTCTATGTTGACGCGTTCGTTTCCACTATCAGTTTGCATTTTGGCGTTTCACTCTGTTTTCTGCTATATTGATAGATGTATTTGGAACTCTAAATCAAACACGGTTTGTGCTAGTTTCTTGAAACTTGACACAGTAAAGCAGTTTCACATTCTAACTCTATGTTTTGTTTCCTTTTCATGTAGCCCTAAGCAGTGACTGGCGAGAAACACTTTCATTGAAAGGGGTTGCAAGCTTCCAAAAATTACGAGTCTCAAGAAATCTCAGCAAATATTTTTAAAACCAAACTGGATGATACCTTTAGGTAATGATCAGTACACTAATCCCACTTGGTTACCCAAATTTTGTTCTTCTATGTTGAAGCGTTCGTTTCCAGTAACAGTTTGAATTTTGTCGTTTCACTCTGTTTTCTCCTATATTGATAGATGTATTTGGAACTCTAAATCAAACACGGTTTGTGCTAGCTTCTTGAAACTTGACACAGTAAAGCAGTTTCCCGTTCTATCTCTATGTTTTGTTTTCTCTTGATGTAGCCCTAAGCAGTGACTGGCGAGAAACACTTTCATGGAAAGGGGTTGCCAAGCTTCTAAAAATTACGAGTCTTTAGAAATCTCAGCAAATATTTTTTCACCCAAACTGGATGATACTTTCAGGTAATGATCAGTACACTAAGCCCACTTGGTTCGCCAAATTTCGTTCTTCTATGTTGAAGCGTTCGTTTCAGTAACAGTTTGAATTTTGGCGTTTCACTCTGTTTTCTCCTATAGTGATAGATGTATTTGGAACTGTAAATCAAACATTGTGCTAGCTTCTTGAAACTTGACACAGTAAAGCAGTTTCACATTCTAACTCTATGTTTTGTTTCCTTTTCATGTAGCTTTAAGCAGTGACTGGCGAGAAACACTTTCATTGAAAGGGGTTGCAAGCTTCCAAAAATTACGAGTCTCCAGAAATTTCAGCAAATATTTTTCACCCAAAATGGATGATACTTTCAGGTAATGATCAGTACACTAAGCCCACTTCGTTCCCCAAATTTCGTTCTTCTATGTTGAAGCGTTCGTTTCCAGTAACATTTTCCATTCTGGCATTTCACTCTGTTTTCTCCTATATTGATAGATGTATTTGGAACTCTAAATCAAACACGGTTTGTGCTAGCTTCTTGAAACTTGACACAGTAAAGCAGTTTCACATTCTAACTCTATGTTTTGTTTCCTTTTCATGTAGCCCTAAGCAGTGACTGGCGAGAAACACTTTCATTGAAAGGGGTTGTAAGCTTCCAAAAATTACGAGTCTCCAGAAATATCAGCAAATATTTTTCACCCTAACTGGATGATACTTTCAGGTAATGATCAGTACACTAAGCCCACTTGGTTCCCCAAATTTCGTTCTTCTATGTTGACGCGTTCGTTTCCACTATCAGTTTGCATTTTGGCGTTTCACTCTGTTTTCTGCTATATTGATAGATGTATTTGGAACTCTAAATCAAACACGGTTTGTGCTAGTTTCTTGAAACTTGACACAGTAAAGCAGTTTCGCATTCTAACTCTATGTTTTGTTTCCTTTTCATGTAGCCCTAAGCAGTGACTGGCGAGAAACACTTTCATTGAAAGGGGTTGCAAGCTTCCAAAAATTACGAGTCTCAAGAAATCTCAGCAAATATTTCTAAAACCAAACTGGATGATACCTTTAGGTAATGATCAGTACACTAATCCCACTTGGTTCCCCAAATTTCGTTCTTCTATGTTGAAGCGTTCGTTTCCAGTAACAGTTTGAATTTTGTCGTTTCACTCTGTTTTCTCCTATATTGATAGATGTATTTGGAACTCTAAATCAAACACGGTTTGTGCTAGCTTCTTGAAACTTGACACAGTAAAGCAGTTTCACGTTCTATCTCTATGTTTTGTTTTCTCTTGATGTAGCCCTAAGCAGTGACTGGCGAGAAACACTTTCATGGAAAGGGGTTGCCAAGCTTCCAAAAATTACGAGTCTCCAGAAATCACAGCAAATATTTTTTCACCCAAACTGGATGATACTTTCAGGTAATGATCAGTACACTAATCCCACTTGGTTCCCCAAATTTCGTTCTTCTATGTTGAAGCGTTCGTTTCAGTAACAGTTTGAATTTTGGCGTTTCACTCTGTTTTCTCCTATAGTGATAGATGTATTTGGAACTCTAAATCAAACATTGTGCTAGCTTCTTGAAACTTGACACAGTAAAGCAGTTTCACATTCTAACTCTATGTTTTGTTTCCTTTTCATGTAGCCCTAAGCAGTGACTGGCGAGAAACACTTTCATTGAAAGGGGTTGCAAGCTTCCAAAAATTACGAGTCTCCAGAAATATCAGCAAATATTTTTCACCCTAACTGGATGATACTTTCAGGTAATGATCAGTACACTAAGCCCACTTGGTTCCCCAAATTTCGTTCTTCTTTGTTGACGCATTCGTTTCCACTATCAGTTTGCATTTTGGCGTTTCACTCTGTTTTCTGCTATATTGATAGATGTATTTGGAACTCTAAATCAAACACAGTTTGTGCTAGTTTTTTGAAACTTGACACAGTAAAGCAGTTTCGCATTCTAACTCTATGTTTTGTTTCCTTTTCATGTAGCCCTAAGCAGTGACTGGCGAGAAACACTTTCATTGAAAGGGGTTGCAAGCTTCCAAAAATTACGAGTCTCAAGAAATCTCAGCAAATATTTTTAAAACCAAACTGGATGATACCTTTAGGTAATGATCAGTACACTAATCCCACTTGGTTCCCCAAATTTTGTTCTTCTATGTTGAAGCGTTCGTTTCCAGTAACAGTTTGAATTTTGTCGTTTCACTCTGTTTTCTCCTATATTGATAGATGTATTTGGAACTCTAAATCAAACACGGTTTGTGCTAGCTTCTTGAAACTTGACACAGTAAAGCAGTTTCACGTTCTATCTCTATGTTTTGTTTTCTCTTGATGTAGCCCTAAGCAGTGACTGGCGAGAAACACTTTCATGGAAAGGGGTTGCCAAGCTTCCAAAAATTACGAGTCTCCAGAAATCTCAGCAAATATTTTTTCACCCAAACTGGATGATACTTTCAGGTAATGATCAGTACACTAAGCCCACTTGGTTCGCCAAATTTCGTTCTTCTATGTTGAAGCGTTCATTTCAGTAACAGTTTGAATTTTGGCGTTTCACTCTGTTTTCTCCTATAGTGATAGATGTATTTGGAACTGTAAATCAAACATTGTGCTAGCTTCTTGAAACTTGACACAGTAAAGCAGTTTCACATTCTAACTCTATGTTTTGTTTCCTTTTCATGTAGCTTTAAGCAGTGACTGGCGAGAAACACTTTCATGGAAAGGTTTTGCCAAGCTTCCAAAAATTACGAGTCTCCAGAAATGTCAGCAAATATTTTTTCACCCAAACTGGATGATACTTTCAGGTAATGATCAGTACACTAAGCCCACTTGGTTTCCCAAATTTCGATCTTCTATGTTGAAGCGTTCGTTTCCAGTAACAGTTTCCATTCTGGCATTTCACTCTGTTTTCTCCTATATTGATAGATGTATTTGGAACTCTAAATCAAACACGGTTTGTGCTAGCTTCTTGAAACTTGACACAGTAAAGCAGTTTCACATTCTAACTCTATGTTTTGTTTCCTTTTCATGTAGCCCTAAGCAGTGACTGGCGAGAAACACTTTCATTGAAAGGGGTTGCAAGCTTCCAAAAATTACGAGTCTCCAGAAATTTCAGCAAATATTTCTCACCCAAACTGGATGATACTTTCAGGTAATGATCAGTACACTAAGCCCACTTGGTTCCCCAAATTTCGTTCTTCTATGTTGAAGCGTTCGTTTCCAGTAACAGTTTGAATTTTGGCGTTTCACTCTGTTTTCTCCTATAGTGATAGATGTATTTGGAACTCTAAATCAAACACGGTTTGTGCTAGCTTCTTGAAACTTGACACAGTAAAGCAGTTTCACATTCCAACTCTACGTTTTGTTTCCTTTTCATGTAGCCCTAAGCAGTGACTGGCGAGAAATACTTTCATTGAAAGGGGTTGCAAGCTTCCAAAAATTACGAGTCTCCAGAAATCTCAGCAAATATTTTTTCACCCAAACTGGATGATACTTTCAGGTAATGATCAGTACACTAAGCCCACTACGTTCCCCAAATTTCGATCTTCTATGTTGAAGCGTTCGTTTCCAGTAACAGTTTCCATTCTGGCATTTCACTCTGTTTTCTCCTATATTGATAGATGTATTTGGAACTCTAAATCAAACACGGTTTGTGCTAGCTTCTTGATACTTGACACAGTAAAGCAGTTTCACGTTCTATCTCTACGTTTTGTTCCCTCTTGATGTAGCCCTAAGCAGTGACTGGCGAGAAACACTTTCATGGAAAGGGGTTGCCAAGCTTCCAAAAATTACGAGTCTCCAGAAATCTCAGCAAATATTTTTTCACCCAAACTTGATGATACTTTCAGGTAATGATCAGTACACTAAGCCCACTTGGTTCCCCAAATTTCGTTCTTCTATGTTGAAGCGTTCGTTTCCAGTAACAGTTTGAATTTTGGCGTTTCACTCTGTTTTCTCCTATATTGATAGATGTATTTGGAACTCTAAATCAAACACGGTTTGTGCTAGCTTCTTGAAACTTGACACAGTAAAGCAGTTTCACATTCTAACTCTATGTTTTGTTTCCTTTTCATGTAGCCCTAAGCAGTGACTGGCGAGAAACACTTTCATTGAAAGGGGTTGCAAGCTTCCAAAAATTACGAGTCTACAGAAATCTCAGCAAATATTTTTTCACCCAAACTGGATGATACTTTCAGGTAATGATCAGTACACTAAGCCCACTTGGTTCCCCAAATTTCGATCTTCTATGTTGAAGCGTTCGTTTCCAGTAACAGTTTCCATTCTGGCATTTCACTCTGTTTTCTCCTATATTGATAGATGTTTTTGGAACTCTAAATCAAACACGGTTTGTGCTAGCTTCTTGAAACTTGACACAGTAAAGCAGTTTCACATTCTAACTCTATGATTTGTTTCCTGTTCATGTAGGCCTAAGCAGAGACTGGGGAGAAACACTTTCATTGAAAAGGGTTGCAAGCTTCCAAAAATTACGAGTCTCCAGAAATCTCAGCAAATATTTTTTCACCCAAACTGGATGATACTTTTAGGTAATGATCAGTACACTAATCCCACTTGGTTCCCCAAATTTCGTTCTTCTATGTTGACGCGTTCGTTTCCACTATCAGTTTCCATTTTGGCGTTTCACTCTGTTTTCTGCTATATTGATAGATGTATTTGGAACTCTAAATCAAACACGGTTTGTGCTAGTTTCTTGAAACTTGACACAGTAAAGCAGTTCCACATTCTAACTCTACGTTTTGTTTCCTTTTCATGTAGCCCTAAGCAGTGACTGGCGAGAAACACTTTCATTGAAAGGGGTTGCAATCTTCCAAAAATTACGAGTCTCCAGAAATCTCAGCAAATATTTTTAAAACCAAACTGGATGATACTTTTAGGTAATGATCAGTACACTAATCCCACTTGGTTCCCCAAATTTCGTTCTTCTATGTTGACGCGTTCGTTTCCACTATCAGTTTGCATTTTGTCGTTTCACTCTGTTTTCTCCTATATTGATAGATGTATTTGGAACTCTAAATCAAACACGGTTTGTGCTAGCTTCTTGAAACTTGACACAGTAAAGCAGTTTCACGTTCTATCTCTACGTTTTGTTCCCTCTTGATGTAGCCCTAAGCAGTGACTGGCGAGAAACACTTTGATTGAAAGGGGTTGCCAAGCTTCCAAAAATTACGAGTCTCCAGAAATCTCAGCAAATATTTTTTCACCCAAACTGGATGATACTTTCAGGTAATGATCAGTACACTAAGCCCACTTGGTTCCCCAAATTTTTTCTTCTATGTTGAAGCGTTCGTTTCCAGTAACAGTTTGAATTTTTGCGTTTCACTCTGTTTTCTCCTATAGTGATAGATGTATTTGGAACTCTAAATCAAACACGGTTTGTGCTAGCTTCTTGAAACTTGACACAGTAAAGCAGTTTCACATTCTAACTCTAAGTTTTGTTTCCTTTTCATGTAGCCCTAAGCAGTTACTGGCGAGAAACACTTTCATTGAAAGGGGTTGCAAGCTTCCAAAAATTACGAATCTTCAGAAATCTCAGCAAATATTTTTTCACCCAAACTGGATGATACTTTCAGGTAATGGTCAGTACACTAAGCCCACTAGGTTCCCCAAATTTCGATCTTCTATGTTGAAGCGTTCGTTTCCAGTAACAGTTTCCATTCTGGCAGTTCACTCTGTTTTCTCCTATATTGATAGATGTATTTGGAACTCTAAATCAAACACGGTTTGTGCTAGCTTCTTGAAACTGGACACAGTAAAGCAGTTTCACGTTCTATCTCTATGTTTTGTTTTCTCTTGATGTAGCCCTAAGCAGTGACTGGCGAGAAACACTTTCATGGAAGGGGGTTGCCAAGCTTCCAAAAATTACGAGTCTCCAGAAATCTCAGCAAATATTTTTTCACCCAAACTGGATGATACTTTCAGGTAATGAACAGTACTGTAGGCCACTTGGTTCTCCAAATTTCGTTCTTCTATGTTGAAGCATTCGTTTCCAGTAACAGTTTCCATTCTGGCATTTCACTCTGTATTCTCCTATATTGATAGATGTATTTGGAACTCTAAATCAAACACGGTTTGTGCTAGCTTCTTGAAACTTGACACAGTAAAGCAGTTTCACGTTCTATCTCTATGTTTTGTTTCCTCTTGATGTAGCCCTAAGCAGTGACTGGCGAGAAACACTTTCATGGAAAGGGGTTGCCAAGCTTCCAAAAATTACGAGTCTCCAGAAATCTCAGCAAATATTTTTTCACCCAAACTGGATGATACTTTCAGGTAATGATCAGTACACTAAGCCCACTGGGTTCCCCAAATTTGTTCTTCTATGTTGAAGCGTTCGTTTCCAGTAACAGTTTGAATTTTGGCGTTTCACTCTGTTTTCTCCTATATTGATAGATGTATTTGGAACTCTAAATCAAACACGGTTTGTGCTAGCTTCTTGAAACTTGACACAGTAAAGCAGTTTCACATTCTAACTCTATGTTTTGTTTCCTTTTCATGTAGCCCTAAGCAGTGACTGGCGAGAAACACTTTCATTGAAAGGGGTTGCAAGCTTCCAAAAATTACGAGTCTCCAGAAATCTCAGCAAATATTTTTTTCACCCAAACAGGATAATACTTTCAGGTAATGATCAGTACACTAATCCAACTTGGTTCCCCAAATTTCGTTCTTCTATGTTGAAGCGTTCGTTTCCAGTAACAGTTTGAATTTTGTCGTTCCACTCTGTTTTCTCCTATATTGATAGATGTATTTGGAACTCTAAATCAAACACGGTTTGTGCTAGCTTCTTGAAACTTGACACAGTAAAGCAGTTTCACGTTCTATCTCTATGTTTTGTTTCCTCTTGATGTAGCCCTAAGCAGTGACTGGCGAGAAACACTTTCATTGAAAGGGGTTGCAAGCTTCCAAAAATTACGAGTCTCCAGAAATCTCAGCAAATATTTTTTCACCCAAACTGGATGATACTTTCAGGTAATGATCAGTACACTAATCCCACTTGGTTCCCCAAATTTCATTCTTCTATGTTGAAGCGTTCGTTTCCAGTAACAGTTTGAATTTTGGCGTTTCACTCTGTTTTCTCCTATATTGATAGATGTATTTGGAACACTAAATCAAACACGGTTTGTGCTAGCTTCTTGAAACTTGACACAGTAACGCAGTTTCACATTCTAAGTCTATGTTTTGTTTCTTTTTCATGTAGATTTAAGCAGTGACTGGCGAGAAACACTTTCATTGAAAGGGCTTGCAAGCTTCCAAAAATTACGAGTCTCCAGATATCTCAGCAAATATTTTTTCACACAAACTGGATGATACTTTCAGGTAATGATCAGTACACTAAGCCCACTTGGTTCTCCAAATTTCGTTCTTCTATGTTGCAGCATTTGTTTCCAGTAACAGTTTCAATTCTGGCATTTCACTCTGTTTTCTCCTATATTGATAGATATATTTGGTACTCTAAATCAAACACAGTTTCTGCTAGCTTCTTGAAACTTGACACAGTAAAGCAGTTTCACGTTCTATCTCTATGTTTTGTATCCTCTTGATGTAGCCCTAAGCAGTGACTGACGAGAAACACTTTCATGGAAAGGGGTTGCCAAGCTTCCAAAAATTACGAGTCTCCAGAAATCTCAGCAAATATTTTTTCACCCAAACTGGATGATACTTTCAGGTAATGATCAGTACACTAAGCCCACTTGGTTCCCCAAATTTCGTTCTTCTATGTTGAAGCGTTCGTTTCCAGTAACAGTTTGTATTTTGGCGTTCCACTCTGTTTTCTCCTATAGTGATAGATGTATTTGGAACTCTAAATCAAACACGGTTTGTGCTAGCTTCTTGAAACTTGACACAGTAAAGCAGTTTCACATTCTAACTCTATGTTTTGTTTCCTTTTCATGTAGCCCTAAGCAGTGACTGGCGAGAAACACTTTCATTGAAAGGGGTTGCAAGCTTCCAAAAATTACGAGTCTCCAGAAATCTCAGCAAATATTTTTTCACCCAAACTGGATGATACATTCAGGTAATGATCAGTACACTAATCCCACTTGGTGCCCCAAATTTCGTTCTTCTATGTTGAAGCGTTCGTTTCCAGTAACAGTTTCCATTCTGGCATTTCACTCTGTTTTCTCCTATATTGATAGATGTATTTGGAACTCTAAATCAAACACGGTTTGTGCTAGCTTCTTGAAACTTGACACAGTAAAGCAGTTTCACATTCTAACTCTATGTTTTGTTTCCTTTTCATGTAGCCCTAAGCAGTGACTGGCGAGAAACACTTTCATTGAAAGGGGTTGCAAGCTTCCAAAAATTACGAGTCTCCAGAAATTTCAGCAAATATTTCTCACCCAAACTGGATGATACTTTCAGGTAATGATCAGTACACTAAGCCCACTTGGTTCCCCAAATTTTGTTCTTCTATGTTGAAGCGTTCGTTTCCAGTAACAGTTTGAATTTTGGCGTTTCACTCTGTTTTCTCCTATAGTGATAGATGTATTTGGAACTCTAAATCAAACACGGTTTGTGCTAGCTTCTTGAAACTTGACACAGTAAAGCAGTTTCACATTCCAACTCTACGTTTTGTTTCCTTTTCATGTAGCCCTAAGCAGTGACTGGCGAGAAATACTTTCATTGAAAGGGGTTGCAAGCTTCCAAAAATTACGAGTCTCCAGAAATCTCAGCAAATATTTTTTCACCCAAACTGGATGATACTTTCAGGTAATGATCAGTACACTAAGCCCACTACGTTCCCCAAATTTCGATCTTCTATGTTGAAGCGTTCGTTTCCAGTAACAGTTTCCATTCTGGCATTTCACTCTGTTTTCTCCTATATTGATAGATGTATTTGGAACTCTAAATCAAACACGGTTTGTGCTAGCTTCTTGAAACTTGACACAGTAAAGCAGTTTCACGTTCTATCTCTATGTTTTGTTTTCTCTTGATATAGCCCTAAGCAGTGACTGGCGAGAAAAACTTTCATGGAAAGGGGTTGCCAAGCTTCCAAAAATTACGAGTCTCCAGAAATCTCAGCAAATATTTTTTCACCCAAACTGGATGATACTTTCAGGTAATGATCAGTACACTAAGCCCACTTGGTTCTCCAAATTTCGTTCTTCTATGTTGACGCATTCGTTTCCACTATCAGTTTGCATTTTGGCGTTTCACTCTGTTTTCTGCTATATTGATAGATGTATTTGGAACTCTAAATCAATCACGGTTTGTGCTAGTTTCTTAAAACTTGACACAGTAAAGCAGTTTCACATTCTAACTCTACGTTTTGTTTTCTTTTCATGTAGCCCTAAGCAGTGACTGGCGAGAAACACTTTCATTGAAAGGGGTTGCAAGCTTCCAAAAATTTCGAGTCTCCAGAAATCTCAGCAAATATTTTTTCACCCAAACTGGATGATACTTTCAGGTAATGATCAGTACACTAATCGCACTTGGTTCCCCAAATTTCGTTCTTCTATGTTGACGCGTTCGTTTACACTATCAGTTTGCATTTTGGCGTTTCACTCTGTTTTCTCCTATATTGATAGATGTATTTGGAACTCTAAATCAAACACGGTTTGTGCTAGCTTCTTGATACTTGACACAGTAAAGCAGTTTCACGTTCTATCTCTACGTTTTGTTCCCTCTTGATGTAGCCCTAAGCAGTGACTGGCGAGAAACACTTTCATGGAAAGGGGTTGCCAAGCTTCCAAAAATTACGAGTCTCCAGAAATCTCAGCAAATATTTTTTCACCCAAACTGGATGATACTTTCAGGTAATGATCAGTACACTAAGCCCACTTGGTTCCCCAAATTTCGTTCTTCTATGTTGAAGCGTTCGTTTCCAGTAACAGTTTGAATTTTGGCGTTTCACTCTGTTTTCTCCTATATTGATAGATGTATTTGGAACTCTAAATCAAACACGGTTTGTGCTAGCTTCTTGAAACTTGACACAGTAAAGCAGTTTCACATTCTAACTCTATGTTTTGTTTCCTTTTCATGTAGCCCTAAGCAGTGACTGGCGAGAAACACTTTCATTGAAAGGGGTTGCAAGCTTCCAAAAATTACGAGTCTCCAGAAATCTCAGCAAATATTTTTTCACCCAAACTGGATGATACTTTCAGGTAATGATCAGTACACTAAGCCCACTTGGTTCCCCAAATTTCGATCTTCTATGTTGAAGCGTTCGTTTCCAGTAACAGTTTCCATTCTGGCATTTCACTCTGTTTTCTCCTATATTGATAGATGTTTTTGGAACTCTAAATCAAACACGGTTTGTGCTAGCTTCTTGAAACTTGACACAGTAAAGCAGTTTCACATTCTAACTCTATGATTTGTTTCCTGTTCATGTAGGCCTAAGCAGAGACTGGCGAGAAACACTTTCATTGAAAAGGGTTGCAAGCTTCCAAAAATTACGAGTCTCCAGAAATCTCAGCAAATATTTTTTCACCCAAACTGGATGATACTTTTAGGTAATGATCAGTACACTAATCCCACTTGGTTCCCCAAATTTCGTTCTTCTATGTTGACGCGTTCGTTTCCACTATCAGTTTCCATTTTGGCGTTTCACTCTGTTTTCTGCTATATTGATAGATGTATTTGGAACTCTAAATCAAACACGGTTTGTGCTAGTTTCTTGAAACTTGACACAGTAAAGCAGTTCCACATTCTAACTCTACGTTTTGTTTCCTTTTCATGTAGCCCTAAGCAGTGACTGGCGAGAAACACTTTCATTGAAAGGGGTTGCAATCTTCCAAAAATTACGAGTCTCCAGAAATCTCAGCAAATATTTTTAAAACCAAACTGGATGATACTTTTAGGTAATGATCAGTACACTAATCCCACTTGGTTCCCCAAATTTCGTTCTTCTATGTTGACGCGTTCGTTTCCACTATCAGTTTGCATTTTGGCGTTTCACTCTGTTTTCTCCTATATTGATAGATGTATTTGGAACTCTAAATCAAACACGGTTTGTGCTAGCTTCTTGAAACTTGACACAGTAAAGCAGTTTCACGTTCTATCTCTACGTTTTGTTCCCTCTTGATGTAGCCCTAAGCAGTGACTGGCGAGAAACACTTTGATTGAAAGGGGTTGCCAAGCTTCCAAAAATTACGAGTCTCCAGAAATCTCAGCAAATATTTTTTCACCCAAACTGGATGATACTTTCAGGTAATGATCAGTACACTAAGCCCACTTGGTTCCGAAAATTTTTTCTTCTATGTTGAAGCGTTCGTTTCCAGTAACAGTTTGAATTTTTGCGTTTCACTCTGTTTTCTCCTATAGTGATAGATGTATTTGGAACTCTAAATCAAACACGGTTTGTGCTAGCTTCTTGAAACTTGACACAGTAAAGCAGTTTCACATTCTAACTCTAAGTTTTGTTTCCTTTTCATGTAGCCCTAAGCAGTTACTGGCGAGAAACACTTTCATTGAAAGGGGTTGCAAGCTTCCAAAAATTACGAATCTTCAGAAATCTCAGCAAATATTTTTTCACCCAAACTGGATGATACTTTCAGGTAATGGTCAGTACACTAAGCCCACTAGGTTCCCCAAATTTCGATCTTCTATGTTGAAGCGTTCGTTTCCAGTAACAGTTTCCATTCTGGCAGTTCACTCTGTTTTCTCCTATATTGATAGATGTATTTGGAACTCTAAATCAAACACGGTTTGTGCTAGCTTCTTGAAACTTGACACAGTAAAGCAGTTTCACGTTCTATCTCTATGTTTTGTTTTCTCTTGATGTAGCCCTAAGCAGTGACTGGCGAGAAACACTTTCATGGAAGGGGGTTGCCAAGCTTCCAAAAATTACGAGTCTCCAGAAATCTCAGCAAATATTTTTTCACCCAAACTGGATGATACTTTCAGGTAATGAACAGTACTGTAGGCCACTTGGTTCTCCAAATTTCGTTCTTCTATGTTGAAGCATTCGTTTCCAGTAACAGTTTCCATTCTGGCATTTCACTCTGTATTCTCCTATATTGATAGATGTATTTGGAACTCTAAATCAAACACGGTTTGTGCTAGCTTCTTGAAACTTGACACAGTAAAGCAGTTTCACGTTCTATCTCTATGTTTTGTTTCCTCTTGATGTAGCCCTAAGCAGTGACTGGCGAGAAACACTTTCATGGAAAGGGGTTGCCAAGCTTCCAAAAATTACGAGTCTCCAGAAATCTCAGCAAATATTTTTTCACCCAAACTGGATGATACTTTCAGGTAATGATCAGTACACTAAGCCCACTGGGTTCCCCAAATTTGTTCTTCTATGTTGAAGCGTTCGTTTCCAGTAACAGTTTGAATTTTGGCGTTTCACTCTGTTTTCTCCTATATTGATAGATGTATTTGGAACTCTAAATCAAACACGGTTTGTGCTAGCTTCTTGAAACTTGACACAGTAAAGCAGTTTCACATTCTAACTCTATGTTTTGTTTCCTTTTCATGTAGCCCTAAGCAGTGACTGGCGAGAAACACTTTCATTGAAAGGGGTTGCAAGCTTCCAAAAATTACGAGTCTCCAGAAATCTCAGCAAATATTTTTTTCACCCAAACAGGATAATACTTTCAGGTAATGATCAGTACACTAATCCAACTTGGTTCCCCAAATTTCGTTCTTCTATGTTGAAGCGTTCGTTTCCAGTAACAGTTTGAATTTTGTCGTTCCACTCTGTTTTCTCCTATATTGATAGATGTATTTGGAACTCTAAATCAAACACGGTTTGTGCTAGCTTCTTGAAACTTGACACAGTAAAGCAGTTTCACGTTCTATCTCTATGTTTTGTTTCCTCTTGATGTAGCCCTAAGCAGTGACTGGCGAGAAACACTTTCATTGAAAGGGGTTGCAAGCTTCCAAAAATTACGAGTCTCCAGAAATCTCAGCAAATATTTTTTCACCCAAACTGGATGATACTTTCAGGTAATGATCAGTACACTAATCCCACTTGGTTCCCCAAATTTCATTCTTCTATGTTGAAGCGTTCGTTTCCAGTAACAGTTTGAATTTTGGCGTTTCACTCTGTTTTCTCCTATATTGATAGATGTATTTGGAACACTAAATCAAACACGGTTTGTGCTAGCTTCTTGAAACTTGACACAGTAACGCAGTTTCACATTCTAAGTCTATGTTTTGTTTCTTTTTCATGTAGATTTAAGCAGTGACTGGCGAGAAACACTTTCATTGAAAGGGCTTGCAAGCTTCCAAAAATTACGAGTCTCCAGATATCTCAGCAAATATTTTTTCACCCAAACTGGATGATACTTTCAGGTAATGATCAGTACACTAATCCCACTTGGTTCCCCAAATTTCGTTCTTCTATGTTGAAGCGTTCGTTTCCAGTAACAGTTTGAATTTTGTCGTTTCACTCTGTTTTCTCCTATATTGATATATGTATTTGGAACTCTAAATCAAACACGGTTTGTGCTAGCTTCTTGAAACTTGACACAGTAAAGCAGTTTCACATTCTAACTCTATGTTTTGTTTCCTTTTCATGTAGCCCTAAGCAGTGACTGGCGAGAAACACTTTCATTGAAAGGGGTTGCAAGCTTCCAAAAATTACGAGTCTCCAGAAATCTCAGCAAATATTTTTAAAACCAAACTGGATGATACTTTTAGGTAATGATCAGTACAGTAAGCCCACTTGGTTCTCCAAATTTCGTTCTTATATGTTGAAGCATTCGTTTCCAGTAACAGTTTCCATTCTGGCATTTCACTCTGTATTCTCCTATATTGATAGATGTATTTGGAACTCTAAATCAAACACGGTTTGTGCTAGCTTCTTGAAACTTGACACAGTAAAGCAGTTTCACATTCTAACTCTATGTTTTGTTTCCTTTTCATGTAGCCCTAAGCAGTGACTGGCGAGAAACACTTTCATTGAAAGGGGTTGCAAGCTTCCAAAAATTACGAGTCTCCAGAAATCTCAGCAAATATTTTTTCACCCAAACTGGATGATACTTTCAGGTAATTATCAGTACACTAAGCCCACTTGGTTCCCCAAATTTCGTTCTTCTATGTTGAAGCGTTCGTTTCCAGTAACAGTTTGTATTTTGGCGTTCCACTCTGTTTTCTCCTATAGTGATAGATGTATTTGGAACTCTAAATCAAACACGGTTTGTGCTAGCTTCTTGAAACTTGACACAGTAAAGCAGTTTCACATTCTAAGTATATTTTTTTGTTTCCTTTTCATGTAGCATTAAGCAGTGACTGGCGAGAAACACTTTAATTGAAAGGGGTTGCAAGGTTCCAAAAATTACGAGTCTCCAGAAATCTCAGCAAATATTTTTAAAACCAAACTGGATGATACTTTCAGGTAATGATCAGTACACTAAGCCCACTTGGTTCCCCAAATTTGGTTCTTCTATGTTGAAGCGTTCGTTTCCAGTAACAGTTTGTATTTTGGCGTTCCACTCTGTTTTCTCCTATAGTGATAGATGTATTTGGAACTCTAAATCAAACACGGTTTGTGCTAGCTTCTTGAAACTTGACACAGTAAAGCAGTTTCACATTCTAACTCTATGTTTTGTTTTTTTTTCATGTAGCCCTAAGCAGTGACTGGCGAGAAACACTTTCATTGAAAGGGGTTGCAAGCTTCCAAAAATTACGAGTCTCCAGAAATCTCAGCAAATATTTTTCACCCAAACTGGATGATACTTTCAGGTAATGATCAGTATACTAAGCCCACTTGGTTCCCCAAATTTCGATCTTCTATGTTGAAGCATTCGTTTTTAGTAACAGTTTCCATTCTGGCATTTCACTCTGTTTTCTCCTATATTGATAGATGTATTTGGAACTCTAAATCAAACACGGTTTGTGCTAGCTTCTTGAAACTTGACACAGTAAAGCAGTTTCACATTCTAAGTATATTTTTTTGTTTCCTTTTCATGTAGCATTAAGCAGTGACTGGCGAGAAACACTTTCATTGAAAGGGGTTGCAAGCTTCCAAAAATTACGAGTCTCCAGAAATCTCAGCAAATATTTTTTCACCCAAACTGGATGATACTTTCAGGTAATGATCAGTACACTAAGCCCACTTGGTTCCCCAAATTTCGTTCTTCTATGTTGAAGCGTTCGTTTCCAGTAACAGTTTCCATTCTGGCATTTCACTCTGTTTTCTCCTATAGTGATAGATGTATTTGGAAATCTAAATCAAACACGGTTTGTGCTAGCTTCTTGAAACTTGACACAGTAAAGCAGTTTCACATTCTAACTCTACGTTTTGTTTTCTTTTCATGTAGCCCTAAGCAGTGACTGGCGAGAAACACTTTCATTGAAAGGGGTTGCCAAGCTTCCAAAAATTACGAGTCTCCAGAAATCTCAGCAAATATTTTTAAAACCAAACTGGATGATACTTTCAGGTAATGATCAGTACACTAAGCCCACTTGGTTCCCCAAATTTCGTTCTTCTATGTTGAAGCGTTCGTTTCCAGTAACAGTTTGTATTTTGGCGTTCCACTCTGTTTTCTCCTATAGTGATAGATGTATTTGGAACTCTAAATCAAACACGGTTTGTGCTAGCTTCTTGAAACTTGACACAGTAAAGCAGTTTCACGTTCTATCTCTATGTTTTGTTTCCTCTTGATGTAGCCCTAAGCAGTGACTGGCGAGAAACACTTTCATGGAAAGGGGTTGCCAAGCTTCCAAAAATTACGAGTCTCCAGAAATCTCAGCAAATATTTTTTCACCCAAACTGGATGATACTTTCAGGTAATGATCAGTACACTAAGCCCACTTGGTTCCCCAAATTTCGTTCTTCTATGTTGAAGCGTTCGTTTCCAGTAACAGTTTGAATTTTGGCGTTTCACTCTGTTTTCTCCTATAGTGATAGATGTATTTGGAACTCTAAATCAAACACGGTTTGTGCTAGCTTCTTGAAACTTGACACAGTAAAGCAGTTTCACATTCTAAGTCTATGTTTTGTTTCCTTTTCATGTAGCCCTAAGCAGTGAATGGCGAGAAACACTTTCATTGAAAGGGGTTGTAAGCTTCCAAAAATTACGAATCTCCAGAAATCTCAGCAAATATTTTTAAAACCAAACTGGATGATACTTTCAGGTAATGATCAGTACACTAAGCCCACTTGGTACCCCAAATTTCGTTCTTCTATGTTGAAGCGTTCGTTTCCAGTAACAGTTTGAATTTTGGTGTTCCACTCTGTTTTCTCCTATAGTGATAGATGTATTTGGAACTCTAAATCAAACACGGTTTGTGCTAGCTTCTTGAAACTTGACACAGTAAAGCAGTTTCACATTCTAACTCTATGTTTTGTTTCCTTTTCATGTAGCCCTAGGCAGTGACTGGCGAGAAACACTTTCATCGAAAGGGGTTGCAAGCTTCCAAAAATTACGAGTCTCCAGAAATCTCAGCAAATATTTTTTCACCCAAACTGGATGATACATTCAGGTAATGATCAGTACACTAAGCCCACTTGGTTCCCCAAATTTCGTTCTTCTATGTTGAAGCGTTCGTTTCCAGTAACAGTTTCCATTCTGGCATTTCACTCTGTTTTCTCCTATATTGATAGATGTATTTGGAACTCTAAATCAAACACGGTTTGTGCTAGCTTCTTGAAACTTGACACAGTAAAGCAGTTTCACGTTCTATCTCTATGTTTTCTTTCCTCTTTATGTAGCCCTATGCAGTGACTGGCGAGAAACACTTTCATGGAAAGGGGTTGCCAAGCTTCCAAAAATTACGAGTCTCCAGAAATCTCAGCAAATATTTTTTCACCCAAACTGGATGATACTTTCAGGTAATGATTAGTACTCTAAGCCCAGTTCGTTCCCCAAAATTCGTTCTTCTATGTTGAAGCGTTCGTTTCCAGTAACAGTTTGAATTTTGGCGTTTCACTCTGTTTTCTCCTATAGTGATAGATGTATTTGGAACTCTAAATCAAACACGGTTTGTGCTAGCTTCTTGAAACTTGACACAGTAAAGCAGTTTCACATTCTAACTCTATGTTTTGTTTCCTTTTCATGTAGCCCTAAGCAGTGACAGGTGAGAAACACTTTCATTGAAAGGGGTTGCAAGCTTCCAAAAATTACGAGTCTCCAGAAATCTCAGCAAATATTTTTCACCCAAACTGGATGATACTTTTAGGTAATGATCAGTACACTAATCCCACTTGGTTCCCCAAATTTCGTTCTTCTATGTTGAAGCGTTCGTTTCCAGTAACAGTTTCCATTCTGGCATTTCACTCTGTTTTCTCCTATAGTGATAGATGTATTTGGAACTCTAAATCAAACATTGTGCTAGCTTCTTGAAACTTGACACAGTAAAGCAGTTTCACATTCTAACTCTATGTTTTGTTTCCTTTTCATGTAGCCCTAAGCAGTGACTGGCGAGAAACACTTTCATTGAAAGGGGTTGCAAGCTTCCAAAAATTACGAGTCTCCAGAAATTTCAGCAAATATTTTTCACCCAAACTGGATGATACTTTTAGGTAATGATCAGTACACTAATCCCACTTGGTTCCCCAAATTTCGTTCTTCTATGTTGAAGCGTTCGTTTCCAGTAACAGTTTCCATTCTGGCATTTCACTCTGTTTTCTCCTATAGTGATAGATGTATTTGGAACTCTAAATCAAACATTGTGCTAGCTTCTTGAAACTTGACACAGTAAAGCAGTTTCACATTCTAACTCTACGTTTTGTTTTCTTTTCATGTAGCCCTAAGCAGTGACTGGCGAGAAACACTTTCATTGAAAGGGGTTGCAAGCTTCCAAAAATTACGAGTCTCCAGAAATCTCAGCAAATATTTTTTCACCCAAACTGGATGATACTTTCAGGTAATGATCAGTACACTAAGCCCACTTGGTTCCCCAAATTTCGTTCTTCTATGTTGAAGCGTTCGTTTCCAGTAACAGTTTCCATTCTGGCATTTCACTCTGTTTTCTCCTATAGTGATAGATGTATTTGGAACTCTAAATCAAACACGGTTTGTGCTAGCTTCTTGAAACTTGACACAGTAAAGCAGTTTCACATTCTAACTCTACGTTTTGTTTTCTTTTCATGTAGCCCTAAGCAGTGACTGGCGAGAAACACTTTCATTGAAAGGGGTTGCCAAGCTTCCAAAAATTACGAGTCTCCAGAAATCTCAGCAAATATTTTTAAAACCAAACTGGATGATACTTTCAGGTAATGATCAGTACACTAAGCCCACTTGGTTCCCCAAATTTCGTTCTTCTATGTTGAAGCGTTCGTTTCCAGTAACAGTTTGTATTTTGGCGTTCCACTCTGTTTTCTCCTATAGTGATAGATGTATTTGGAACTCTAAATCAAACACGGTTTGTGCTAGCTTCTTGAAACTTGACACAGTAAAGCAGTTTCACGTTCTATCTCTATGTTTTGTTTCCTCTTGATGTAGCCCTAAGCAGTGACTGGCGAGAAACACTTTCATGGAAAGGGGTTGCCAAGCTTCCAAAAATTACGAGTCTCCAGAAATCTCAGCAAATATTTTTTCACCCAAACTGGATGATACTTTCAGGTAATGATCAGTACACTAAGCCCACTTGGTTCCCCCAATTTCGTTCTTCTATGTTGAAGCGTTCGTTTCCAGTAACAGTTTGAATTTTGGCGTTTCACTCTGTTTTCTCCTATAGTGATAGATGTATTTGGAACTCTAAATCAAACACGGTTTGTGCTAGCTTCTTGAAACTTGACACAGTAAAGCAGTTTCACATTCTAAGTCTATGTTTTGTTTCCTTTTCATGTAGCCCTAAGCAGTGAATGGCGAGAAACACTTTCATTGAAAGGGGTTGTAAGCTTCCAAAAATTACGAATCTCCAGAAATCTCAGCAAATATTTTTAAAACCAAACTGGATGATACTTTCAGGTAATGATCAGTACACTAAGCCCACTTGGTACCCCAAATTTCATTCTTCTATGTTGAAGCGTTCGTTTCCAGTAACAGTTTGAATTTTGGTGTTCCACTCTGTTTTCTCCTATAGTGATAGATGTATTTGGAACTCTAAATCAAACACGGTTTGTGCTAGCTTCTTGAAACTTGACACAGTAAAGCAGTTTCACATTCTAAGTCTATGTTTTGTTTCCTTTTCATGTAGCCCTAGGCAGTGACTGGCGAGAAACACTTTCATTGAAAGGGGTTGCAAGCTTCCAAAAATTACGAGTCTCCAGAAATCTCAGCAAATATTTTTTCACCCAAACTGGATGATACATTCAGGTAATGATCAGTACACTAAGCCCACTTGGTTCCCCAAATTTCGTTCTTCTATGTTGAAGCGTTCGTTTCCAGTAACAGTTTCCATTCTGGCATTTCACTCTGTTTTCTCCTATATTGATAGATGTATTTGGAACTCTAAATCAAACACGGTTTGTGCTAGCTTCTTGAAACTTGACACAGTAAAGCAGTTTCACGTTCTATCTCTATGTTTTCTTTCCTCTTTATGTAGCCCTAAGCAGTGACTGGCGAGAAACACTTTCATGGAAAGGGGTTGCCAAGCTTCCAAAAATTACGAGTCTCCAGAAATCTCAGCAAATATTTTTTCACCCAAACTGGATGATACTTTCAGGTAATGATTAGTACTCTAAGCCCAGTTCGTTCCCCAAAATTTCGTTCTTCTATGTTGAAGCGTTCGTTTCCAGTAACAGTTTGAATTTTGGCGTTTCACTCTGTTTTCTCCTATAGTGATAGATGTATTTGGAACTCTAAATCAAACACGGTTTGTGCTAGCTTCTTGAAACTTGACACAGTAAAGCAGTTTCACATTCTAAGTCTATGTTTTGTTTCCTTTTCATGTAGCCCTAAGCAGTGAATGGCGAGAAACACTTTCATTGAAAGGGGTTGCAAGCTTCCAAAAATTACGAGTCTCCAGAAATTTCAGCAAATATTTTTCACCCAAACTGGATGATACTTTTAGGTAATGATCAGTACACTAATCCCACTTGGTTCCCCAAATTTCGTTCTTCTATGTTGAAGCGTTCGTTTCCAGTAACAGTTTCCATTCTGGCATTTCACTCTGTTTTCTCCTATAGTGATAGATGTATTTGGAACTCTAAATCAAACATTGTGCTAGCTTCTTGAAACTTGACACAGTAAAGCAGTTTCACATTCTAACTCTATGTTTTGTTTCCTTTTCATGTAGCCCTAAGCAGTGACTGGCGAGAAACACTTTCATTGAAAGGGGTTGCAAGCTTCCAAAAATTACGAGTCTCCAGAAATTTCAGCAAATATTTTTCACCCAAACTGGATGATACTTTTAGGTAATGATCAGTACACTAATCCCACTTGGTTCCCCAAATTTCGTTCTTCTATGTTGAAGCGTTCGTTTCCAGTAACAGTTTCCATTCTGGCATTTCACTCTGTTTTCTCCTATAGTGATAGATGTATTTGGAACTCTAAATCAAACATTGTGCTAGCTTCTTGAAACTTGACACAGTAAAGCAGTTTCACATTCTAACTCTACGTTTTGTTTTCTTTTCATGTAGCCCTAAGCAGTGACTGGCGAGAAACACTTTCATTGAAAGGGGTTGCCAAGCTTCCAAAAATTACGAGTCTCCAGAAATCTCAGCAAATATTTTTAAAACCAAACTGGATGATACTTTCAGGTAATGATCAGTACACTAAGCCCACTTGGTTCCCCAAATTTCGTTCTTCTATGTTGAAGCGTTCGTTTCCAGTAACAGTTTGTATTTTGGCGTTCCACTCTGTTTTCTCCTATAGTGATAGATGTATTTGGAACTCTAAATCAAACACGGTTTGTGCTAGCTTCTTGAAACTTGACACAGTAAAGCAGTTTCACGTTCTATCTCTATGTTTTGTTTCCTCTTGTTGTAGCCCTAAGCAGTGAATGGCGAGAAACACTTTCATGGAAAGGGGTTGCCAAGCTTCCAAAAATTACGAGTCTCCAGAAATCTCAGCAAATATTTTTTCACCCAAACTGGATGATACTTTCAGGTAATGATCAGTACACTAAGCCCACTTGGTTCCCCAAATTTCGTTCTTCTATGTTGAAGCGTTCGTTTCCAGTAACAGTTTGAATTTTGGCGTTTCACTCTGTTTTCTCCTATAGTGATAGATGTATTTGGAACTCTAAATCAAACACGGTTTGTGCTAGCTTCTTGAAACTTGACACAGTAAAGCAGTTTCACATTCTAAGTCTATGTTTTGTTTCCTTTTCATGTAGCCCTAAGCAGTGATTGGCGAGAAACACTTTCATTGAAAGGGGTTGCAAGCTTCCAAAAATTACGAGTCTCCAGAAATCTCAGCAAATATTTTTAAAACCAAACTGGATGATACTTTTAGGTAATGATCAGTACACTAATCCCACTTGGTTCCCCAAATTTCGTTCTTCTATGTTGAAGCGTTCGTTTCCAGTAACAGTTTGAATTTTGTCGTTTCACTCTGTTTTCTCCTATATTGATAGATGTATTTGGAACTCTAAATCAAACACGGTTTGTGCTAGCTTCTTGAAACTTGACACAGTAAAGCAGTTTCACGTTCTATCTCTATGTTTTGTTTCCTCTTGATGTAGCCCTAAGCAGTGACTGGCGAGAAACACTTTCATGGAAAGGGGTTGCCAAGCTTCCAAAAATTACGAGTCTCCAGAAATCTCAGCAAATATTTTTTCACCCAAACTGGATGATACTTTCAGGTAATGATCAGTACACTAAGCCCACTTGGTTCCCCAAATTTCGTTCTTCTATGTTGAAGCGTTCGTTTCCAGTAACAGTTTGAATTTTGGCGTTTCACTCTTTTTTCTCCTATAGTGATAGATGTATTTGGAACTCTAAATCAAACACGGTTTGTACTAGCTTCTTGAAACTTGACACAGTAAAGCAGTTTCACATTCTAAGTCTATGTTTTGTTTCCTTTTCATGTAGCCCTAGGCAGTGACTGGCGAGAAACACTTTCATTGAAAGGGGTTGCAAGCTTCCAAAAATTACGAGTCTCCAGAAATCTCAGCAAATATTTTTTCACCCAAACTGGATGATACATTCAGGTAATGATCAGTACACTAAGCCCACTTGGTTCCCCAAATTTCGTTCTTCTATGTTGAAGCGTTCGTTTCCAGTAACAGTTTCCATTCTGGCATTTCACTCTGTTTTCTCCTATATTGATAGATGTATTTGGAACTCTAAATCAAACACGGTTTGTGCTAGCTTCTTGAAACTTGACACAGTAAAGCAGTTTCACGTTCTATCTCTATGTTTTCTTTCCTCTTTATGTAGCCCTATGCAGTGACTGGAGAGAAACACTTTCATGGAAAGGGGTTGCCAAGCTTCCAAAAATTACGAGTCTCCAGAAATCTCAGCAAATATTTTTTCACCCAAACTGGATGATACTTTCAGGTAATGATTAGTACTCTAAGCCCAGTTCGTTCCCCAAAATTCGTTCTTCTATGTTGAAGCGTTCGTTTCCAGTAACAGTTTGAATTTTGGCGTTTCACTCTGTTTTCTCCTATAGTGATAGATGTATTTGGAACTCTAAATCAAACACGGTTTGTGCTAGCTTCTTGAAACTTGACACAGTAAAGCAGTTTCACATTCTAACTCTATGTTTTGTTTCCTTTTCATGTAGCCCTAAGCAGTGACTGGCGAGAAACACTTTCATTGAAAGGGGTTGCAAGCTTCCAAAAATTACGAGTCTCCAGAAATCTCAGCAAATATTTTTCACCCAAACTGGATGATACTTTTAGGTAATGATCAGTACACTAATCCCACTTGGTTCCCCAAATTTCGTTCTTCTATGTTGAAGCGTTCGTTTCCAGTAACAGTTTCCATTCTGGCATTTCACTCTGTTTTCTCCTATAGTGATAGATGTATTTGGAACTCTAAATCAAACATTGTGCTAGCTTCTTGAAACTTGACACAGTAAAGCAGTTTCACATTCTAACTCTATGTTTTGTTTCCTTTTCATGTAGCCCTAAGCAGTGACTGGCGAGAAACACTTTCATTGAAAGGGGTTGCAAGCTTCCAAAAATTACGAGTCTCCAGAAATTTCAGCAAATATTTTTCACCCAAACTGGATGATACTTTTAGGTAATGATCAGTACACTAATCCCACTTGGTTCCCCAAATTTCGTTCTTCTATGTTGAAGCGTTCGTTTCCAGTAACAGTTTCCATTCTGGCATTTCACTCTGTTTTCTCCTATAGTGATAGATGTATTTGGAACTCTAAATCAAACATTGTGCTAGCTTCTTGAAACTTGACACAGTAAAGCAGTTTCACATTCTAACTCTACGTTTTGTTTTCTTTTCATGTAGCCCTAAGCAGTGACTGGCGAGAAACACTTTCATTGAAAGGGGTTGCAAGCTTCCAAAAATTACGAGTCTCCAGAAATCTCAGCAAATATTTTTTCACCCAAACTGGATGATACTTTCAGGTAATGATCAGTACACTAAGCCCACTTGGTTCCCCAAATTTCGTTCTTCTATGTTGAAGCGTTCGTTTCCAGTAACAGTTTCCATTCTGGCATTTCACTCTGTTTTCTCCTATAGTGATAGATGTATTTGGAACTCTAAATCAAACACGGTTTGTGCTAGCTTCTTGAAACTTGACACAGTAAAGCAGTTTCACATTCTAACTCTACGTTTTGTTTTCTTTTCATGTAGCCCTAAGCAGTGACTGGCGAGAAACACTTTCATTGAAAGGGGTTGCCAAGCTTCCAAAAATTACGAGTCTCCAGAAATCTCAGCAAATATTTTTAAAACCAAACTGGATGATACTTTCAGGTAATGATCAGTACACTAAGCCCACTTGGTTCCCCAAATTTCGTTCTTCTATGTTGAAGCGTTCGTTTCCAGTAACAGTTTGTATTTTGGCGTTCCACTCTGTTTTCTCCTATAGTGATAGATGTATTTGGAACTCTAAATCAAACACGGTTTGTGCTAGCTTCTTGAAACTTGACACAGTAAAGCAGTTTCACATTCTATCTCTATGTTTTGTTTCCTCTTGATGTAGCCCTAAGCAGTGACTGGCGAGAAACACTTTCATGGAAAGGGGTTGCCAAGCTTCCAAAAATTACGAGTCTCCAGAAATCTCAGCAAATATTTTTTCACCCAAACTGGATGATACTTTCAGGTAATGATCAGTACACTAAGCCCACTTGGTTCCCCCAATTTCGTTCTTCTATGTTGAAGCGTTCGTTTCCAGTAACAGTTTGAATTTTGGCGTTTCACTCTGTTTTCTCCTATAGTGATAGATATATTTGGAACTCTAAATCAAACACGGTTTGTGCTAGCTTCTTGAAACTTGACACAGTAAAGCAGTTTCACATTCTAAGTCTATGTTTTGTTTCCTTTTCATGTAGCCCTAAGCAGTGAATGGCGAGAAGCACTTTCATTGAAAGGGGTTGTAAGCTTCCAAAAATTACGAATCTCCAGAAATCTCAGCAAATATTTTTAAAACCAAACTGGATGATACTTTCAGGTAATGATCAGTACACTAAGCCCACTTGGTACCCCAAATTTCTTTCTTCTATGTTGAAGCGTTCGTTTCCAGTAACAGTTTGAATTTTGGTGTTCCACTCTGTTTTCTCCTATAGTGATAGATGTATTTGGAACTCTAAATCAAACACGGTTTGTGCTAGCTTCTTGAAACTTGACACAGTAAAGCAGTTTCACATTCTAACTCTATGTTTTGTTTCCTTTTCATGTAGCCCTAGGCAGTGACTGGCGAGAAACAGTTTCATTGAAAGGGGTTGCAAGCTTCCAAAAATTACGAGTCTCCAGAAATCTCAGCAAATATTTTTTCACCCAAACTGGATGATACATTCAGGTAATGATCAGTACACTAATCCCACTTGGTTCCCCAAATTTCGTTCTTCTATGTTGAAGCGTTCGTTTCCAGTAACAGTTTCCATTCTGGCATTTCACTCTGTTTTCTCCTATATTGATAGATGTATTTGGAACTCTAAATCAAACACGGTTTGTGCTAGCTTCTTGAAACTTGACACAGTAAAGCAGTTTCACATTCTATCTCTATGTTTTCTTTCCTCTTTATGTAGCCCTATGCAGTGACTGGCGAGAAACACTTTCATGGAAAGGGGTTCCCAAGCTTCCATAAATTACGAGTCTCCAGAAATCTCAGCAAATATTTTTTCACCCAAACTGGATGATACTTTCAGGTAATGATTAGTACTCTAAGCCCAGTTCGTTCCCCAAAATTTCGTTCTTCTATGTTGAAGCGTTCGTTTCCAGTAACAGTTTGAATTTTGGCGTTTCACTCTGTTTTCTCCTATAGTGATAGATGTATTTGGAACTCTAAATCAAACACGGTTTGTGCTAGCTTCTTGAAACTTGACACAGTAAAGCAGTTTCACATTCTAACTCTATGTTTTGTTTCCTTTTCATGTAGCCCTAAGCAGTGACTGGCGAGAAACACTTTCATTGAAAGGGGTTGCAAGCTTCCAAAAATTACGAGTCTCCAGAAATTTCAGCAAATATTTTTCACCCAAACTGGATGATACTTTTAGGTAATGATCAGTACACTAATCCCACTTGGTTCCCCAAATTTCGTTCTTCTATGTTGAAGCGTTCGTTTCCAGTAACAGTTTCCATTCTGGCATTTCACTCTGTTTTCTCCTATAGTGATAGATGTATTTGGAACTCTAAATCAAACATTGTGCTAGCTTCTTGAAACTTGACACAGTAAAGCAGTTTCACATTCTAACTCTATGTTTTGTTTCCTTTTCATGTAGCCCTAAGCAGTGACTGGCGAGAAACACTTTCATTGAAAGGGGTTGCAAGCTTCCAAAAATTACGAGTCTCCAGAAATTTCAGCAAATATTTTTCACCCAAACTGGATGATACTTTTAGGTAATGATCAGTACACTAATCCCACTTGGTTCCCCAAATTTCGTTCTTCTATGTTGAAGCGTTCGTTTCCAGTAACAGTTTCCATTCTGGCATTTCACTCTGTTTTCTCCTATAGTGATAGATGTATTTGGAACTCTAAATCAAACATTGTGCTAGCTTCTTGAAACTTGACACAGTAAAGCAGTTTCACATTCTAACTCTACGTTTTGTTTTCTTTTCATGTAGCCCTAAGCAGTGACTGGCGAGAAACACTTTCATTGAAAGGGGTTGCCAAGCTTCCAAAAATTACGAGTCTCCAGAAATCTCAGCAAATATTTTTAAAACCAAACTGGATGATACTTTCAGGTAATGATCAGTACACTAAGCCCACTTGGTTCCCCAAATTTCGTTCTTCTATGTTGAAGCGTTCGTTTCCAGTAACAGTTTGTATTTTGGCGTTCCACTCTGTTTTCTCCTATAGTGATAGATGTATTTGGAACTCTAAATCAAACACGGTTTGTGCTAGCTTCTTGAAACTTGACACAGTAAAGCAGTTTCACGTTCTATCTCTATGTTTTGTTTCCTCTTGTTGTAGCCCTAAGCAGTGAATGGCGAGAAACACTTTCATGGAAAGGGGTTGCCAAGCTTCCAAAAATTACGAGTCTCCAGAAATCTCAGCAAATATTTTTTCACCCATACTGGATGATACTTTCAGGTAATGATCAGTACACTAAGCCCACTTGGTTCCCCAAATTTCGTTCTTCTATGTTGAAGCGTTCGTTTCCAGTAACAGTTTGAATTTTGGCGTTTCACTCTGTTTTCTCCTATAGTGATAGATGTATTTGGAACTCTAAATCAAACACGGTTTGTGCTAGCTTCTTGAAACTTGACACAGTAAAGCAGTTTCACATTCTAAGTCTATGTTTTGTTTCCTTTTCATGTAGCCCTAAGCAGTGATTGGCGAGAAACACTTTCATTGAAAGGGGTTGCAAGCTTCCAAAAATTACGAGTCTCCAGAAATCTCAGCAAATATTTTTAAAACCAAACTGGATGATACTTTTAGGTAATGATCAGTACACTAATCCCACTTGGTTCCCCAAATTTCGTTCTTCTATGTTGAAGCGTTCGTTTCCAGTAACAGTTTGAATTTTGTCGTTTCACTCTGTTTTCTCCTATATTGATAGATGTATTTGGAACTCTAAATCAAACATGGTTTGTGCTAGCTTCTTGAAACTTGACACAGTAAAGCAGTTTCACGTTCTATCTCTATGTTTTGTTTCCTCTTGATGTAGCCCTAAGCAGTGACTGGCGAGAAACACTTTCATGGAAAGGGGTTGCCAAGCTTCCAAAAATTACGAGTCTCCAGAAATCTCAGCAAATATTTTTTCACCCAAACTGGATGATACTTTCAGGTAATGATCAGTACACTAAGCCCACTTGGTTCCCCAAATTTCGTTCTTCTATGTTGAAGCGTTCGTTTCCAGTAACAGTTTGAATTTTGGCGTTTCACTCTTTTTTCTCCTATAGTGATAGATGTATTTGGAACTCTAAATCAAACACGGTTTGTACTAGCTTCTTGAAACTTGACACAGTAAAGCAGTTTCACATTCTAAGTCTATGTTTTGTTTCCTTTTCATGTAGCCCTAAGCAGTGAATGGCTAGAAACACTTTCATTGAAAGGGGTTGCAAGCTTCCAAAAATTACGAGTCTCCAGAAATCTCAGCAAATATTTTTTCACCCAAACTGGATGATACTTTCAGGTAATGATCAGTACACTAAGCCCACTTGGTTCTCCAAATTTCGTTCTTCTATGTTCAAGCGTTCGTTTCCAGTAACAGTTTCCATTCTGGCATTTCACTCTGTTTTCTCCTATATTGAAAGATGTATTTGGAGCTCTAAATCAAACACGGTTTGTGTTAGCTTCTTGAAACTTGACACAGTAAAGCAGTTTCACATTCTAACTCTATGTTTTGTTTTCTTTTAATGTAGCCCTAAGCAGTGACTGGCGAGAAACACTTTCATTGAAAGGGGTTGCCAAGCTTCCAAAAATTACGAGTCTCCAGAAATCTCAGCAAATATTTTTTCACCCAAACTGGATGATACTTTCAGGTAATGATCAGTACACTAAGCCCACTTGGTTCCCCAAATTTCGTTCTTCTATGTTGAAGCGTTCGTTTCCAGTAACAGTTTGTATTTTGGCGTTCCACTCTGTTTTCTCCTATAGTGATAGATGTATTTGGAACTCTAAATCAAACACGGTTTGTGCTAGCTTCTTGAAACTTGACACAGTAAAGCAGTTTCACGTTCTATCTCTATGTTTTGTTTCCTCTTGATGTAGCCCTAAGCAGTGACTGGCGAGAAACACTTTCATGGAAAGGGGTTGCCAAGCTTCCAAAAATTACGAGTCTCCAGAAATCTCAGCAAATATTTTTTCACCCAAACTGGATGATACTTTCAGGTAATGATCAGTACACTAAGCCCACTTGGTTCCCCAAATTTCGTTCTTCTATGTTGAAGCGTTCGTTTCCAGTAACAGTTTGAATTTTGGCGTTTCACTCTGTTTTCTCCTATAGTGATAGATGTATTTGGAACTCTAAATCAAACACGGTTTGTGCTAGCTTCTTGAAACGTGACACAGTAAAGCAGTTTCACATTCTAAGTCTATGTTTTGTTTCCTTTTCATGTAGCCCTAAGCAGTGAATGGCGAGAAACACTTTCATTGAAAGGGGTTGCAAGCTTCCAAAAATTACGAATCTCCAGAAATCTCAGCAAATATTTTTAAAACCAAACTGGATGATACTGTCAGGTAATGATCAGTACACTAAGCCCACTTGGTACCCCAAATTTCGTTCTTCTATGTTGAAGCGTTCGTTTCCAGTAACAGTTTGAATTTTGGTGTTCCACTCTGTTTTCTCCTATAGTGATAGATGTATTTGGAACTCTAAATCAAACACGGTTTGTGCTAGCTTCTTGAAACTTGACACAGTAAAGCAGTTTCACATTCTAACTCTATGTTTTGTTTCCTTTTCATGTAGCCCTAAGCAGTGACTGGCGAGAAACACTTTCATTGAAAGGGGTTGCAAGCTTCCAAAAATTACGAGTCTCCAGAAATTTCAGCAAATATTTTTCACCCAAACTGGATGATACTTTTAGGTAATGATCAGTACACTAATCCCACTTGGTTCCCCAAATTTCGTTCTTCTATGTTGAAGCGTTCGTTTCCAGTAACAGTTTCCATTCTGGCATTTCACTCTGTTTTCTCCTATAGTGATAGATGAATTTGGAACTCTAAATCAAACATTGTGCTAGCTTCTTGAAACTTGACACAGTAAAGCAGTTTCACATTCTAACTCTATGTTTTGTTTCCTTTTCATGTAGCCCTAAGCAGTGACTGGCGAGAAACACTTTCATTGAAAGGGGTTGCAAGCTTCCAAAAATTACGAGTCTCCAGAAATTTCAGCAAATATTTTTCACCCAAACTGGATGATACTTTTAGGTAATGATCAGTACACTAATCCCACTTGGTTCCCCAAATTTCGTTCTTCTATGTTGAAGCGTTCGTTTCCAGTAACAGTTTCCATTCTGGCATTTCACTCTGTTTTCTCCTATAGTGATAGATGTATTTGGAACTCTAAATCAAACATTGTGCTAGCTTCTTGAAACTTGACACAGTAAAGCAGTTTCACATTCTAACTCTACGTTTTGTTTTCTTTTCATGTAGCCCTAAGCAGTGACTGGCGAGAAACACTTTCATTGAAAGGGGTTGCAAGCTTCCAAAAATTACGAGTCTCCAGAAATCTCAGCAAATATTTTTTCACCCAAACTGGATGATACTTTCAGGTAATGATCAGTACACTAAGCCCACTTGGTTCCCCAAATTTCGTTCTTCTATGTTGAAGCGTTCGTTTCCAGTAACAGTTTCCATTCTGGCATTTCACTCTGTTTTCTCCTATAGTGATAGATGTATTTGGAACTCTAAATCAAACACGGTTTGTGCTAGCTTCTTGAAACTTGACACAGTAAAGCAGTTTCACGTTCTATCTCTATGTTTTGTTTCCTCTTGATGTAGCCCTAAGCAGTGACTGGCGAGAAACACTTTCATGGAAAGGGGTTGCCAAGCTTCCAAAAATTACGAGTCTCCAGAAATCTCAGCAAATATTTTTTCACCCAAACTGGATGATACTTTCAGGTAATGATCAGTACACTAAGCCCACTTGGTTCCCCAAATTTCGTTCTTCTATGTTGAAGCGTTCGTTTCCAGTAACAGTTTGAATTTTGTCGTTTCACTCTGTTTTCTCCTATAGTGATAGATGTATTTGGAACTCTAAATCAAACACGGTTTGTGCTAGCTTCTTGAAACTTGACACAGTAAAGCAGTTTCACATTCTAAGTCTATGTTTTGTTTCCTTTTCATGTAGCCCTAAGCAGTGAATGGCGAGAAACACTTTCATTGAAAGGGGTTGCAAGCTTCCAAAAATTACGAGTCTCCAGAAATCTCAGCAAATATTTTTAAAACCAAACTGGATGATACTTTTAGGTAATGATCAGTACACTAATCCCACTTGGTTCCCCAAATTTCGTTCTTCTATGTTGAAGCGTTCGTTTCCAGTAACAGTTTGAATTTTGTCGTTTCACTCTGTTTTCTCCTATATTGATAGATGTATTTGGAACTCTAAATCAAACACGGTTTGTGCTAGCTTCTTGAAACTTGACACAGTAAAGCAGTTTCACGTTCTATCTCTATGTTTTGTTTCCTCTTGATGTAGCCCTAAGCAGTGACTGGCGAGAAACACTTTCATGGAAAGGGGTTGCCAAGCTTCCAAAAATTACGAGTCTCCAGAAATCTCAGCAAATATTTTTTCACCCAAACTGGATGATACTTTCAGGTAATGATCAGTACACTAAGCCCACTTGGTTCCCCAAATTTCGTTCTTCTATGTTGAAGCGTTCGTTTCCAGTAACAGTTTGAATTTTGGCGTTTCACTCTGTTTTCTCCTATAGTGATAGATGTATTTGGAACTCTAAATCAAACACGGTTTGTGCTAGCTTCTTGAAACGTGACACAGTAAAGCAGTTTCACATTCTAAGTCTATGTTTTGTTTCCTTTTCATGTAGCCCTAAGCAGTGAATGGCGAGAAACACTTTCATTGAAAGGGGTTGCAAGCTTCCAAAAATTACGAATCTCCAGAAATCTCAGCAAATATTTTTAAAACCAAACTGGATGATACTGTCAGGTAATGATCAGTACACTAAGCCCACTTGGTACCCCAAATTTCGTTCTTCTATGTTGAAGCGTTCGTTTCCAGTAACAGTTTGAATTTTGGTGTTCCACTCTGTTTTCTCCTATAGTGATAGATGTATTTGGAACTCTAAATCAAACACGGTTTGTGCTAGCTTCTTGAAACTTGACACAGTAAAGCAGTTTCACATTCTAACTCTATGTTTTGTTTCCTTTTCATGTAGCCCTAAGCAGTGACTGGCGAGAAACACTTTCATTGAAAGGGGTTGCAAGATTCCAAAAATTACGAGTCTCCAGAAATTTCAGCAAATATTTTTCACCCAAACTGGATGATACTTTTAGGTAATGATCAGTACACTAATCCCACTTGGTTCCCCAAATTTCGTTCTTCTATGTTGAAGCGTTCGTTTCCAGTAACAGTTTCCATTCTGGCATTTCACTCTGTTTTCTCCTATAGTGATAGATGAATTTGGAACTCTAAATCAAACATTGTGCTAGCTTCTTGAAACTTGACACAGTAAAGCAGTTTCACATTCTAACTCTATGTTTTGTTTCCTTTTCATGTAGCCCTAAGCAGTGACTGGCGAGAAACACTTTCATTGAAAGGGGTTGCAAGCTTCCAAAAATTACGAGTCTCCAGAAATTTCAGCAAATATTTTTCACCCAAACTGGATGATACTTTTAGGTAATGATCAGTACACTAATCCCACTTGGTTCCCCAAATTTCGTTCTTCTATGTTGAAGCGTTCGTTTCCAGTAACAGTTTCCATTCTGGCATTTCACTCTGTTTTCTCCTATAGTGATAGATGTATTTGGAACTCTAAATCAAACATTGTGCTAGCTTCTTGAAACTTGACACAGTAAAGCAGTTTCACATTCTAACTCTACGTTTTGTTTTCTTTTCATGTAGCCCTAAGCAGTGACTGGCGAGAAACACTTTCATTGAAAGGGGTTGCAAGCTTCCAAAAATTACGAGTCTCCAGAAATCTCAGCAAATATTTTTTCACCCAAACTGGATGATACTTTCAGGTAATGATCAGTACACTAAGCCCACTTGGTTCCCCAAATTTCGTTCTTCTATGTTGAAGCGTTCGTTTCCAGTAACAGTTTCCATTCTGGCATTTCACTCTGTTTTCTCCTATAGTGATAGATGTATTTGGAACTCTAAATCAAACACGGTTTGTGCTAGCTTCTTGAAACTTGACACAGTAAAGCAGTTTCACGTTCTATCTCTATGTTTTGTTTCCTCTTGATGTAGCCCTAAGCAGTGACTGGCGAGAAACACTTTCATGGAAAGGGGTTGCCAAGCTTCCAAAAATTACGAGTCTCCAGAAATCTCAGCAAATATTTTTTCACCCAAACTGGATGATACTTTCAGGTAATGATCAGTACACTAAGCCCACTTGGTTCCCCAAATTTCGTTCTTCTATGTTGAAGCGTTCGTTTCCAGTAACAGTTTGAATTTTGGCGTTTCACTCTGTTTTCTCCTATAGTGATAGATGTATTTGGAACTCTAAATCAAACACGGTTTGTGCTAGCTTCTTGAAACTTGACACAGTAAAGCAGTTTCACATTCTAAGTCTATGTTTTGTTTCCTTTTCATGTAGCCCTAAGCAGTGAATGGCGAGAAACACTTTCATTGAAAGGGGTTGCAAGCTTCCAAAAATTACGAGTCTCCAGAAATCTCAGCAAATATTTTTAAAACCAAACTGGATGATACTTTTAGGTAATGATCAGTACACTAATCCCACTTGGTTCCCCAAATTTCGTTCTTCTATGTTGAAGCGTTCGTTTCCAGTAACAGTTTGAATTTTGTCGTTTCACTCTGTTTTCTCCTATATTGATAGATGTATTTGGAACTCTAAATCAAACACGGTTTGTGCTAGCTTCTTGAAACTTGACACAGTAAAGCAGTTTCACGTTCTATCTCTATGTTTTGTTTCCTCTTGATGTAGCCCTAAGCAGTGACTGGCGAGAAACACTTTCATGGAAAGGGGTTGCCAAGCTTCCAAAAATTACGAGTCTCCAGAAATCTCAGCAAATATTTTTTCACCCAAACTGGATGATACTTTCAGGTAATGATCAGTACACTAAGCCCACTTGGTTCCCCAAATTTCGTTCTTCTATGTTGAAGCGTTCGTTTCCAGTAACAGTTTGAATTTTGGCGTTTCACTCTTTTTTCTCCTATAGTGATAGATGTATTTGGAACTCTAAATCAAACACGGTTTGTACTAGCTTCTTGAAACTTGACACAGTAAAGCAGTTTCACATTCTAAGTCTATGTTTTGTTTCCTTTTCATGTAGCCCTAAGCAGTGAATGGCTAGAAACACTTTCATTGAAAGGGGTTGCAAGCTTCCAAAAATTACGAGTCTCCAGAAATCTCAGCAAATATTTTTTCACCCAAACTGGATGATACTTTCAGGTAATGATCAGTACACTAAGCCCACTTGGTTCTCCAAATTTCGTTCTTCTATGTTGAAGCGTTCGTTTCCAGTAACAGTTTCGATTCTGGCATTTCACTCTGTTTTCTCCTATATTGATAGATGTATTTGGAACTCTAAATCAAACATGGTTTGTGCTAGCTTCTTGAAACTTGACACAGTAAAGCAGTTTCACGTTCTATCTCTATGTTTTGTTTCCTCTTGATGTAGCCCTAAGCAGTGACTGGCGAGAAACACTTTCATGGAAAGGGGTTGCCAAGCTTCCAAAAATTACGAGTCTCCAGAAATCTCAGCAAATATTTTTTCACCCAAACTGGATGATACTTTCAGGTAATGATCAGTACACTAAGCCCACTTGGTTCCCCAAATTTCGTTCTTCTATGTTGAAGCGTTCGTTTCCAGTAACAGTTTGAATTTTGGCGTTTCACTCTGTTTTCTCCTATAGTGATAGATGTATTTGGAACTCTAAATCAAACACGGTTTGTACTAGCTTCTTGAAACTTGACACAGTAAAGCAGTTTCACATTCTAACTCTATGTTTTGTTTCCTTTTCATGTAGCCCTAAGCAGTGACTGGCGAGAAACACTTTCATTGAAAGGGGTTGCAAGCTTCCAAAAATTACGAGTCTCCAGAAATCTCAGCAAATATTTTTAAAACCAAACTGGATGATACTTTTAGGTAATGATCAGTACACTAATCCCACTTGGTTCCCCAAATTTCGTTCTTCTATGTTGAAGCGTTCGTTTCCAGTAACAGTTTGAATTTTGGCGTTTCACTCTGTTTTCTCCTATAGTGATAGATGTATTTGGAACTCTAAATCAAACACGGTTTGTACTAGCTTCTTGAAACTTGACACAGTAAAGCAGTTTCACATTCTAAGTCTATGTTTTTTTTCCTTTTCATGTAGCCCTAAGCAGTGAATGGCTAGAAACACTTTAATTGAAAGGGGTTGCAAGGTTCCAAAAATTACGAGTCTCCAGAAATCTCAGCAAATATTTTTTCACCCAAACTGGACGATACTTTCAGGTAATGATCAGTACACTAAGCCCACTTGGTTCTCCAAATTTCGTTCTTGTATGTTGAAGCGTTCGTTTCCAGTAACAGTTTCCATTCTGGCATTTCACTCTGTTTTCTCCTATATTGAAAGATGTATTTGGAGCTCTAAATCAAACACGGTTTGTGTTAGCTTCTTGAAACTTGACACAGTAAAGCAGTTTCACATTCTAACTCTATGTTTTGTTTCCTTTTCATGTATCCGTAAGCAGTGACTGGCGAGAAACACTTTCATTGAAAGGGGTTGCAGCTTCCAAATATTACGAGTCTCCAGAAATCTCAGCAAATATTTTTCACCCAAACTGGATGATACTTTCAGGTAATGATCAGTACACTAAGCCCACTTGGTTCCCCAAATTTCGTTCTTCTATGTTGAAGCGGTCGTTTCCAGTAACAGTTTGAATTTTGTCGATCCACTCTGTTTTCTCCTATATTGATAGATGTATTTGGAACTCTAAATCAAACACGGTTTGTGCTAGCTTCTTGAAACGTGGCACAGTAAAGCAGTTTCACGTTCTATCTCTATGTTTTCTTTCCTCTTTATGTAGCCCTATGCAGTGACTGGCGAGAAACACTTTCATGGAAAGGGGTTGCCAAGCTTCCAAAAATTACGAGTCTCCAGAAATCTCAGCAAATATTTTTTCACCCAAACTGGATGATACTTTCAGGTAATGATCAGTACTCTAAGCCCACTTGGTTCCCCAAAATTCGTTCTTCTATGTTGAAGCGATCGTTTCCAGTAACAATTTGAATTTTGGCGTTTCACTCTGTTTTCTCCTATAGTGATAGATGTATTTGGAACTCTAAATCAAACACGGTTTGTGCTAGCTTCTTGAAACTTGACACAGTAAAGCAGTTTCACATTCTAACTCTATGTTTTGTTTCCTTTTCATGTAGCCCTAAGCAGTGACTGGCGAGAAACACTTACATTGAAAGGGGTTGCAAGCTTCCAAAAATTACGAGTCTCCAGAAATTTCAGCAAATATTTTTCACCCAAACTGGATGATACTTTTAGGTAATGATCAGTACACTAATCCCACTTGGTTCCCCAAATTTCGTTCTTCTATGTTGAAGCGTTCGTTTCCAGTAACAGTTTCCATTCTGGCATTTCACTCTGTTTTCTCCTATAGTGATAGATGTATTTGGAACTCTAAATCAAACATTGTGCTAGCTTCTTGAAACTTGACACAGTAAAGCAGTTTCACATTCTAACTCTACGTTTTGTTTTCTTTTCATGTAGCCCTAAGCAGTGACTGGCGAGAAACACTTTAATTGAAAGGGGTTGCAAGCTTCCAAAAATTACGAGTCTCCAGAAATCTCAGCAAATATTTTTTCACCCAAACTGGATGATACTTTCAGGTAATGATCAGTACACTAATCCCACTTGGTTCCCCAAATTTCGTTCTTCTATGTTGAAGCGTTCGTTTCCAGTAACAGTTTCCATTCTGGCATTTCACTCTGTTTTCTCCTATAGTGATAGATGTATTTGGAACTCTAAATCAAACACGGTTTGTGCTAGCTTCTTGAAACTTGACACAGTAAAGCCGTTTCACATTCTAACTCTACGTTTTGTTTTCTTTTCATGTAGCCCTAAGCAGTGACTGACGAGAAACACTTTCATTGAAAGGGGTTGCCAAGCTTCCAAAAATTACGAGTCTCCAGAAATCTCAGCAAATATTTTTAAAACCAAACTGGATGATACTTTCAGGTAATGATCAGTACACTAAGCCCACTTGGTTCCCCAAATTTCGTTCTTCTATGTTGAAGCGTTCGTTTCCAGTAACAGTTTGTATTTTGGCGTTCCACTCTGTTTTCTCCTATAGTGATAGATGTATTTGGAACTCTAAATCAAACACGGTTTGTGCTAGCTTCTTGAAACTTGACACAGTAAAGCAGTTTCACATTCTAACTCTATGTTTTGTTTCCTTTTCATGTAGCCCTAAGCAGTGACTGGCGAGAAACACTTTCATTGAAAGGGGTTGCAAGCTTCCAAAAATTACGACTCTCCAGAAATCTCAGCAAATATTTTTTCACCCAAACTGGATGATACATTCAGGTAATGATCAGTACACTAAGCCCACTTGGTGCCCCAAATTTCGTTCTTCTATGTTGAAGCGTTCGTTTCCAGTAACAGTTTGAATTTTGGCGTTTCACTCTTTTTTCTCCTATAGTGATAGATGTATTTGGAACTCTAAATCAAACACGGTTTGTACTAGCTTCTTGAAACTTGACACAGTAAAGCAGTTTCACATTCTAAGTCTATGTTTTTTTTCCTTTTCATGTAGCCCTAAGCAGTGAATGGCTAGAAACACTTTAATTGAAAGGGGTTGCAAGGTTCCAAAAATTACGAGTCTCCAGAAATCTCAGCAAATATTTTTTCACCCAAACTGGATGATACTTTCAGGTAATGATCAGTACACTAAGCCCACTTGGTTCTCCAAATTTCGTTCTTCTATGTTGAAGCGTTCATTTCCAGTAACAGTTTCCATTCTGGCATTTCACTCTGTTTTCTCCTATATTGAAAGATGTATTTGGAGCTCTAAATCAAACACGGTTTGTGTTAGCTTCTTGAAACTTGACACAGTAAAGCAGTTTCACATTCTAACTCTATGTTTTGTTTCCTTTTCATGTAGCCCTAAGCAGTGACTGGCGAGAAACACTTTCATTGAAAGGGGTTGCAAGCTTCCAAAAATTACGAGTCTCCAGAAATTTCAGCAAATATTTTTCACCCAAACTGGATGATACTTTTAGGTAATGATCAGTACACTAATCCCACTTGGTTCCCCAAATTTCGTTCTTCTATGTTGAAGCGGTCATTTCCAGTAACAGTTTGAATTTTGTCGATCCACTCTGTTTTCTCCTATATTGATAGATGTATTTGGAACTCTAAATCAAACACGGTTTGTGCTAGCTTCTTGAAACGTGGCACAGTAAAGCAGTTTCACGTTCTATCTCTATGTTTTCTTTCCTCTTTATGTAGCCCTATGCAGTGACTGGCGAGAAACACTTTCATGGAAAGGGGTTGCCAAGCTTCCAAAAATTACGAGTCTCCAGAAATCTCAGCAAATATTTTTTCACCCAAACTGGATGATACTTTCAGGTAATGATCAGTACTCTAAGCCCACTTGGTTCCCCAAAATTCGTTCTTCTATGTTGAAGCGATCGTTTCCAGTAACAATTTGAATTTTGGCGTTTCACTCTGTTTTCTCCTATAGTGATAGATGTATTTGGAACTCTAAATCAAACACGGTTTGTGCTAGCTTCTTGAAACTTGACACAGTAAAGCAGTTTCACATTCTAAGTCTATGTTTTGTTTCCTTTTCATGTAGCCCTAAGCAGTGACTGGCGAGAAACACTTTCATTGAAAGGGGTTGCAAGCTTCCAAAAATTACGAGTCTCCAGAAATTTCAGCAAATATTTTTCACCCAAACTGGATGATACTTTTAGGTAATGATCAGTACACTAATCCCACTTGGTTCCCCAAATTTCGTTCTTCTATGTTGAAGCGTTCGTTTCCAGTAACAGTTTCCATTCTGGCATTTCACTCTGTTTTCTCCTATAGTGATAGATGTATTTGGAACTCTAAATCAAACATTGTGCTAGCTTCTTGAAACTTGACACAGTAAAGCAGTTTCACATTCTAACTCTACGTTTTGTTTCCTTTTCATGTAGCCCTAAGCAGTGACTGGCGAGAAACACTTTCATTGAAAGGGGTTGCCAAGCTTCCAAAAATTACGAGTCTCCAGAAATCTCAGCAAATATTTTTAAAACCAAACTGGATGATACTTTCAGGTAATGATCAGTACACTAAGCCCACTTGGTTCCCCAAATTTCGTTCTTCTATGTTGAAGCGTTCGTTTCCAGTAACAGTTTGTATTTTGGCGTTCCACTCTGTTTTCTCCTATAGTGATAGATGTATTTGGAACTCTAAATCAAACACGGTTTGTGCTAGCTTCTTGAAACTTGACACAGTAAAGCAGTTTCACATTCTAACTCTATGTTTTGTTTCCTTTTCATGTAGCCCTAAGCAGTGACTGGCGAGAAACACTTTCATTGAAAGGGGTTGCAAGCTTCCAAAAATTACGACTCTCCAGAAATCTCAGCAAATATTTTTTCACCCAAACTGGATGATACATTCAGGTAATGATCAGTACACTAAGCCCACTTGGTGCCCCAAATTTCGTTCTTCTATGTTGAAGCGTTCGTTTCCAGTAACAGTTTCGATTCTGGCATTTCACTCTGTTTTCTCCTATATTGATAGATGTATTTGGAACTCTAAATCAAACACGGTTTGTGCTAGCTTCTTGAATCTTGACACAGTAAAGCAGTTTCAGATTCTAACTCTATGTTTTGTTTCCTTTTCATGTAGCCCTAAGCAGTGACTGGCGAGAAACACTTTCATTGAAAGGGGTTGCAAGCTTCCACAAATTACGAGTCTCCAGAAATCTCAGCAAATATTTTTTCACCCAAACTGGATGATACTTTCAGGTAATGATCAGTACACTAAGCCCACTTGGTTCCCCAAATTTCGTTCTTCTATGTTGAAGCGTTCGTTTCCAGTAACAGTTTGAATTTTGGCGTTTCACTCTGTTTTCTCCTATAGTGATAGATGTATTTGGAACTCTAAATCAAACACGGTTTGTACTAGCTTCTTGAAACTTGACACAGTAAAGCAGTTTCACATTCTAACTCTATGTTTTGTTTCCTTTTCATGTAGCCCTAAGCAGTGACTGGCGAGAAACACTTTCATTGAAAGGGGTTGCAAGCTTCCAAAAATTACGAGTCTCCAGAAATCTCAGCAAATATTTTTAAAACCAAACTGGATGATACTTTTAGGTAATGATCAGTACACTAATCCCACTTGGTTCCCCAAATTTCGTTCTTCTATGTTGAAGCGTTCGTTTCCAGTAACAGTTTGAATTTTGTCGTTTCACTCTGTTTTCTCCTATATTGATAGATGTATTTGGAACTCTAAATCAAACACGGTTTGTGCTAGCTTCTTGAAACTTGACACAGTAAAGCCGTTTCACATTCTAACTCTACGTTTTGTTTTCTTTTCATGTAGCCCTAAGCAGTGACTGGCGAGAAACACTTTCATTGAAAGGGGTTGCCAAGCTTCCAAAAATTACGAGTCTCCAGAAATCTCAGCAAATATTTTTAAAACCAAACTGGATGATACTTTCAGGTAATGATCAGTACACTAATCCCACTTGGTTCCCCAAATTTCGTTCTTCTATGTTGAAGCGTTCGTTTCCAGTAACAGTTTGTATTTTGGCGTTCCACTCTGTTTTCTCCTATAGTGATAGATGTATTTGGAACGCTAAATCAAACACGGTTTGTGCTAGCTTCTTGAAACTTGACACAGTAAAGCAGTTTCACATTCTAACTCTATGTTTTGTTTCCTTTTCATGTAGCCCTAAGCAGTGACTGGCGAGAAACACTTTCATTGAAAGGGGTTGCAAGCTTCCAAAAATTACGACTCTCCAGAAATCTCAGCAAATATTTTTTCACCCAAACTGGATGATACATTCAGGTAATGATCAGTACACTAAGCCCACTTGGTGCCCCAAATTTCGTTCTTCTATGTTGAAGCGTTCGTTTCCAGTAACAGTTTCCATTCTGGCATTTCACTCTGTTTTCTCCTATATTGATAGATGTATTTGGAACTCTAAATCAAACACGGTTTGTGCTAGCTTCTTGAATCTTGACACAGTAAAGCAGTTTCACATTCTAACTCTATGTTTTGTTTCCTTTTCATGTAGCCCTAAGCAGTGACTGGCGAGAAACACTTTCATTGAAAGGGGTTGCAAGCTTCCACAAATTACGTGTCTCCAGAAATCTCAGCAAATATTTTTTCACCCAAACTGGATGATACTTTCAGGTAATGATCAGTACACTAATCCCACTTGGTTCCCCAAATTTCGTTCTTCTATGTTGAAGCGTTCGTTTCCAGTAACAGTTTGAATTTTGGCGTTTCACTCTGTTTTCTCCTATATTGATAGATGTATTTGGAACTCTAAATCAAACATGGTTTGTGCTAGCTTCTTGAAACTTGACACAGTAAAGCAGTTTCACGTTCTATCACTATGTTTTGTTTCCTCTTGATGTAGCCCTAAGCAGTGACTGGCGAGAAACACTTTCATGGAAAGGGGTTGCCAAGCTTCCAAAAATTACGAGTCTCCAGAAATCTCAGCAAATATTTTTTCACCCAAACTGGATGATACTTTCAGGTAATGATCAGTACACTAAGCCCACTTGGTTCCCCAAATTTCGTTCTTCTATGTTGAAGCGTTCGTTTCCAGTAACAGTTTGAATTTTGGCGTTTCACTCTGTTTTCTCCTATAGTGATAGATGTATTTGGAACTCTAAATCAAACACGGTTTGTACTAGCTTCTTGAAACTTGACACAGTAAAGCAGTTTCACATTCTAACTCTATGTTTTGTTTCCTTTTCATGTAGCCCTAAGCAGTGACTGGCGAGAAACACTTTCATTGAAAGGGGTTGCAAGCTTCCAAAAATTACGAGTCTCCAGAAATCTCAGCAAATATTTTTAAAACCAAACTGGATGATACTTTTAGGTAATGATCAGTACACTAATCCCACTTGGTTCCCCAAATTTCGTTCTTCTATGTTGAAGCGTTCGTTTCCAGTAACAGTTTGAATTTTGGCGTTTCACTCTGTTTTCTCCTATAGTGATAGATGTATTTGGAACTCTAAATCAAACACGGTTTGTACTAGCTTCTTGAAACTTGACACAGTAAAGCAGTTTCACATTCTAAGTCTATGTTTTTTTTCCTTTTCATGTAGCCCTAAGCAGTGAATGGCTAGAAACACTTTAATTGAAAGGGGTTGCAAGGTTCCAAAAATTACGAGTCTCCAGAAATCTCAGCAAATATTTTTTCACCCAAACTGGACGATACTTTCAGGTAATGATCAGTACACTAAGCCCACTTGGTTCTCCAAATTTCGTTCTTCTATGTTGAAGCGTTCGTTTCCAGTAACAGTTTCCATTCTGGCATTTCACTCTGTTTTCTCCTATATTGAAAGATGTATTTGGGGCTCTAAATCAAACACGGTTTGTGTTAGCTTCTTGAAACTTGACACAGTAAAGCAGTTTCACATTCTAACTCTATGTTTTGTTTCCTTTTCATGTATCCGTAAGCAGTGACTGGCGAGAAACACTTTCATTGAAAGGGGTTGCAGCTTCCAAATATTACGAGTCTCCAGAAATCTCAGCAAATATTTTTCACCCAAACTGGATGATACTTTCAGGTAATGATCAGTACACTAAGCCCACTTGGTTCCCCAAATTTCGTTCTTCTATGTTGAAGCGGTCGTTTCCAGTAACAGTTTGAATTTTGTCGATCCACTCTGTTTTCTCCTATATTGATAGATGTATTTGGAACTCTAAATCAAACACGGTTTGTGCTAGCTTCTTGAAACGTGGCACAGTAAAGCAGTTTCACGTTCTATCTCTATGTTTTCTTTCCTCTTTATGTAGCCCTATGCAGTGACTGGCGAGAAACACTTTCATGGAAAGGGGTTGCCAAGCTTCCAAAAATTACGAGTCTCCAGAAATCTCAGCAAATATTTTTTCACACAAACTGGATGATACTTTCAGGTAATGATCAGTACTCTAAGCCCACTTGGTTCCCCAAAATTCGTTCTTCTATGTTGAAGCGATCGTTTCCAGTAACAATTTGAATTTTGGCGTTTCACTCTGTTTTCTCCTATAGTGATAGATGTATTTGGAACTCTAAATCAAACACGGTTTGTGCTAGCTTCTTGAAACTTGACACAGTAAAGCAGTTTCACATTCTAACTCTATGTTTTGTTTCCTTTTCATGTAGCCCTAAGCAGTGACTGGCGAGAAACACTTTCATTGAAAGGGGTTGCAAGCTTCCAAAAATTACGAGTCTCCAGAAATTTCAGCAAATATTTTTCACCCAAACTGGATGATACTTTTAGGTAATGATCAGTACACTAATCCCACTTGGTTCCCCAAATTTCGTTCTTCTATGTTGAAGCGTTCGTTTCCAGTAACAGTTTCCATTCTGGCATTTCACTCTGTTTTCTCCTATAGTGATAGATGTATTTGGAACTCTAAATCAAACATTGTGCTAGCTTCTTGAAACTTGACACAGTAAAGCAGTTTCACATTCTAACTCTACGTTTTGTTTTCTTTTCATGTAGCCCTAAGCAGTGACTGGCGAGAAACACTTTAATTGAAAGGGGTTGCAAGCTTCCAAAAATTACGAGTCTCCAGAAATCTCAGCAAATATTTTTTCACCCAAACTGGATGATACTTTCAGGTAATGATCAGTACACTAATCCCACTTGGTTCCCCAAATTTCGTTCTTCTATGTTGAAGCGTTCGTTTCCAGTAACAGTTTCCATTCTGGCATTTCACTCTGTTTTCTCCTATAGTGATAGATGTATTTGGAACTCTAAATCAAACACGGTTTGTGCTAGCTTCTTGAAACTTGACACAGTAAAGCAGTTTCACATTCTAACTCTACGTTTTGTTTTCTTTTCATGTAGCCCTAAGCAGTGACTGGCGAGAAACACTTTCATTGAAAGGGGTTGCCAAGCTTCCAAAAATTACGAGTCTCCAGAAATCTCAGCAAATATTTTTAAAACCAAACTGGATGATACTTTCAGGTAATGATCAGTACACTAAGCCCACTTGGTTCCCCAAATTTCGTTCTTCTATGTTGAAGCGTTCGTTTCCAGTAACAGTTTGTATTTTGGCGTTCCACTCTGTTTTCTCCTATAGTGATAGATGTATTTGGAACTCTAAATCAAACACGGTTTGTGCTAGCTTCTTGAAACTTGACACAGTAAAGCAGTTTCACATTCTAACTCTATGTTTTGTTTCCTTTTCATGTAGCCCTAAGCAGTGACTGGCGAGAAACACTTTCATTGAAAGGGGTTGCAAGCTTCCAAAAATTACGACTCTCCAGAAATCTCAGCAAATATTTTTTCACCCAAACTGGATGATACATTCAGGTAATGATCAGTACACTAAGCCCACTTGGTGCCCCAAATTTCGTTCTTCTATGTTGAAGCGTTCGTTTCCAGTAACAGTTTCCATTCTGGCATTTCACTCTGTTTTCTCCTATATTGATAGATGTATTTGGAACTCTAAATCAAACACAGTTTGTGCTAGCTTCTTGAATCTTGACACAGTAAAGCAGTTTCAGATTCTAACTCTATGTTTTGTTTCCTTTTCATGTAGCCCTAAGCAGTGACTGGCGAGAAACACTTTCATTGAAAGGGGTTGCAAGCTTCCACAAATTACGAGTCTCCAGAAATCTCAGCAAATATTTTTTCACCCAAACTGGATGATACTTTCAGGTAATGATCAGTACACTAATCCCACTTGGTTCCCCAAATTTCGTTCTTCTATGTTGAAGCGTTCGTTTCCAGTAACAGTTTGAATTTTGTCGTTCCACTCTGTTTTCTCCTATATTGATAGATGTATTTGGAACTCTAAATCAAACATGGTTTGTGCTAGCTTCTTGAAACTTGACACAGTAAAGCAGTTTCACGTTCTATCTCTATGTTTTGTTTCCTCTTGATGTAGCCCTAAGCAGTGACTGGCGAGAAACACTTTCATGGAAAGGGGTTGCCAAGCTTCCAAAAATTACGAGTCTCCAGAAATCTCAGCAAATATTTTTTCACCCAAACTGGATGATACTTTCAGGTAATGATCAGTACACTAAGCCCACTTGGTTCCCCAAATTTCGTTCTTCTATGTTGAAGCGTTCGTTTCCAGTAACAGTTTGAATTTTGGCGTTTCACTCTGTTTTCTCCTATAGTGATAGATGTATTTGGAACTCTAAATCAAACACGGTTTGTACTAGCTTCTTGAAACTTGACACAGTAAAGTAGTTTCACATTCTAAGTCTATGTTTTGTTTCCTTTTCATGTAGCCCTAAGCAGTGAATGGCGAGAAACACTTTCATTGAAAGGGGTTGCAAGCTTCCAAAAATTACGAGTCTCCAGAAATCTTAGCAAATATTTTTTCACCCAAACTGGATGATACATTCAGGTAATGATCAGTACACTAAGCCCACTTGGTGCCCCAAATTTCGTTCTTCTATGTTGAAGCGTTCGTTTCCAGTAACAGTTTCCATTCTGGCATTTCACTCTGTTTTCTCCTATATTGATAGATGTATTTGGAACTCTAAATCAAACACGGTTTGTGCTAGCTTCTTGAAACTTGACACAGTAAAGCAGTTTCACATTCTAACTCTATGTTTTGTTTCCTTTTCATGTAGCCCTAAGCAGTGACTGGCGAGAAACACTTTCATTGAAAGGGGTTGCAAGCTTCCAAAAATTACGAGTCTCCAGAAATCTCAGCAAATATTTTTAAAACCAAACTGGATGATACTTTTAGGTAATGATCGGTACACTAATCCCACTTGGTTCCCCAAATTTCGTTCTTCTATGTTGAAGCGTTCGTTTCCAGTAACAGTTTGAATTTTGTCGTTTCACTCTGTTTTCTCCTATATTGATAGATGTATTTGGAACTCTAAATCAAAAACGGTTTGTGCTAGCTTCTTGAAACTTGACACAGTAAAGCAGTTTCACGTTCTATCTCTATGTTTTGTTTCCTCTTGATGTAGCCCTAAGCAGTGACTGGCGAGAAACACTTTCATGGAAAGGGGTTGCCAAGCTTCCAAAAATTACGAGTCTCCAGAAATCTCAGCAAATATTTTTTCACCCAAACTGGATGATACTTTCAGGTAATGATCAGTACACTAAGCCCACTTGGTTCCCCAAATTTCGTTCTTCTATGTTGAAGCGTTCGTTTCCAGTAACAGTTTGAATTTTGGCGTTTCACTCTGTTTTCTCCTATAGTGATAGATGTATTTGGAACTCTAAATCAAACACGGTTTGTACTAGCTTCTTGAAACTTGACACAGTAAAGCAGTTTCACATTCTAAGTCTATGTTTTTTTCCTTTTCATGTAGCCCTAAGCAGTGAATGGCTAGAAACACTTTAATTGAAAGGGGTTGCAAGGTTCCAAAAATTACGAGTCTCCAGAAATCTCAGCAAATATTTTTTCACCCAAACTGGATGATACTTTCAGGTAATGATCAGTACACTAAGCCCACTTGGTTCTCCAAATTTCGTTCTTCTATGTTGAAGCGTTCGTTTCCAGTAACAGTTTCCATTCTGGCATTTCACTCTGTTTTCTCCTATATTGAAAGATGTATTTTTAGCTCTAAATCAAACACGGTTTGTGTTAGCTTCTTGAAACTTGACACAGTAAAGCAGTTTCACATTCTAACTCTATGTTTTGTTTCCTTTTCATGTAGCCCTAAGCAGTGACTGGCGAGAAACACTTTCATTGAAAGGGGTTGCAAGCTTCCAAAAATTACGAGTCTCCAGAAATTTCAGCAAATATTTTTCACCCAAACTGGATGATACTTTTAGGTAATGATCAGTACACTAATCCCACTTGGTTCCCCAAATTTCGTTCTTCTATGGTGAAGCGTTCATTTCCAGTAACAGTTTGAATTTTGGCGTTTCACTCTGTTTTCTCCTATAGAGATAGATGTATTTTGAACTCTAAATGAAACACGGTTTGTGCTAGCTTCTTGAAACTTGACACAGTAAAGCAGTTTCACATTCTAAGTCTATGTTTTGTTTCCTTTTCATGTAGCTTTAAGCAGTGACTGGCGAGAAACACTTTCATTGAAAGGGGTTGCAAGCTTCCAAAAATTACGAGTCTCCAGAAATCTCAGCAAATATTTTTTCACCCAAACTGGATGATACTTTCAGGTAATGATCAGTACACTAAGCCCACTTGGTTCCCCAAATTTCGTTCTTCTATGTTGAAGCGTTCGTTTCCAGTAACAGTTTACATTCTGGCATTTCACTCTGTTTTCTCCTATATTAATAGATGTATTTGGAACACTAAATCAAACACGGTTTGTGCTAGCTTCTTGAAACTTCACACAGTAAAGCAGTTTCACATTCTACTTCTATGTTTTGTTTCCTTTTCATATAGCCTTAAGCAGTGACTGGCGAGAAACACTTTCATTGAAAGGGGTTGCAATCTTCCAAAAATTAGGAGTCTCCAGAAATCTCAGCAAATATTTTTCACCCAAACTGGATGATACTTTCAGGTAAAGATCAGTACACTCAGCCGACTTTGTTCCCCAAATTTCGATCTTCAATGTTGAAGCGTTCGTTTCCAGTATCAGTTTCCATTCTGGCATTTCACTCTGTTTTCTCCTATATTGATAGATGTATTTGGAACTCTAAATCAAACACGGTTTGTGCTAGCTTCTTGAAACTTGACACAGTAAAGCAGTTTCACATTCTAAGTCTATGATTGTTTCCTTTTCATGTAGCTTTAAGCAGTGACTGGCGAGAAACACTTTATTGAAAGGGGTTGCAAGCTTCCAAAAATTACGAGTCTCCAGAAATCTCAGCAAATAGTTTTTTCACACAAACTGGATGATACTTTCAGGTAATGATCAGTATACGAAGCCCACTTGGTTCCCCAAATTTCGTTCTTCTATGTTGAAGCGTTCGTTTCAGTAACAGTTTGAATTTTGGCGTTTCACTCTGTTTTCTCCTATAGTGATAGATGTATTTGGAACTCTAAATCAAACACGGTTTGTGCTAGCTTCTTGAAACTTGACACAGTAAAGCAGTTTCACATTCTAACTCTACGTTTTGTTTTCTTTTCATGTAGCCCTAAGCAGTGACTGGCGAGAAACACTTTCATTGAAAGGGGTTGCAAGCTTCCAAAAATTACGAGTCTCCAGAAATCTCAGCAAATATTTTTAAAACCAAACTGGATGATACTTTCAGGTAATGATCAGTACACTAAGCCCACTTGGTTCCCCAAATTTCGTTCTTCTATGTTGAAGCGTTCGTTTCCAGTAACAGTTTCCATTCTGGCATTTCACTCTGTTTTCTCCTATATTGATAGATGTATTTGGAACTCTAAATCAAACACGGTTTGTGCTAGCTTCTTGAAACTTGACACAGTAAAGCAGTTTCACATTCTAACTTTACGTTTTGTTTTCTTTTCATGTAGCCCTAAGCAGTGACTGGCGAGAAACACTTTCATTGAAAGGGGTTGCAAGCTTCCAAAAATTACGAGTCTCCAGAAATCTCAGCAAATATTTTTAAAACCAAACTGAATGATACTTTCAGGTAATGATCAGTACACTAAGCCCACTTGGTTCCCCAAATTTCGTTCTTCTATGTTGAAGCGTTCGTTTCCAGTAACAGTTTCCATTCTGGCATTTCACTCTGTTTTCTCCTATAGTGATAGATGTATTTGTAACTCTAAATCAAACACGGTTTGTGCTAGCTTCTTGAAACTTGACACAGTAAAGCAGTTTCACATTCTAACTCTATGTTTTGTTTTCTTTTCATGTAGCCCTAAGCAGTGACTGGCGAGAAACACTTTCATTGAAAGGGGTTGCAAGCTTCCAAAAATTACGAGTCTCCAGAAATCTCAGCAAATATTTTTTCACCCAAACTGGATGATACATTCAGGTAATGATCAGTACACTAAGCCCACTTGGTGCCCCAAATTTCGTTCTTCTATGTTGAAGCATTCGTTTCCAGTAACAGTTTCCATTCTGGCATTTCACTCTGTTTTCTCCTATATTGATAGATGTATTTGGAACTCTAAATCAAACACGGTTTGTGCTAGCTTCTTGAAACTTGACACAGTAAAGCAGTTTCACATTCTAACTCTATGTTTTGTTTCCTTTTCATGTAGCCCTAAGCAGTGATTGGCGAGAAACACTTTCATTGAAAGGGGTTGCAAGCTTCCAAAAATTACGAGTCTCCAGAAATCTCAGCAAATATTTTTAAAACCAAACTGGATGATACTTTCAGGTAATGATCAGTACACTAAGCCCACTTGGTACCCCAAATTTCGTTCTTCTATGTTGAAGCGTTCGTTTCCAGTAACAGTTTGAATATTGGTGTTCCACTCTGTTTTCTCCTATAGTGATAGATGTATTTGGAACTCTAAATCAAACACGGTTTGTGCTAGCTTCTTGAAACTTGACACAGTAAAGCAGTTTCACATTCTAACTCTATGTTTTGTTTCCTTTTCATGTAGCCCTAAGCAGTGACTGGCGAGAAACACTTTCATTGAAAGGGGTTGCAAGCTACCAAAAATTACGAGTCTCCAGAAATCTCAGCAAATATTTTTTCATCCAAACTGGATGATACTTTCAGGTAATGATCAGTACACTAAGCCCACTTGGTTCCCCAAATTTCGTTCTTCTATGTTGACGCGTTCGTTTCCACTATCAGTTTGCATTTTGGCGTATCACTCTGTTTTCTGCTATATTGATAGATGTATTTGTAACTCTAAATCAAACACGGTTTGTGCTAGCTTCTTGAAACTTGACACAGTAAAGCAGTTTCACGTTCTATCTCTATGTTTTGTTTCCTCTTGATGTAGCCCTAAGCAGTGACTGGCGAGAAACACTTTCATGGAAAGGGGTTGCCAAGCTTCCAAAAATTACGAGTCTCCAGAAATCTCAGCAAATATTTTTTCACCCAAACTGGATGATACTTTCAGGTAATGATCAGTACACTAAGCCCACTTGGTTCCCCAAATTTCGTTCTTCTATGTTGAAGCGTTCGTTTCCAGTAACAGTTTGAATTTTGGCGTTTCACTCTGTTTTCTCCTATAGTGATAGATGTATTTGGAACTCTAAATCAAACACGGTTTGTGCTAGCTTCTTGAAACTTGACACAGTAAAGCAGTTTCACATTCTAAGTCTATGTGTTGTTTCCTTTTCATGTAGCCCTAAGCAGTGAATGGCAAGAAACACTTTCATTGAAAGGGGTTGCAAGCTTCCAAAAATTACGAATCTCCAGAAATCTCAGCAAATATTTTTTCACCCAAACTGGATGATACTTTCAGGTATTGATCAGTACACTAATCCCACTTGGTTCCCCAAATTTTGTTCTTCTATGTTGAAGCGTTCGTTTCCAGTAAGAGTTTGAATTTTGGCATTTCACTCTGTTTTCTCCTATATTGATAGATGTATTTGGAACTCTAAATCAAACACGGTTTGTGCTAGCTTCTTGAAACTTGACACAGTAAAGCAGTTTCACATTCTAACTCTATGTTTTGTTTCCTTTCAATGTAGCCCTAAGCAGTGACTGGCGAGAAACATTTACATTGAAAGAAGTTGCAAGCTTCCAAAAATTAAGAGTCTCCAGAAATCTCAGCAAATATTTTTTCACCAAAACTGAATGATACTTTCAGGTAATGATCAGTACACTAAGCCCACTTGGTTCCCCAAATTTCGATTTTCTATGTTGAAGCGTTCGTTTCCAGTAACAGTTTCGATTCTGGCATTTCACTCTGTTTTCTCCTATATTGATAGATGTATTTGGAACTCTAAATCAAACACGGTTTGTGCTAGCTTCTTGAAACTTGACACAGTAAAGCAGTTTCACGTTCTGTCTCTATGTTTTGTTTCCTTTCAATGTAGCTTTAAGCAGTGATTGGCGAGAAACACTTTCATTGAAAGGGGTTGCAAGCTTCCAAAAATTACGAGTCTCCAGAAATCTCAGCAAATATTTTTTCACCCAAACTGGATGATACTTTCAGGTAATGATCAGTACACTAATCCCACTTGGTTCCCCAAATTTCGTTCTTCTATGTTGAAGCGGTCGTTTCCAGTAACAGTTTGAATTTTGTCGTTCCACTCTGTTTTCTCCTATATTGATAGATGTATTTGGAACTCTAAATCAAACACGGTTTGTGCTAGCTTCTTGAAACTTGACACAGTAAAGCAGTTTCATGTTCTATCTCTATGTTTTCTTTCCACTTTATGTAGCCCTATGCAGTGACTGGCGAGAAACACTTTCATGGAAAGGGGTTGCCAAGCTTCCAAAAATTACGAGTCTCCAGAAATCTCAGCAAATATTTTTTCACCCAAACTGGATGATACTTTCAGGTAATGATCAGTACTCTAAGCCCACTTGGTTCCCCAAAATTCGTTCTTCTATGTTGAAGCGTTCGTTTCCAGTAACAGTTTGAATTTTGGCGTTTCACTCTGTTTTCTCCTATAGTGATAGATGTATTTGGAACTCTAAATCAAACACGGTTTGTCCTAGCTTCTTGAAACTTGACACAGTAAAGCAATTTCACATTCTAACTCTATGTTTTGTTTCCTTTTCATGTAGCCCTAAGCAGTGACTGGCGAGAAACACTTTCATTGAAAGGGGTTGCAAGCTTCCAAAAATTACGAGTCTCCAGAAATCTCAGCAAATATTTTTAAAACCAAACTGGATGATACTTTTAGGTAATGATCAGTACACTAATCCCACTTGGTTCCCCAAATTTCGTTCTTCTATGTTGAAGCGTTCGTTTCCAGTAACAGTTTCCATTTGGCATTTCACTCTGTTTTCTCCTATATTGACAGATGTATTTGGAACTCTAAATCAAACACGGTTTGTGCTAGCTTCTTGAAACTTGACACAGTAAAGCAGTTTCATATTCTAACTCTATGTTTTGTTTCCTTTTCATGTAGCCCTAAGCAGTGACTGGCGAGAAACACTTTCATTGAAAGGGGTTGCAAGCTTCCAAAAATTACGAGTCTCCAGAAATCTCAGCAAATATTTTTAAAACCAAACTGGATGATACTTTCAGGTAATGATCAGTACACTAAGCCCACTTGGTACCCCAAATTTCGTTCTTCTATGTTGAAGCGTTCGTTTCCAGTAACAGTTTGAATTTTGGTGTTCCACTCTGTTTTCTCCTATAGTGATAGATGTATTTGGAACTCTAAATCAAACACGGTTTGTGCTAGCTTCTTGAAACTTGACACAGTAAAGCAGTTTCACATTCTAACTCTATGTTTTGTTTCCTTTTCATGTAGCCCTAAGCAGTGACTGGCGAGAAACACTTTCATTGAAAGGGGTTGCAAGCTTCCAAAAATTACGAGTCTCCAGTAATCTCAGCAAATATTTTTTCACCCAAACTGGATGATACTTTCAGGTAATGATCAGTACACTAAGCCCACTTGGTTCCCCAAATTTCGTTCTTCTATGTTGACGCGTTCGTTTCCACTATCAGTTTGCATTTTGGCGTATCACTCTGTTTTCTGCTATATTGATAGATGTATTTGGAACTCTAAATCAAACACGGTTTGTGCTAGCTTCTTGAAACTTGACACAGTAAAGCAGTTTCACGTTCTATCTCTATGTTTTGTTTCCTCTTGATGTAGCCCTAAGCAGTGACTGGCGAGAAACACTTTCATGGAAAGGGGTTGCCAAGCTTCCAAAAATTACGAGTCTCCAGAAATCTCAGCAAATATTTTTTCACCCAAACTGGATGATACTTTCAGGTAATGATCAGTACACTAAGCCCACTTGGTTCCCCAAATTTCGTTCTTCTATGTTGAAGCGTTCGTTTCCAGTAAAAGTTTGAATTTTGGCGTTTCACTCTGTTTTCTCCTATAGTGATAGATGTATTTGGAACTCTAAATCAAACACGGTTTGTGCTAGCTTCTTGAAACTTGACACAGTAAAGCAGTTTCACATTCTAAGTCTATGTGTTGTTTCCTTTTCATGTAGCCCTAAGCAGTGAATGGCGAGAAACACTTTCATTGAAAGGGGTTGCAAGCTTCCAAAAATTACGAATCTCCAGAAATCTCAGCAAATATTTTTTCACCCAAACTGGATGATACTTTCAGGTATTGATCAGTACACTAATCCCACTTGGTTCCCCAAATTTTGTTCTTCTATGTTGAAGCGTTCGTTTCCAGTAAGAGTTTGAATTTTGGCATTTCACTCTGTTTTCTCCTATATTGATAGATGTATTTGGAACTCTAAATCAAACACGGTTTGTGCTAGCTTCTTGAAACTTGACACAGTAAAGCAGTTTCACATTCTAACTCTATGTTTTGTTTCCTTTCAATGTAGCCCTAAGCAGTGACTGGCGAGAAACATTTTCATTGAAAGAAGTTGCAAGCTTCCAAAAATTACGAGTCTCCAGAAATCTCAGCAAATATTTTTTCACCAAAACTGAATGATACTTTGAGGTAATGATCAGTACACTAAGCCCACTTGGTTCCCCAAATTTCGATCTTCTATGTTGAAGCGTTCGTTTCCAGTAACAGTTTCGATTCTGGCATTTCACTCTGTTTTCTCCTATATTGATAGATGTATTTGGAACTCTAAATCAAACACGGTTTGTGCTAGCTTCTTGAAACTTGACACAGTAAAGCAGTTTCACGTTCTGTCTCTATGTTTTGTTTCCTTTCAATGTAGCTTTAAGCAATGATTGGCGAGAAACACTTTCATTGAAAGGGGTTGCAAGCTTCCAAAAATTACGAGTCTCCAGAAATCTCAGCAAATATTTTTTCACCCAAACTGGATGATACTTTCAGGTAATGATCAGTACACTAATCCCACTTGGTTCCCCAAATTTCGTTCTTCTATGTTGAAGCGGTCGTTTCCAGTAACAGTTTGAATTTTGTCGTTCCACTCTGTTTTCTCCTATATTGATAGATGTATTTGGAACTCTAAATCAAACACGGTTTGTGCTAGCTTCTTGAAACTTGACACAGTAAAGCAGTTTCACGTTCTATCTCTATGTTTTCTTTCCTCTTTATGTAGCCCTATGCAGTGACTGGCGAGAAACACTTTCATGGAAAGGGGTTGCCAAGCTTCCAAAAATTACGAGTCTCCAGAAATCTCAGCAAATATTTTTTCACCCAAACTGGATGATACTTTCAGGTAATGATCAGTACTCTAAGCCCACTTGGTTCCCCAAAATTCGTTCTTCTATGTTGAAGCGTTCGTTTCCAGTAACAGTTTGAATTTTGGCGTTTCACTCTGTTTTCTCCTATAGTGATAGATGTATTTGGAACTCTAAATCAAACACGGTTTGTCCTAGCTTCTTGAAACTTGACACAGTAAAGCAATTTCACATTCTAACTCTATGTTTTGTTTCCTTTTCATGTAGCCCTAAGCAGTGACTGGCGAGAAACACTTTCATTGAAAGGGGTTGCAAGCTTCCAAAAATTACGAGTCTCCAGAAATCTCAGCAAATATTTTTAAAACCAAACTGGATGATACATTTAGGTAATGATCAGTACACTAATCACACTTGGTTCCCCAAATTTTGTTCTTCTATGTTGAAGCGTTCGTTTCCAGTAACAGTTTCCATTTGGCATTTCACTCTGTTTTCTCCTATGTTGACAGATGTATTTGGAACTCTAAATCAAACACGGTTTGTGCTAGCTTCTTGAAACTTGACACAGTAAAGCAGTTTCATATTCTAACTCTATGTTTTGTTTCCTTTTCATGTAGCCCTAAGCAGTGACTGGCGAGAAACACTTTCATTGAAAGGGGTTGCAAGCTTCCAAAAAATACGAGTCTCCAGTAATCTCAGCAAATATTTTTTCACCCAAACTGGATGATACTTTCAGGTAATGATCAGTACACTAAGCCCACTTGGTTCCCCAAATTTCGTTCTTCTATGTTGACGCGTTCGTTTCCACTATCAGTTTGCATTTTGGCGTATCACTCTGTTTTCTGCTATATTGATAGATGTATTTGGAACTCTAAATCAAACACGGTTTGTGCTAGCTTCTTGAAACTTGACACAGTAAAGCAGTTTCACGTTCTATCACTATGTTTTGTTTCCTCTTGATGTAGCCCTAAGCAGTGACTGGCGAGAAACACTTTCATGGAAAGGGGTTGCCAAGCTTCCAAAAATTACGAGTCTCCAGAAATCTCAGCAAATATTTTTTCACCCAAACTGGATGATACTTTCAGGTAATGATCAGTACACTAAGCCCACTTGGTTCCCCAAATTTCGTTCTTCTATGTTGAAGCGTTCGTTTCCAGTAACAGTTTGAATTTTGGCGTTTCACTCTGTTTTCTCCTATAGTGATAGATGTATTTGGAACTCTAAATCAAACACGGTTTGTGCTAGCTTCTTGAAACTTGACACAGTAAAGCAGTTTCACATTCTAAGTCTATGTGTTGTTTCCTTTTCATGTAGCCCTAAGCAGTGAATGGCGAGAAACACTTTCATTGAAAGGGGTTGCAAGCTTCCAAAAATTACGAATCTCCAGAAATCTCAGCAAATATTTTTTCACCCAAACTGGATGATACTTTCAGGTATTGATCAGTACACTAATCCCACTTGGTTCCCCAAATTTTGTTCTTCTATGTTGAAGCGTTCGTTTCCAGTAAGAGTTTGAATTTTGGCATTTCACTCTGTTTTCTCCTATATTGATAGATGTATTTGGAACTCTAAATCAAACACGGTTTGTGCTAGCTTCTTGAAACTTGACACAGTAAAGCAGTTTCACATTCTAACTCTATGTTTTGTTTCCTTTCAATGTAGCCCTAAGCAGTGACTGGCGAGAAACATTTACATGGAAAGGGGTTGCCAAGCTTCCAAAAATTACGAGTCTCCAGAAATCTCAGCAAATATTATTTCACCCAAACTGGATGATACTTTCAGGTAATGATCAGTACACTAAGCCCACTTGGTTCCCCAAATTTCGTTATTCTATGTTGAAGCGTTCGTTTCCAGTAACAGTCTGAATTTTGGCGTTTCACTCTGTTTTCTCCTATAGTGATAGATGTATTTGGAACTCTAAATCAAACACGGTTTGTGCTAGCTTCTTGAAACTTGACACAGTAAAGCAGTTTCACATTCTAAATCTATGTTTTGTTTCTTTTTCATGTAGCTTTAAGCAGTGACTGGCGAGAAACACTTTCATTGAAAGCGGTTGCAAGCTTCCAAAAATTACGAGTCTCCAGAAATCTCAGCAAATATTTTTCACCCAAACTGGATGATACTTTCAGGTAATGATCAGAACACTAAGCCCACTTGGTTCCCCAAATTTCGTTCTTCTATGTTGACGCGTTCGTTTCCACTATCAGTTTGCATTTTGGCGTTTCACTCTGTTTTCTGCTATATTGATACATGTATTTGGAACTCTAAATCAAACACGGTTTGTGCTAGTTTCTTGAAACTTGACACAGTAAAGCAGTTTCACATTCTAACTCTATGTTTTGTTTCCTTTTCATGTAGCCCTAAGCAGTGACTGGCGCGAAACACTTTCATTGAAAGGGGTTGCAAGCTTCCAAAAATTACGAGTCTCCAGAAATCTCAGCAAATATTTTTTCCCCCAAACTGGATGAAACTTTCAGGTAATGATCAGTACACTAATCCCACTTGGTTCCCCAAATTTCGTTCTTCTATGTTGAAGCGGTCGTTTCCAGTAACAGTTTGAATTTTGTCGTTCCACTCTGTTTTCTCCTATATTGATAGATGTATTTGGAACTCTAAATCAAACACGGTTTGTGCTAGCTTCTTAAAACTTGACACAGTAAAGCAGTTTCACGTTCTATCTCTATGTTTTCTTTCCTCTTTATGTAGCCCTATGCAGTGACTGGCGAGAAACACTTTCATGGAAAGGGGTTGCCAAGCTTCCAAAAATTACGAGTCTCCAGAAATCTCAGCAAATATTTTTTCACCCAAACTGGATGATACTTTCAGGTAATGATCAGTACACTAAGCCCACTTGGTTCTCCAAATTTCGTTCTTCTATGTTGAAGCGTTCGATTCCAGTAACAGTTTCCATTCTGGCATTTCACTCTGTATTCTCCTATATTGATAGATGTATTTGGAACTCTAAATCAAACACGGTTTGTGCTGGCTTCTTGAAACTTGACACAGTAAAGCAGTTTCACATTCTACCTCTATGTTTTGTTTCCTTTTCATGTAGCCCTAAGCAGTGACTGGCGCGAAACACTTTCATTGAAAGGGGTTGCAAGCTTCCAAAAATTACGAGTCTCCAGAAATCTCAGCAAATATTTTTTCACCCAAACTGGATGATACTTTCAGGTAATGATCAGTACACTAAGCCCACTTGGTTCTCCAAATTTCGTTCTTCTATGTTGAAGCGTTCGTTCCAGTAACAGTTTCCATTCTGGCATTTCACTCTGTTTTCTCCTATATTGATAGATGTATTTGGAACTCTAAATCAAACACGGTTCGTGCTAGTTTCTTGAAACTTGACACAGTAAAGCAGTTTCACATTCTAACTTTACGTTTTGTTTCCTTTTCATTTAGCACTAAGCAGTGATTGGCGAGAAACACTTTCATTGAAAGGGGTTGCAAGATTCCAAAAATTACGAGTCTCCAGAAATCTCAGCAAATATTTTTAAAACCAAACTGGATGATACTTTTAGGTAATGATCAGTACACTAATCCCACTTGGTTCCCCAAATTTCGTTCTTCTATGTTGCAGCGTTCGTTTCCAGTAACAGTTTGAATTTTGGCGTTTCACTCTGTTTTCTCCTATATTGATAAATGTAGTTGGAACTCTAAATCAAACACGGTTTGTGCTAGCTTCTTGAAACTTGACACAGTAAAGCAGTTTCACGTTCTATCTCTATGTTTTGTTTCCTCTTGATGTAGCCCTAAGCAGTGACCGGCGAGAAACACTCTCATGGAAAGGGGTTGCCAAGCTTCCAAAAATTACGAGTCTCCAGAAATCTCAGCAAATATTATTTCACCCAAACTGGATGATACTTTCAGGTAATGATCAGTACACTCAGCCCACTTGGTTCCCCAAATTTCGTTCTTCTATGTTGAAGCGTTCGTTTCCAGTAACAGTTTGAATTTTGTCGTTTCACTCTGTTTTCTCCTATAGTGATAGATGTATTTGGAACTCTAAATCAAACACGGTTTGTGCTAGCTTCTTGAAACTTGACACAGTAAAGCAGTTTCACGTTCTATCTGTACGTTTTGTTTCCTCTTGATGTAGCCCTAAGCAGTGACTGGCGAGAAAAACTTTCATGGAAAGGGGTTGCCAAGCTTCCAAAAATTACGAGTCTCCAGAAATCTCAGCAAATATTTTTAAAACAAAACTGGATGATACTTTTAGGTAATGATCAATACACTAAGCCCACTTGGTTCTCCAAATTTCCTTCTTCTATGTTGAAGCGTTCGTTTCCAGTAACAGTTTCCATTCTGGCATTTCACTCTGTTTTCTCCTATATTGATAGATGTATTTGGAACTCTAAATCAAACATGGTTTTTGCTAGCTTCTTGAAACTTGACACAGTAAAGCAGTTTCACATTCTAACTCTATGTTTTGTTTCCTTTTTATGTAGCCCTAAGCAGTGACTGGCGAGAAACACTTTCATTGAAAGGGGTTGCAAGCTTCCAAAAATTACGAGTCTCCAGAAATCTCAGCAAATATTTTTCACCCCAACTGGATGATACTTTCAGGTAATGATCAGTACACTAAGCCCACTTGGTTCCCCAAATTTCGTTCTTCTATGTTGACGCGTTCGTTTCCACTATCAGTTTGCATTTTGGCGTTTCACTCTGTTTTCTGCTATATTGATAGATGTATTTGGAACTCTAAATCAAACACGGTTCGTGCTAGTTTCTTGAAACTTGACACAGTAAAGCAGTTTCAACTTCTAACTTTACGTTTTGTTTCCTTTTCATGTAGCACTAAGCAGTGACTGGCGAGAAACACTTTCATTGAAAGGGGTTGCAAGCTTCCAAAAATTACGAGTCTCCAGAAATCTCAGCAAATATTTTTAAAACAAAACTGGATGATACTTTTAGGTAATGATCAGTACACTAATCCCACTTGGTTTCCCAAATTTCGTTCTTCTATGTTGCAGCGTTCGTTTCCAGTAACAGTTTGAATTTTGGCGTTTCACTCTGTTTTCTCCTATATTGATAAATGTATTTGGAACTCTAAATCAAACACGGTTTGTGCTAGCTTCTTGAAACTTGACAGAGTAAAGCAGTTTCACGTTCTATCTCTATGTTTTGTTTCCTCTTGATGTAGCCCTAAGCAGTGACTGGCGAGAAACACTTTCATGGAAAGGGGTTGCCAAGCTTCCAAAAATTACGAGTCTCCAGAATTCTCAGCAAATATTATTTCACCCAAACTGGATGATACTTTCAGGTAATGATCAGTACACTAAGCCCACTTGATTCCCCAAATTTCGTTCTTCTATGTTGAAGCGTTCGTTTCCAGTAACAGTTTGAATTTTGGCGTTTCACTCTGTTTTCTCCTATAGTGATAGATGTATTTGGAACTCTAAATCAAACACGGTTTGTGCTAGCTTCTTGAAACTTGACACAGTAAAGCAGTTTCACATTCTAACCCTATGTTTTGTTTCCTTTTCATGTAGCTTTAAGCAGTGACTGGCGAGAAACACTTTCATTGAAAGGGGTTGCAAGCTTCCAAAAATTACGAGTCTCCAGAAATCTCAGCAAATATTTTTAAATCCAAACTGGATGATACTTTTAGCTAATGATCAGTACACTAAGCCCACTTGGTTCTCCAAATTTCGTTCTTCTATGTTGAAGCGTTCGTTCCAGTAACAGTTTCCATTCTGGCATTTCACTCTGTTTTCTCCTATATTGATAGATGTATTTGGAACTCTAAATCAAACACGGTTTGTGCTAGCTTCTTGAAACTTGACACAGTAAAGCAGTTTCACATTCTAACTCTATGTTTTGTTTCCTATTCATGTAGCCATAAGCAGTGACTGGCGAGAAACACTTTCATTGAAAGGGGTTGCAAGCTTCCAAAAATTACGAGTCTCCAGAAATCTCAGCAAATATTTTTCACCCAAACTGGATGATACTTTCAGGTAATGATCAGTACACTAAGCCCACTTGGTTCCCCAAATTTCGTTCTTCTATGTTGACGCGTTCGTTTCCACTATCAGTTTGCATTTTGGCGTTTCACTCTGTTTTCTGCTATATTGATAGATGTATTTGGAACTCTAAATCAAACACGGTTCGTGCTTGTTTCTTGAAACTTGACACAGTAAAGCAGTTTCAAATTCTAACTTTACGTTTTGTTTCCTTTTCATGTAGCACTAAGCAGTGACTGGCGAGAAACACTTTCATTGAAAGGGGTTGCAAGCTTCCAAAAATTACGAGTCTCCAGAAATCTCAGCAAATATTTTTAAAACAAAACTGGATGATACTTTTAGGTAATGATCAGTACACTAATCCCACTTGGTTCCCCAAATTTCGTTCTTCTATGTTGCAGCGTTCGTTTCCAGTAACAGTTTCCATTCTGGCATTTCACTCTGTTTTCTCCTATATTGATAGATGTATTTGGAACTCTAAATCAAACACGGTTTTTGCTAGCTACTTGAAACTTGACACAGTAAAGCAGTTTCACATTCTAACTCTATGTTTTGTTTCCTTTTCATGTAGCCATAAGCAGTGACTGGCGAGAAACACTTTCATTGAAAGGGGTTGCAAGCTTCCAAAAATTACGAGTCTCCAGAAATCTCAGCAAATATTTTTCACCCCAACTGGGTGATACTTTCAGGTAATGATCAGTACACTAAGCCCACTTGGTTCCCCAAATTTCGTTCTTCTATGTTGACGCGTTCGTTTCCTCTATCAGTTTGCATTTTGGCGTTTCACTCTGTTTTCTGCTATATTGATAGATGTATTTGGAACTCTAAATCAAACACGGTTCGTGCTAGTTTCTTGAAACTTGACACAGTAAAGCAGTTTCAAATTCTAACTTTACGTTTTGTTTCCTTTTCATGTAGCACTAAGCAGTGACTGGCGAGAAACACTTTCATTGAAAGGGGTTGCCAAGCTTCCAAAAATTACGAGTCTCCAGAAATCTCAGCAAATATTTTTAAAACAAAACTGGATGATACTTTTAGGTAATGATCAGTACACTAATCCCACTTGGTTCCCCAAATTTCGTTCTTCTATGTTGCAGCGTTCGTTTCCAGTAACAGTTTGAATTTTGGCGTTTCACTCTGTTTTCTCCTATATTGATAAATGTATTTGGAACTCTAAATCAAACACGGTTTGTGCTAGCTTCTTGAAACTTGACACAGTAAAGCAGTTTCACGTTCTATCTCTATGTTTTGTTTCCTCTTTCTGTAGCCCTAAGCAGTGACTGGCGAGAAACACTTTCATGGAAAGTGGTTGCCAAGCTTCCAAAAATTACGAGTCTCCAGAAATCTCAGCAAATATTATTTGACCCAAACTGGATGATACTTTCAGGTAATGATCAGTACACTAAGCCCACTTGGTTCCCCAAATTTCGTTCTTCTATGTTGACGCGTTCGTTTCCACTATCAGTTTGAATTTTGTCGTTTCACTCTGTTTTCTCCTATAGTGATAGATGTATTTGGAACTCTAAATCAAACACGGTTTGTGCTAGCTTCTTGAAACTTGACACAGTAAAGCAGTTTCACGTTCTATCTCTATGTTTTGTTTCCTCTTGATGTAGCCCTAAGCAGTGACTGGCGAGAAACACTTTCATGGAAAGTGGTTGCCAAGCTTCCAAAAATTACGAGTCTCCAGAAATCTCACCAAATATTTTTTCACCCAAACTGGATGATACTTTCAGGTAATGATCAGTACACTTAGCCCACTTGGTTCCCCAAATTTCGTTCTTCTATGTTGAAGCGTTCGTTTCCAGTAACAGTTTGAATTTTGGCGTTTCACTCTGTTTTCTCCTATAGTGATAGATGTATTTGGAACTCTAAATCAAACACGGTTTGTGCTAGCTTCTTGAAACTTGACACAGTAAAGCAGTTTCACATTCTAAGTCTATGTTTTGTTTCCTTTTCATGTAGCTTTAAGCAGTGACTGGCGAGAAACACTTTCATTGAACGGGGTTGCAAGCTTCCAAAAATTACGAGTCTCCAGAAATCTCAGCAAATATTTTTAAAACCAAACTGGATGATACTTTTAGGTAATGATCAGTACACTAAGCCCACTTGGTTCCCCAAATTTCGTTCTTCTATGTTGAAGCGTTCGTTTCCAGTAACAGTTTGAATTTTGTCGTTTCACTCTGTTTTCTCCTATAGTGATAGATGTATTTGGAACTCTAAATCAAACACGGTTTGTGCTAGCTTCTTGAAACTTGACACAGTAAAGCAGTTTCACGTTCTATCTCTATGTTTTGTTTCCTCTTGATGTAGCCCTAAGCAGTGACTGGCGAGAAACACTTTCATTGAAAGGGGTTGCAAGCTTCAAAAATTACGAGTCTCCAGAAATCTCCGCAAATATTTTTAAAACCAAACTGGATGATACTTTCAGGTAATGATCAGTACACTAATCCCACTTGGTTCCCCAAATTTCGTTCTTCTATGTTGCAGCGTTCGTTTCCAGTAACAGTTTGAATTCTGTCGTTTCACTCTGTTTTCTCCTATAGTGATAGATGTATTTGGAACTCTAAATCAAACACGGTTTGTGCTAGCTTCTTGAAACTTGACACAGTAAAGCAGTTTCACGTTCTATCTCTATGTTTTGTTTCCTCTTGATGTAGCCCTAAGCAGTGACTGGCGAGAAACACTTTCATGGAAAGGGGTTGCCAAGCTTCCAAAAATTACGAGTCTCCAGAAATCTCAGCAAATATTTTTCACCCCAACTGGATGATACTTTCAGGTAATGATCAGTACACTAAGCCCACTTGGTTCCCCAAATTTCGTTCTTCTATGTTGACGCGTTCGTTTCCAGTAACAGTTTGAATTTTGGCGTTTCACTCGTTTTTCTCCTATAGTGATAGATGTATTTGGAACTCTAAATCAAACACGGTTTGTGCTAGCTTCTTGAAACTTGACACAGTAAAGCAGTTTCACATTCTAACTCTATGTTTTGTTTCCTTTTCATGTAGCTTTAAGCAGTGACTGGCGAGAAACACTTTCATTGAAAGGGGTTGCAAGCTTCCAAAAATTACGAGTCTCCAGAAATCTCAGCAAATATTTTTAAAACAAAACTGGATGATACTTTTAGGTAATGATCAATACACTAAGCCCACTTGGTTCTCCAAATTTCGTTCTTCTATGTTGAAGCGTTCGTTTCCAGTAACAGTTTCCATTCTGGCATTTCACTCTGTTTTCTCCTATATTGATAGATGTATTTGGAACTCTAAATCAAACACGGTTTTTGCTAGCTTCTTGAAACTTGACACAGTAAAGCAGTTTCACGTTCTATCTCTATGTTTTGTTTCCTCTTGATGTAGCCCTAAGCAGTGACCGGCGAGAAACACTCTCATGGAAAGGGGTTGCCAAGCTTCCAAAAATTACGAGTCTCCAGAAATCTCAGCAAATATTATTTCACCCAAACTGGATGATACTTTCAGGTAATGATCAGTACACTCAGCCCACTTGGTTCCCCAAATTTCGTTCTTCTATGTTGAAGCGTTCGTTTCCAGTAACAGTTTGAATTTTGTCGTTTCACTCTGTTTTCTCCTATAGTGATAGATGTATTTGGAACTCTAAATCAAACACGGTTTGTGCTAGCTTCTTGAAACTTGACACAGTAAAGCAGTTTCACGTTCTATCTGTACGTTTTGTTTCCTCTTGATGTAGCCCTAAGCAGTGACTGGCGAGAAAAACTTTCATGGAAAGGGGTTGCCAAGCTTCCAAAAATTACGAGTCTCCAGAAATCTCAGCAAATATTTTTAAAACAAAACTGGATGATACTTTTAGGTAATGATCAATACACTAAGCCCACTTGGTTCTCCAAATTTCCTTCTTCTATGTTGAAGCGTTCGTTTCCAGTAACAGTTTCCATTCTGGCATTTCACTCTGTTTTCTCCTATATTGATAGATGTATTTGGAACTCTAAATCAAACATGGTTTTTGCTAGCTTCTTGAAACTTGACACAGTAAAGCAGTTTCACATTCTAACTCTATGTTTTGTTTCCTTTTTATGTAGCCCTAAGCAGTGACTGGCGAGAAACACTTTCATTGAAAGGGGTTGCAAGCTTCCAAAAATTACGAGTCTCCAGAAATCTCAGCAAATATTTTTCACCCCAACTGGATGATACTTTCAGGTAATGATCAGTACACTAAGCCCACTTGGTTCCCCAAATTTCGTTCTTCTATGTTGACGCGTTCGTTTCCACTATCAGTTTGCATTTTGGCGTTTCACTCTGTTTTCTGCTATATTGATAGATGTATTTGGAACTCTAAATCAAACACAGTTCGTGCTAGTTTCTTGAAACTTGACACAGTAAAGCAGTTTCAACTTCTAACTTTACGTTTTGTTTCCTTTTCATGTAGCACTAAGCAGTGACTGGCGAGAAACACTTTCATTGAAAGGGGTTGCAAGCTTCCAAAAATTACGAGTCTCCAGAAATCTCAGCAAATATTTTTAAAACAAAACTGGATGATACTTTTAGGTAATGATCAGTACACTAATCCCACTTGGTTTCCCAAATTTCGTTCTTCTATGTTGCAGCGTTCGTTTCCAGTAACAGTTTGAATTTTGGCGTTTCACTCTGTTTTCTCCTATATTGATAAATGTATTTGGAACTCTAAATCAAACACGGTTTGTGCTAGCTTCTTGAAACTTGACAGAGTAAAGCAGTTTCACGTTCTATCTCTATGTTTTGTTTCCTCTTGATGTAGCCCTAAGCAGTGACTGGCGAGAAACACTTTCATGGAAAGGGGTTGCCAAGCTTCCAAAAATTACGAGTCTCCAGAATTCTCAGCAAATATTATTTCACCCAAACTGGATGATACTTTCAGGTAATGATCAGTACACTAAGCCCACTTGATTCCCCAAATTTCGTTCTTCTATGTTGAAGCGTTCGTTTCCAGTAACAGTTTGAATTTTGGCGTTTCACTCTGTTTTCTCCTATAGTGATAGATGTATTTGGAACTCTAAATCAAACACGGTTTGTGCTAGCTTCTTGAAACTTGACACAGTAAAGCAGTTTCACATTCTAACCCTATGTTTTGTTTCCTTTTCATGTAGCTTTAAGCAGTGACTGGCGAGAAACACTTTCATTGAAAGGGGTTGCAAGCTTCCAAAAATTACGAGTCTCCAGAAATCTCAGCAAATATTTTTAAATCCAAACTGGATGATACTTTTAGCTAATGATCAGTACACTAAGCCCACTTGGTTCTCCAAATTTCGTTCTTCTATGTTGAAGCGTTCGTTCCAGTAACAGTTTCCATTCTGGCATTTCACTCTGTTTTCTCCTATATTGATAGATGTATTTGGAACTCTAAATCAAACACGGTTTGTGCTAGCTTCTTGAAACTTGACACAGTAAAGCAGTTTCACATTCTAACTCTATGTTTTGTTTCCTATTCATGTAGCCATAAGCAGTGACTGGCGAGAAACACTTTCATTGAAAGGGGTTGCAAGCTTCCAAAAATTACGAGTCTCCAGAAATCTCAGCAAATATTTTTCACCCAAACTGGATGATACTTTCAGGTAATGATCAGTACACTAAGCCCACTTGGTTCCCCAAATTTCGTTCTTCTATGTTGACGCGTTCGTTTCCACTATCAGTTTGCATTTTGGCGTTTCACTCTGTTTTCTGCTATATTGATAGATGTATTTGGAACTCTAAATCAAACACGGTTCGTGCTTGTTTCTTGAAACTTGACACAGTAAAGCAGTTTCAAATTCTAACTTTACGTTTTGTTTCCTTTTCATGTAGCACTAAGCAGTGACTGGCGAGAAACACTTTCATTGAAAGGGGTTGCAAGCTTCCAAAAATTACGAGTCTCCAGAAATCTCAGCAAATATTTTTAAAACAAAACTGGATGATACTTTTAGGTAATGATCAGTACACTAATCCCACTTGGTTCCCCAAATTTCGTTCTTCTATGTTGCAGCGTTCGTTTCCAGTAACAGTTTCCATTCTGGCATTTCACTCTGTTTTCTCCTATATTGATAGATGTATTTGGAACTCTAAATCAAACACGGTTTTTGCTAGCTACTTGAAACTTGACACAGTAAAGCAGTTTCACATTCTAACTCTATGTTTTGTTTCCTTTTCATGTAGCCATAAGCAGTGACTGGCGAGAAACACTTTCATTGAAAGGGGTTGCAAGCTTCCAAAAATTACGAGTCTCCAGAAATCTCAGCAAATATTTTTCACCCCAACTGGGTGATACTTTCAGGTAATGATCAGTACACTAAGCCCACTTGGTTCCCCAAATTTCGTTCTTCTATGTTGACGCGTTCGTTTCCTCTATCAGTTTGCATTTTGGCGTTTCACTCTGTTTTCTGCTATATTGATAGATGTATTTGGAACTCTAAATCAAACACGGTTCGTGCTAGTTTCTTGAAACTTGACACAGTAAAGCAGTTTCAAATTCTAACTTTACGTTTTGTTTCCTTTTCATGTAGCACTAAGCAGTGACTGGCGAGAAACACTTTCATTGAAAGGGGTTGCCAAGCTTCCAAAAATTACGAGTCTCCAGAAATCTCAGCAAATATTTTTAAAACAAAACTGGATGATACTTTTAGGTAATGATCAGTACACTAATCCCACTTGGTTCCCCAAATTTCGTTCTTCTATGTTGCAGCGTTCGTTTCCAGTAACAGTTTGAATTTTGGCGTTTCACTCTGTTTTCTCCTATATTGATAAATGTATTTGGAACTCTAAATCAAACACGGTTTGTGCTAGCTTCTTGAAACTTGACACAGTAAAGCAGTTTCACGTTCTATCTCTATGTTTTGTTTCCTCTTTCTGTAGCCCTAAGCAGTGACTGGCGAGAAACACTTTCATGGAAAGTGGTTGCCAAGCTTCCAAAAATTACGAGTCTCCAGAAATCTCAGCAAATATTATTTGACCCAAACTGGATGATACTTTCAGGTAATGATCAGTACACTAAGCCCACTTGGTTCCCCAAATTTCGTTCTTCTATGTTGACGCGTTCGTTTCCACTATCAGTTTGAATTTTGTCGTTTCACTCTGTTTTCTCCTATAGTGATAGATGTATTTGGAACTCTAAATCAAACACGGTTTGTGCTAGCTTCTTGAAACTTGACACAGTAAAGCAGTTTCACGTTCTATCTCTATGTTTTGTTTCCTCTTGATGTAGCCCTAAGCAGTGACTGGCGAGAAACACTTTCATGGAAAGTGGTTGCCAAGCTTCCAAAAATTACGAGTCTCCAGAAATCTCACCAAATATTTTTTCACCCAAACTGGATGATACTTTCAGGTAATGATCAGTACACTTAGCCCACTTGGTTCCCCAAATTTCGTTCTTCTATGTTGAAGCGTTCGTTTCCAGTAACAGTTTGAATTTTGGCGTTTCACTCTGTTTTCTCCTATAGTGATAGATGTATTTGGAACTCTAAATCAAACACGGTTTGTGCTAGCTTCTTGAAACTTGACACAGTAAAGCAGTTTCACATTCTAAGTCTATGTTTTGTTTCCTTTTCATGTAGCTTTAAGCAGTGACTGGCGAGAAACACTTTCATTGAACGGGGTTGCAAGCTTCCAAAAATTACGAGTCTCCAGAAATCTCAGCAAATATTTTTAAAACCAAACTGGATGATACTTTTAGGTAATGATCAGTACACTAAGCCCACTTGGTTCCCCAAATTTCGTTCTTCTATGTTGAAGCGTTCGTTTCCAGTAACAGTTTGAATTTTGTCGTTTCACTCTGTTTTCTCCTATAGTGATAGATGTATTTGGAACTCTAAATCAAACACGGTTTGTGCTAGCTTCTTGAAACTTGACACAGTAAAGCAGTTTCACGTTCTATCTCTATGTTTTGTTTCCTCTTGATGTAGCCCTAAGCAGTGACTGGCGAGAAACACTTTCATTGAAAGGGGTTGCAAGCTTCAAAAATTACGAGTCTCCAGAAATCTCCGCAAATATTTTTAAAACCAAACTGGATGATACTTTCAGGTAATGATCAGTACACTAATCCCACTTGGTTCCCCAAATTTCGTTCTTCTATGTTGCAGCGTTCGTTTCCAGTAACAGTTTGAATTCTGTCGTTTCACTCTGTTTTCTCCTATAGTGATAGATGTATTTGGAACTCTAAATCAAACACGGTTTGTGCTAGCTTCTTGAAACTTGACACAGTAAAGCAGTTTCACGTTCTATCTCTATGTTTTGTTTCCTCTTGATGTAGCCCTAAGCAGTGACTGGCGAGAAACACTTTCATGGAAAGGGGTTGCCAAGCTTCCAAAAATTACGAGTCTCCAGAAATCTCAGCAAATATTTTTCACCCCAACTGGATGATACTTTCAGGTAATGATCAGTACACTAAGCCCACTTGGTTCCCCAAATTTCGTTCTTCTATGTTGACGCGTTCGTTTCCAGTAACAGTTTGAATTTTGGCGTTTCACTCGTTTTTCTCCTATAGTGATAGATGTATTTGGAACTCTAAATCAAACACGGTTTGTGCTAGCTTCTTGAAACTTGACACAGTAAAGCAGTTTCACATTCTAACTCTATGTTTTGTTTCCTTTTCATGTAGCTTTAAGCAGTGACTGGCGAGAAACACTTTCATTGAAAGGGGTTGCAAGCTTCCAAAAATTACGAGTCTCCAGAAATCTCAGCAAATATTTTTAAAACAAAACTGGATGATACTTTTAGGTAATGATCAATACACTAAGCCCACTTGGTTCTCCAAATTTCGTTCTTCTATGTTGAAGCGTTCGTTTCCAGTAACAGTTTCCATTCTGGCATTTCACTCTGTTTTCTCCTATATTGATAGATGTATTTGGAACTCTAAATCAAACACGGTTTTTGCTAGCTTCTTGAAACTTGACACAGTAAAGCAGTTTCACATTCTAACTCTATGTTTTGTTTCCTTTTCATGTAGCCATAAGCAGTGACTGGCGAGAAACACTTTCATTGAAAGGGGTTGCAAGCTTCCAAAAATTACGAGTCTCCAGAAATCTCAGCAAATATTTTTCACCCCAACTGGATGATACTTTCAGGTAATGATCAGTACACTAAGCCCACTTGGTTCCCCAAATTTCGTTCTTCTATGTTGAAGCGTTCGTTTCCAGTAACAGTTTGAATTTTGGCGTTTCACTCTGTTTTCTCCTATAGTGATAGATGTATTTGGAACTCTAAATCAAACACGGTTTGTGCTAGCTTCTTGAAACTTGACACAGTAAAGCAGTTTCACATTCTAAGTCTATGTTTTGTTTCCTTTTCATGTAGCACTAAGCAGTGACTGGCGAGAAACACTTTCATTGAAAGGGGTTGCCAAGCTTCCAAAAATTACGAGTCTCCAGAAATCTCAGCAAATATTTTTAAAACAAAACTGGATGATACTTTTAGGTAATGATCAATACACTAAGCCCACTTGGTTCCCCAAATTTCGTTCTTCTATGTTGAAGCGTTCGTTTCCAGTAACAGTTTCCATTCTGGCATTTCACTCTGTTTTCTCCTATATTGATAGATGTATTTGGAACTCTAAATCAAACACGGTTTGTGCTAGCTTCTTGAAACTTGACACAGTAAAGCAGTTTCACGTTCTATCTCTATGTTTTGTTTCCTCTTGATGTAGCCCTAAGCAGTGACTGGCGAGAAACACTTTCATGGAAAGGGGTTGCCAAGCTTCCAAAAATTACGAGTCTCCAGAAATCTCAGCAAATATTATTTCACCCAAACTGGATGATACTTTCAGGTAATGATCAGTACACTAAGCCCACTTGGTTCCCCAAATTTCGTTCTTCTATGTTGAAGCGTTGGTTTCCAGTAACAGTTTGAATTTTCTCGTTTCACTCTGTTTTCTCCTATAGTGATAGATGTATTTGGAACTCTAAATCAAACACGGTTTGTGCTAGCTTCTTGAAACTTGACACAGTAAAGCAGTTTCACGTTCTATCTCTATGTTTTGTTTCCTCTTGATGTAGCCCTAAGCAGTGACTGGCGAGAAACACTTTCATGGAAAGGGGTTGCCAAGCTTCCAAAAATTACGAGTCTCCAGAAATCTCAGCAAATATTTTTTCACCCAAACTGGATGATACTTTCAGGTAATGATCAGTACACTAAGCCCACTTGGTTCCCCAAATTTCGTTCTTCTATGTTGAAGCGTTCGTTTCCAGTAACAGTTTGATTTTTGGCGTTTCACTCTGTTTTCTCCTATAGTGATAGATGTATTTGGAACTCTAAATCAAACACGGTTTGTGCTAGCTTCTTGAAACTTGACACAGTAAAGCAGTTTCACATTCTAAGTCTATGTTTTGTTTCCCTTTCATGTAGCTTTAAGCAGTGACTGGCGAGAAACACTTTCATTGGAAGGGGTTGCAAGCTTCCAAAAATTATGAGTCTCCAGAAATCTCAGCAAATATTTTTAAAACAAAACTGGATGATACATTTAGGTAATGATCAATACACTAAGCCCACTTGGTTCTCCAAATTTCGTTCTTCTATGTTGAAGCGTTCGTTTCCAGTAACAGTTTCCATTCTGGCATTTCACTCTGTTTTCTCCTATATTGATAGATGTATTTGGAACTCTAAATCAAACACGGTTTTTGCTAGCTTCTTGAAACTTGACACAGTAAAGCAGTTTCACATTCTAACTCTATGTTTTGTTTCCTTTTCATGTAGCCATAAGCAGTGACTGGCGAGAAACACTTTCATTGAAAGGGGTTGCAAGCTTCCAAAAATTACGAGTCTCCAGAAATCTCAGCAAATATTTTTCACCCCAACTGGATGATACTTTCAGGTAATGATCAGTACACTAAGCCCACTTGGTTCCCCAAATTTCGTTCTTCTATGTTGACGCGTTCGTTTCCTCTATCAGTTTGCATTTTGGCGTTTCACTCTGTTTTCTGCTATATTGATAGATGTATTTGGAACTCCAAATCAAACACGGTTCGTGCTAGTTTCTTGAAACTTGACACAGTAAAGCAGTTTCAAATTCTAACTTTACGTTTTGTTTCCTTTTCATGTAGCACTAAGCAGTGACTGGCGAGAAACACTTTCATTGAAAGGGGTTGCAAGCTTCCAAAAATTACGAGTCTCCAGAAATCTCAGCAAATATTTTTAAAACCAAACTGGATGATACTTTTAGGTAATGATCAATACACTAAGCCCACTTGGTTCCCCAAATTTCGTTCTTCTATGTTGAAGCGTTCGTTTCCAGTAACAGTTTCCATTCTGGCATTTCACTCTGTTTTCTCCTATATTGATAGATGTATTTGGAAGTCTAAATCAAACACGGTTTTTGCTAGCTTCTTGAAACTTGACACAGTAAAGCAGTTTCACATTCTAACTCTATGTTTTGTTTCCTTTTCATGTAGCCATAAGCAGTGACTGGCGAGAAACACTTTCATTGAAAGGGGTTGCAAGCTTCCAAAAATTACGAGTCTCCAGAAATCTCAGCAAATATTTTTCACCCCAACTGGATGATACTTTCAGGTAATGATCAGTACACTAAGCCCACTTGGTTCCCCAAATTTCGTTCTTCTATGTTGACGCGTTCGTTTCCTCTATCAGTTTGCATTTTGGCGTTTCACTCTGTTTTCTGCTATATTGATAGATGTATTTGGAACTCTAAATCAAACACGGTTCGTGCTAGTTTGTTGAAACTTGACACAGTAAAGCAGTTTCAAATTCTAACTTTACGTTTTGTTTCCTTTTCATGTAGCACTAAGCAGTGACTGGCGAGAAACACTTTCATTGAAAGTGGTTGCCAAGCTTCCAAAAATTACGAGTCTTCAGAAATCTCAGCAAATATTTTTAAAACAAAACTGGATGATACTTTTAGGTAATGATCAGTACACTAATCCCAGTTGGTTCCCCAAATTTCGTTCTTCTATGTTGCAGCGTTCGTTTCCAGTAACAGTTTGAATTTTGGCGTTTCACTCTGTTTTCTCCTATATTGATAAATGTATTTGGAACTCTAAATCAAACACGGTTTGTGCTAGCTTCTTGAAACTTGACACAGTAAAGCAGTTTCACGTTCTATCTCTATGTTTTGTTTCCTCTTGATGTAGCCCTAAGCGGTGACTGGCGAGAAACACTTTCATGGAAAGGGGTTGCCAAGCTTCCAAAAATTACGAGTCTCCAGAAATCTCAGCAAATATTATTTGACCCAAACTGGATGATACTTTCAGGTAATGATCAGTACACTAAGCCCACTTGGTTCCCCAAATTTCGTTCTTCTATGTTGAAGCGTTCGTTTCCAGTAACAGTTTGAATTTTGTCGTTTCACTCTGTTTTCTCCTATAGTGATAGATGTATTTGGAACTCTAAATCAAACACGGTTTGTGCTAGCTTCTTGAAACTTGACACAGTAAAGCAGTTTCACGTTCTATCTCTATGTTTTGTTTCCTCTTGATGTAGCCCTAAGCAGTGACTGGCGAGAAACACTTTCATGGAAAGGGGTTGCCAAGCTTCCAAAAATTACGAGTCTCCAGAAATCTCAGCAAATATTTTTTCACCCAAACTGGATGATACTTTCAGGTAATGATCAGTACACTAAGCCCACTTGGTTCCCCAAATTTCGTTCTTCTATGTTGAAGCGTTCGTTTCCAGTAACAGTTTGAATTTTGGCGTTTCACTCTGTTTTCTCCTATAGTGATAGATGTATTTGGAACTCTAAATCAAACACGGTTTGTGCTAGCTTCTTGAAACATGACACAGTAAAGCAGTTTCACATTCTAAGTCTATGTTTTGTTTCCTTTTCATGTAGCTTTAAGCAGTGACTGGCGAGAAACACTTTCATTGAAAGGGGTTGCAAGCTTCCAAAAATTACGAGTCTCCAGAAATCTCAGCAAATATTTTTAAAACCAAACTGGATGATACTTTTAGGTAATGATCAGTACACTAAGCCCACTTGGTTCTCCAAATTTCGTTCTTCTATGTTGAAGCGTTCGTTCCAGTAACAGTTTCCATTCTGGCATTTCACTCTGTTTTCTCCTATATTGATAGATGTATTTGGAACTCTAAATCAAACACGGTTCGTGCTAGTTTCTTGAAACTTGACACAGTAAAGCAGTTTCACATTCTAACTTTACTTTTTGTTTCCTTTTCATGTAGCACGAAGCAGTGACTGGCGAGAAACACTTTCATTGAAAGGGGTTGCAAGCTTCCAAAAATTACGAGTCTCCAGAAATCTCAGCAAATATTTTTAAAACCAAACTGGATGATACTTTTAGGTAATGATCAGTACACTAATCCCACTTGGTTCCCCAAATTTCGTTCTTCTATGTTGCAGCGTTCGTTTCCAGTAACAGTTTGAATTTTGTCGTTTCACTCTGTTTTCTCCTATATTGATAAATGTATTTGGAACTCTAAATCAAACACGGTTTGTGCTAGCTTCTTGAAACTTGACACAGTAAAGCAGTTTCACGTTCTATCTCTATGTTTTGTTTCCTCTTGATGTAGCCGTAAGCAGTGACTGGCGAGAAACACTTTCATGGAAAGGGGTTGCCAAGCTTCCAAAAATTACGAGTCTCCAGAAATCTCAGCAAATATTATTTCACCCAAACTGGATGATACTTTCAGGTAATGATCAGTACACTAAGCCCACTTGGTTCCCCAAATTTCGTTCTTCTATGTTGAAGCGTTCGTTTCCAGTAACAGTTTGAATTTTGTCGTTTCACTCTGTTTTCTCCTATAGTGATAGATGTATTTGGAACTCTAAATCAAACACGGTTTGTGCTAGCTTCTTGAAACTTGACACAGTAAAGCAGTTTCACGTTCTATCTCTATGTTTTGTTTCCTCTTGATGTAGCCCTAAGCAGTGACTGGCGAGAAACACTTTCATGGAAAGGGGTTGCCAAGCTTCCAAAAATTACGAGTCTCCAGAAATCTCAGCAAATATTTTTTCACCCAAACTGGATGATACTTTCAGGTAATGATCAGTACACTAAGCCCACTTGGTTCCCCAAATTTCGTTCTTCTATGTTGAAGCGTTCGTTTCCAGTAACAGTTTGAATTTTGGCGTTTCACTCTGTTTTCTCCTATAGTGATAGATGTATTTGGAACTCTAAATCAAACACGGTTTGTGCTAGCTTCTTGAAACTTGACACAGTAAAGCAGTTTCACATTCTAAGTCTATGTTTTGTTTCCTTTTCATGTAGCTTTAAGCAGTGACTGGCGAGAAACACTTTCATTGGAAGGGGTTGCAAGCTTCCAAAAATTACGAGTCTCCAGAAATCTCAGCAAATATTTTTAAAACAAAACTGGATGATACATTTAGGTAATGATCAATACACTAAGCCCACTTGGTTCTCCAAATTTCGTTCTTCTATGTTGAAGCGTTCGTTTCCAGTAACAGTTTCCATTCTGGCATTTCACTCTGTTTTCTCCTATATTGGAAGATGTATTTAGAACTCTAAATCAAACACGGTTTTTTCTAGCTTCTTGAAACTTGACACAGTAAAGCAGTTTCACATTCTAACTCTATGTTTTGTTTCCTTTTCATGTAGCCCTAAGCAGTGACTGGCGAGAAACACTTTCATTGAAAGGGGTTGCAAGCTTCCAAAAATTACGAGTCTCCAGAAATCTCAGCAAATATTTTTCACCCCAACTGGATGATACTTTCAGGTAATGATCAGTACACTAAGCCCACTTGGTTCCCCAAATTTCGTTCTTCTATGTTGACGCGTTCGTTTCCACTATCAGTTTGCATTTTGGCATTTCACTCTGTTTTCTGCTATATTGATAGATGTATTTGGAACTCTAAATCAAACACGGTTCGTGCTAGTTTCTTGAAACTTGACACAGTAAAGCAGTTTCAAATTCTAACTTTACGTTTTGTTTCCTTTTCATGTAGCACTAAGCAGTGACTGGCGAGAAACACTTTCATTGAAAGGGGTTGCAAGCTTCCAAAAATTACGAGTCTCCAGAAATCTCAGCAAATATTTTTAAAACCAAACTGGATGATACTTTTAGGTAATGATCAATACACTAAGCCCACTTGGTTCCCCAAATTTCGTTCTTCTATGTTGAAGCGTTCGTTTCCAGTAACAGTTTCCATTCTGGCATTTCACTCTGTTTTCTCCTATATTGATAGATGTATTTGGAACTCTAAATCAAACACGGTTTGTGCTAGCTTCTTGAAACTTGACACAGTAAAGCAGTTTCACGTTCTATCTCTATGTTTTGTTTCCTCTTGATGTAGCCCTAAGCAGTGACTGGCGAGAAACACTTTCATGGAAAGGGGTTGCCAAGCTTCCAAAAATTACGAGTCTCCAGAAATCTCAGCAAATATTATTTCACCCAAACTGGATGATACTTTCAGGTAATGATCAGTACACTAAGCCCACTTGGTTCCCCAAATTTCCTTCTTCTATGTTGAAGAGTTCGTTTCCAGTAACAGTTTGAATTTTGGCGTTTCACTCTGTTTTCTCCTATAGTGATAGATGTATTTGGAACTCTAAATCAAACACGGTTTGTGCTAGCTTCTTGAAACTTGACACAGTAAAGCAGTTTCACGTTCTATCTCTATGTTTTGTTTCCTCTTGATGTAGCCCTAAGCAGTGACTGGTGAGAAACACTTTCACTGAAAGGGGTTGCAAGCTTCCAAAAATTACGAGTCTCCAGAAATCTCAGCAAATATTTTTAAAACCAAACTGGATGATACTTTTAGGTAATGATCAGTACACTAAGCCCACTTGGTTCTCCAAATTTCGTTCTTCTATGTTGAAGCGTTCGTTCCAGTAACAGTTTCCATTCTGGCATTTCACTCTGTTTTCTCCTATATTGATAGATGTATTTGGAACTCTAAATCAAACACGGTTCGTGCTAGTTTCTTGAAACTTGACACAGTAAAGCAGTTTCACATTCTAACTTTACGTTTTGTTTCCTTTTCATGTAGCACAAAGCAGTGACTGGCGAGAAACACTTTCATTGAAAGGGATTGCAAGCTTCCAAAAATTACGAGTCTCCAGAAATCTCAGCAAATATTTTTAAAACCAAACTGGATGATACTTTTAGGTAATGATCAGTACACTAATCCCACTTGGTTCCCCAAATTTCGTTCTTCTATGTTGCAGCGTTCGTTTCCAGTAACAGTTTGAATTTTGGCGTTTCACTCTGTTTTCTCCTATATTGATAAATGTATTTGGAACTCTAAATCAAACACGGTTTGTGCTAGCTTCTTGAAACTTGACACAGTAAAGCAGTTTCACGTTCTATCTCTATGTTTTGTTTCCTCTTGATGTAGCCGTAAGCAGTGACTGGCGAGAAACACTTTCATGGAAAGGGGTTGCCAAGCTTCCAAAAATTACGAGTCTCCAGAAATCTCAGCAAATATTATTTCACCCAAACTGGATGATACTTTCAGGTAATGATCAGTACACTAAGCCCACTTGGTTCCCCAAATTTCGTTCTTCTATGTTGAAGCGTTCGTTTCCAGTAACAGTTTGAATTTTCTCGTTTCACTCTGTTTTCTCCTATAGTGATAGATGTATTTGGAACTCTAAATCAAACACGGTTTGTGCTAGCTTCTTGAAACTTGACACAGTAAAGCAGTTTCACGTTCTATCTTTATGTTTTGTTTCCTCTTGATGTAGCCCTAAGCAGTGACTGGCGAGAAACACTTTCATGGAAAGGGGTTGCCAAGCTTCCAAAAATTACGAGTCTCCAGAAATCTCAGCAAATATTTTTTCACCCAAACTGGTTGATACTTTCAGGTAATGATCAGTACACTAAGCCCACTTGGTTCCCCAAATTTCGTTCTTCTATGTTGAAGCGTTCGTTTCCAGTAACAGTTTGAATTTTGGCGTTTCACTCTGTTTTCTCCTATAGTGATAGATGTATTTGGAACTCTAAATCAAACACGAAATTTGGTGAGCCAAGTGGGATTGGGGTACTGATCATTAGGTGAAAGTGTCATCAAGATTGGGTGAAAAAATATATGCTGAGATATCAGGAAACTCGTAGTTTTTTGGAAGCTTGGCAACCCCTTTCCATGAAAGTGATTTGCGCAGGTATCTGCTTAGGGCTACATCAATAGGAAAAAAAACATAGAGATAGAACTTGGAACTACTTTATTGTGTAAAGTTTCTAAGAGCTAGCACAAAATGTGTTTGATTTAGAGTTCAAACTACATGTATCCATATAGGAGAAAACAGAGTGAAACCTAAAAATTAAAACTGATACTGCCAACGAACGGTTTAACCTAGAATAACGAAATTGGTGAGCCAAGTGGGATAGGGGTACTGATCATTACCTGAAAGTGTCATCAAGATTGGGTGAAAAAATGTGTACTGAGATTTCAGGAAACTCGTAGTATTTTGGAAGCTTGGCAACCCATTTCCATGAAAGTGATTTGCGCCAGTCTCTGCTTGGGGCTACATCAATAGGAAACAAACCATAGAGATAGAACTTGGAACTAGTTTATTGTGTCAAGTTTAAAGAGCTAACACAAACCATGTTTGATTTAGAGTTCCAACTACATGTATCCATATAGGAGAAAACAGAGTGAAACCGAAAAATTAAAACTGTTACTGCCAACGAACGGTTTAATCTAGAAGCACAAATTTTGGTGAGCCAAGTGGGATTGGGGCCCTGATCATTACCTGAAAGTGTCATCAAGATTGGGTGAAAAAATGTATGCTGAGATTTCAGGAAACTCGTAGTTTTTTGGAAGCTTGGCAACCCCTTTCCATGAAAGTGATTTGCGCCAACTCTGCTTAGGGTTACATCAATAGGAAACAAACCATAGAGATAGAACTTGGAACTACTTTATTGTGTCAAGTTTGCAAGGGCTAGCACAAACCGTGTTTGATTTAGAGTTCCAACTGCATGTATCCATATAGGAGAAAACAGAGTGAAACCTAAAAATTAAAACTGTTACTGCAAACGAACGGTTTATCCTAGAAGAACGAAATTTGGTGAGCCAAGTGGGATTGGGGTACTGATCATTACCTGAAATTGTCATCAAGATTGGGTGAAAAAATGTGTACTGAGATTTCAGGAAACTCGTAGTATTTTGGAAGCTTGGCTACCCCTTTCCATTAAAGTGATTTGTGCCAGTCTCTCCTTAGGGCTACATTAATAGGAAACAAACATAGAGATAGAACTTGGAACTACCTTATTGTGTCAAGTTTCCAAGAGCGAGCACAAACCGTGTTTGATTTAGAGTTCCAACTACATGTATCCATATAGGAGAAAACAGAGTGAAACCTAAAAATTAAAACTGTTACTGCCAACGAACGGTTTAACCTAGAAGAATGAAATTTGGTGAGCCAAGTGGGATTGGGGTACTGATCCTTACCTAAAAGTGTCATCAAGATTGGGTGAAAAAATGTGTGCTGAGATTTCAGGAAACTCATAGTTTTTTGGAAGCTTGGCAACCCCTTTAAATGAAAGTGATTTGCGCCAGTCTCTGCTTAGGGCTACCTCAATAGGAAACAAACCATAGAGATAGAACTTGGAACTACTTTATTGTGTCAAGTTTCCAAGATCTAGCACAAACCGTGTTTGGAGTTCCAACTACATGTATCCATATAGGAGAAAACAGAGTGAAACCTAAAAATTAAAACTGATACTGCCAACGAACGGTTTAACCTAGAAGAACGAAATTTGGTGAGTCAAGTGGGATTGGGGTACTGATCATTACCTGAAAGTGTCATCAAGATTGGGTGAAAAAATGTGTGCTGATATTTCAGGAAACTCATAGTTTTTGGAAGCTTGGCAACCCCTTTCCATGAAATTGATTTGCGCGAGTCTCTGCTTAGGGCTAAATCAATAGGAAACAAACCATAGAGATAGGACTTGGAACGACTTTATTGTGTCAAGTTTCAAAGAGCTAGCACAAACCGTGTTGGATTTAGAGTTCCAACTACATGTATCCATATAGGAGAAAACAGAGTGAAACCTAAAAATTAAAACTGTTACTGCCAACGAACAGTTTAACCTAGAAGAACGAAATTTGGTGAGCCAAGTGGGACTGGGGTACTGATCATTACCTGAAAGTGTCATCGAGATTGGGTGAAAAAATGTATGCTGAGATTTCAGGAAACTCGTAGTTTTTTGGAAGCTTGGCAACCCCTTTCCATGAAAGTGATTTGCACCAGTCTCTGCTTAGGGCTACATCAATAGGAAACAAACCATAGAGAAAGAACTTGGAACTACTTTATTGTGTCAAGATTCCAAGGGCTAGCACAAACCGTGTTTGATTTAGAGTTTCAACTACATGTATCCATATAGGAGAAAACAGAGTGAAACCTAAAAATTAAAACTGTTACTGCCAACGAACGGTTTAACCTAGAAGAACGAAATTTGGTGAGCCAAGTGGGATTGGGGTACTGATCATTACCTGAAAGTGTCATCCAGATTGGGTGAAAAAATGTGTGCTGAGATTTCAGGAAACTCGTAGTTTTTTGGAAGCTTGGCAACCCCTTTCCATGAAAGTGATTTGCGCCAGTCTCTGCTTAGGGTTACATCAATAGGAAACAAACCATAGAGATAGAACTTGGAACTACTTTATTGTGTCAAGTTTGCAATGGCTAGCACAAACCGTGTTTGATTTAGAGTTCCAACTGCATGTATCCATATAGGAGAAAACAGAGTGAAACCTAAAAATTAAAACTGATACTGCCAACGAACGGTTTATCCTAGAAGAACGAAATTTGGTGAGCCAAGTGGGATTGGGGTACTGATCATTACCTGAAAGTGTCATCTAGATTGGGTGAAAAAATGTGTACTGAGATTTCAGGAAACTCGTAGTATTTTGGAAGCTTGGAAACCCCTTTCCATTAAAGTGATTTGTGCCAGTCTCTGCTTTGGGCTACATCAATAGGAAACAAACCATAGAGATAGAACTTGGAACTACCTTATTGTGTCAAGTTTCCAAGAGCTAGCACAAACCTTTTTTGATTTAGAGTTCCAACTACATGTATCCATATAGGAGAAAACAGAGTGAAACCTAAAAATTAAAACTGTTACTGCCAACGAACGGTTTAACCTAGAAGAATGAAATTTGGTGAGCCAAGTGGGATTGGGGTACTGATCCTTACCTAAAAGTGTCATCAAGATTGGGTGAAAAAATGTGTGCTGAGATTTCAGGAAACTCATAGTTTTTTGGAAGCTTGGCAACCCCTTTAAATGAAAGTGATTTGCGCCAGTCTCTGCTTAGGGCTACCTCAATAGGAAACAAACCATAGAGATAGAACTTGGAACTACTTTATTGTGTCAAGTTTCCAAGATCTAGCACAAACCGTGTTTGGAGTTCCAACTACATGTATCCATATAGGAGAAAACAGAGTGAAACCTAAAAATTAAAACTGATACTGCCAACGAACGGTTTAACCTAGAAGAACGAAATTTGGTGAGTCAAGTGGGATTGGGGTACTGATCATTACCTGAAAGTGTCATCAAGATTGGGTGAAAAAATGTGTGCTGATATTTCAGGAAACTCATAGTTTTTGGAAGCTTGGCAACCCCTTTCCATGAAATTGATTTGCGCGAGTCTCTGCTTAGGGCTAAATCAATAGGAAACAAACCATAGAGATAGGACTTGGAACGACTTTATTGTGTCAAGTTTCAAAGAGCTAGCACAAACCGTGTTGGATTTAGAGTTCCAACTACATGTATCCATATAGGAGAAAACAGAGTGAAACCTAAAAATTAAAACTGTTACTGCCAACGAACAGTTTAACCTAGAAGAACGAAATTTGGTGAGCCAAGTGGGACTGGGGTACTGATCATTACCTGAAAGTGTCATCGAGATTGGGTGAAAAAATGTATGCTGAGATTTCAGGAAACTCGTAGTTTTTTGGAAGCTTGGCAACCCCTTTCCATGAAAGTGATTTGCACCAGTCTCTGCTTAGGGCTACATCAATAGGAAACAAACCATAGAGAAAGAACTTGGAACTACTTTATTGTGTCAAGATTCCAAGGGCTAGCACAAACCGTGTTTGATTTAGAGTTTCAACTACATGTATCCATATAGGAGAAAACAGAGTGAAACCTAAAAATTAAAACTGTTACTGCCAACGAACGGTTTAACCTAGAAGAACGAAATTTGGTGAGCCAAGTGGGATTGGGGTACTGATCATTACCTGAAAGTGTCATCCAGATTGGGTGAAAAAATGTGTGCTGAGATTTCAGGAAACTCGTAGTTTTTTGGAAGCTTGGCAACCCCTTTCCATGAAAGTGATTTGCGCCAGTCTCTGCTTAGGGTTACATCAATAGGAAACAAACCATAGAGATAGAACTTGGAACTACTTTATTGTGTCAAGTTTGCAATGGCTAGCACAAACCGTGTTTGATTTAGAGTTCCAACTGCATGTATCCATATAGGAGAAAACAGAGTGAAACCTAAAAATTAAAACTGATACTGCCAACGAACGGTTTATCCTAGAAGAACGAAATTTGGTGAGCCAAGTGGGATTGGGGTACTGATCATTACCTGAAAGTGTCATCTAGATTGGGTGAAAAAATGTGTACTGAGATTTCAGGAAACTCGTAGTATTTTGGAAGCTTGGAAACCCCTTTCCATTAAAGTGATTTGTGCCAGTCTCTGCTTTGGGCTACATCAATAGGAAACAAACCATAGAGATAGAACTTGGAACTACCTTATTGTGTCAAGTTTCCAAGAGCTAGCACAAACCTTTTTTGATTTAGAGTTCCAACTACATGTATCCATATAGGAGAAAACAGAGTGAAACCTAAAAATTAAAACTGTTACTGCCAACGAACGGTTTAACCTAAAAGAACGAAATTTGGTGAGCCAAGTGGGATTGGGGTATTGATCTTTACCTAAAAGTGTCATCCAAATTGGGTGAAAAAATGTGTGCTGAGATTTCAGGAAACTCGTACTTTTTTGGAAGCTTGGCAACAACTTTCCATGAAAGTGATTTGCACCGGTCTCTGCTTAGGGCTACATCAATAGGAAACAAACCATAGAGATAGAACTTGGAACTACTTTATTGTGTCAAGTTTCAAAGAGCTAGCACAAACCCTGTTTTATTTAGAGTTCCAACTACATGTATCCATATAGGAGAAAACAGAGTGAAACCTAAAAATTAAAACTGGTACTGCCAACGAACGGTTTAATCTAAAAGAACGAAATTTGGTGAGCCAAGTGCGATTGGGGTACTGATCATTACCTGAAAGTGTCATCAAGATTGGGTGAAAAAATGTGTGTTGAGATTTCGGGAAACTCGTATTTTTTTGGAAGCTTGGCAACCCCTTTCCATGAAAGTGATTTGCGCCAGTCTCTGATTAGGGCTACATCAATAGGAAAAAAACCATAGAGATAGATCTTGGAACTACTTTATAGTGTCAAGTTTCAAAGAGCTAAAACAAACTGTGTTTGATTTAGAGTTCCAACTACATGTATCCATATAGGAGAAAACAGAGTGAAACCTAAAAATTAAAACTGATACTGCCAACGAACAATTTAACCTCGAAGAATGAAACTTGGTGAGCCAAGTGGGATTGGGGTACTGATCATTACTTGAAAGTGTTATCAAGATTGAGTGAAAAAATGTATGCTGAGATTTCAGGAAACTCGTAGTTTTTTGGAAGCTTGGCAACAACTTTCCATGAAAGAGATTTGCACCGGTCTCTGCTTAGGGCTACATCAATAGGAAACAAACCATAGAGATAGAACTTGGAACTACTTTATTGTGTCAAGATTCCAAGGGCTAGCACAAACCGTGTTTGATTTAGAGTTTCAACTACATGTATCCATATAGGAGAAAACAGAGTGAAACCTAAAAATTAAAACTGTTACTGCCAATGAACGGTTTAACCTAGAAGAACGAAATTTGGTGAGCCAAGTGGGACTGGGGTACTGATCATTACCTGAAAGTGTCATCCAGATTGGGTGAAAAAATGTGTGCTGAGATTTCAGGAAACTCGTAGTTTTTTGGAAGCTTGGCAACAACTTTCAATGAAAGTGATTTGCGCCGGTCTCTGCTTAGGGCTGTATCAATAGGACACAAACCATAGAGATAGAACTTAGAACTACTTTATAGTGTCAAGTTTCAAAGAGCTAGCACAAACCGTGTTTGATTTAGAGTTCCAACTTCATGTATTCATATAGGAGAAAACAGAGTGAAACCTAAAAATTAAAACTGATACTGCCAACGAACGGTTTAACCTAGAAGAACGAAAATCGGTGAGCCAAGTGGGATTGTTGTCCTGATCATTACCTGAAAGTGTCATCAAGATTGGGCGAAAAAATGTATGCTGAGATTTCAGGAAACTCGTAGTATTTTGGAAGCTTGGCAACCCCTTTCCATGAAAGTGATTTGCGCCAGTCTCTGCTTAGGGCTACATCAATAGGAAACAAACCATAGAGATAGAACTTGGAACTACTTTATTGTGTCAAGTTTGCAAGGGCTAGCACAAACCGTGTTTGATTTAGAGTTCCAACTGCATGTATCCATATAGGAGAAAACAGAGTGAAACCGAAAAATTAAAACTGTTACTGCAAACGAACGGTTTATCCTAGAAGAACGAAATTTGGTGAGCCAAGTGGGATTGGGGTAATGATCATTACCTGAAAGTGTCATCAAGATTGGGTGAAAAAATGTGTACTGAGATTTCAGGACACTCGTAGTATTTTAGAAGCTTGGCAACCCCTTTCCATTAAAGTGATTTGTGCCAGTCTCTGCTTAGGGCTACATCAATAGGAAACAAACCATAGAGATAGAACTTGGAACTACCTTATTGTGTCAAGTTTCCAAGAGCTAGTAGAAACCTTTTTTGATTTAGAGTTCCAACTACATGTATCCATATATGAGAAAACAGTGAAACCTAAAAATTAAAACTGTTACTGCCAACGAACGGTTTAACCTAGAAGAACGAAATTTGGTGAGCCAAGTGGGATTGGGGTATTGATCATTACCTAAAAGTGTCATCCAAATTGGGTGAAAAAATGTGTGCTGAGATTTCAGGAAACTCGTAGTTTTTTGGAAGCTTGGCAACAACTTTCCATGAAAGTGATTTGCACCGGTCTCTGCTTAGGGCTACATCAATAGGAAACAAACCATAGAGATAGAACTTGGAACTACTTTATTGTGTCAAGTTTCAAAGAGCTAGCACAAACCCTGTTTGATTTAGAGTTCCAACTACATGTATCCATATAGGAGAAAACAGAGTGAAACCTAAAAATTAAAACTGATACTGCCAACGAACGGTTTAATATAAAAGAACGAAATTTGGTGAGCCAAGTGGGATTGGGGTACTGATCATTACATGAAAGTGTCATCGAGATTGGGTGAAAAAATGTATGCTGAGATTTCAGGAAACTCGTAGTTTTTTGGAAGCTTGGCAACCCCTTTCCATGAAAGTGATTTGCGCCAGTCTCTGCTTAGGGCTACATCAATAGAAAACAAACCATAGAGAAAGAACTTGGAACTACTTTATTGTGTTAAGAGTCCAAGGGCTAGCACAAACCGTGTTTGATTTAGAGTTTCAACTACATGTATCCATATAGGAGAAAACAGAGTGAAACCTAAAAATTAAAACTGTTACTTCCAACGAACTGTTTAACCTAGAAGAACGAAATTTGGTGAGCCAAGTGGGATTGGGGTACTGATCATTACCTGAAAGTGTCATCCAGATTGGGTGAAAAAATGTGTGCTGAGATTTCAGGAAACTCGTAGTTTCTTGGAAGCTTGGCAACAACTTTCAATGAAAGTGATTTGCGCAGGTCTCTGCTTAGGGCTGTATCAATAAAACACAAACCATAGAGATAGAACTTAGAACTACTTTATAGTGTCAAGTTTCAAAGAGCTAGCACAAACCGTGTTTGATTTAGAGTTCCAACTACATGTATCCATATAGGAGAAAACAGAGTGAAACCTAAAAATTAAAACTGATACTGCCAACGAACGGTTTAACCTAGAAGAACGAAAATCGGTGAGCCAAGTGGGATTGTTGTCCTGATCTTTACCTGAAAGTGTCATCAAGATTGGGCGAAAAAATATATGCTGAGATTTCAGGAAACTCGTAGTATTTTGGAAGCTTGGCAACCCCTTTCCATGAAAGTGATTTGCGCCAGTCTCTGCTTAGGGCTACATCAATAGGAAACAAACCATAGAGATAGAACTTGGAACTAGTTTATTGTGTCAAGTTTAAAGAGCTAACACAAACCGTGTTTGATTTAGAGTTCCAACTACATGTATCCATATAGGAGAAAACAGAGTGAAACCGAAAAATTAAAACTGTTACTGCCAACGAACGGTTTAATCTAGAAGCACAAATTTTGGTTAGCCAAGTGGGATTGGGGTACTGATCATTACCTGAAAGTGTCATCAAGATTGGGTGAAAAAATATATGCTGAGATTTCAGGAAACTCCTAGTTTTTTGGAAGCTTGGCAACCCCTTTCCATGAAAGTGATTTGCGCCAGTCTCTGCTTAGGGTTACATCAATAGGAAACAAACCATAGAGGTAGAACTTGGAACTACTTTATTGTGTCAAGTTTGCAAGGGCTAGCACAAACCGTGTTTGATTTAGAGTTCCAACTGCATGCATCCATATAGGAGAAAACAGAGTGAAACCTAAAAATTAAAACTGTTACTGCAAACGAACGGTTTATCCTAGAAGAACGAAATTTGGTGAGCCAAGTGGGATTGGGGTACTGATCATTACCTGAAAGTGTCATCAAGATTGGGTGAAAAAATGTGTACTGAGATTTCAGGAAACTCGTAGTATTTTGGAAGCTTGGCAACCCCTTTCCATTAAAGTGATTTGTGCCAGTCTCTGCTTAGGGCTACATCAATAGGAAACAAACCATAGAGATAGAACTTGGAACTACCTTATTGTGTCAAGTTTCCAAGAGCTAGCACAAACCTTTTTTGATTTAGAGTTCCAAATACATGTATCCATATATGAGAAAACAGTGAAACCTAAAAATTAAAACTGTTACTGCCAACGAACGGTTTAACCTAGAAGAACGAAATTTGGTGAGCCAAGTGGGATTGGGGTATTGATCATTACCTAAAAGTGTCATCCAAATTGGGTGAAAAAATGTGTGCTGAGATTTCAGGAAACTCGTAGTTTTCTGGAAGCTTGCAACAACTTTCCATGAAAGTGATTTGCACCGGTCTCTGCTTAGGGCTACATCAATAGGAAACAAACCATAGAGATAGAACTTGGAACTACTTTATTGTGTCAATTTTCAAAGAGCTAGCACAAACCCTGTTTGATTTAGAGTTCCAACTACATGTATCCATATAGGAGAAAACAGAGTGAAACCTAAAAATTAAAACTGATACTGCAAACGAACGGTTTAATATAAAAGAACGAAATTTGGTGAGCCAAGTGGGATTGGGGTACTGATCATTACCTGAAAGTGTCATCAAGATTGGGTGAAAAAATGTGTGCTGAGATTTCAGGAAACTCATAGTTTTTTGGAAGCTTGGCAACCCCTTTCCATGAAAGTGATTTGCGCCAGTCTCTGATTAGGGCTACATCAATAGGAAACAAACCATAGATAGAGATAGAACTTGGAACTACTTTATTGTGTCAAGTTTCAAAGAGCTAGCACAAACAGTGTTGGATTTAGAGTTCCAACTACATTTATCCATATAGGAGAAAACAGAGTGAAACCTAAAAATTTAAACTGATACTGAAAACGAACGGTTTAACCTAGAAGAACGAAATTTGGTGAGCCAAGTGGGATTGGGGTACTGATCATTACCTGAAAGTGTCATCAAATTTGGGTGAAAAAATGTATGCTGAGATTTCAGGAAACTCGTAGTTTTTTGGAAGCTTGGCAACCCCTTTCCATGAAAGTGATTTGCGCCAGTCTCTGATTAGGGCTACATCAATAGGAAAAATCCATAGAGATAGAACTTGGAACTACTTTATTGTGTCAGGTTTCCAAGATCTAGCACAAACCGTGTTTGGAGTTCCAACTACATGTATCCATATAGGAGAAAACAGAGTGAAACCTAAAAATTTAAACTGATACTGCCAACGAACGGTTTAACCTAGAAGAACGAAATTTGGTGAGCCAAGTGGGATTGGGGTACTGATCATTACCTGAAAGTGTCATCAAGATTGGGTGAAAAAATGTGTGCTGAGGTTTCAGGAAACTCATAGTTTTTGGAAGCTTGGCAACCCCTTTCCATGAAATTGATTTGCGCCAGTCTCTGATTAGGGCTACATCAATAGGAAACAAACCATAGATAGAGATAGAACTTGGAACTACTTTATTGTGTCAAGTTTCAAAGAGCTAGCACAAACCGTGTTGGATTTAGAGTTCCAACTACATTTATCCATATAGGAGAAAACAGAGTGAAACCTAAAAATTTAAACTGATACTGAAAACGAACGGTTTAACCTAGAAGAACGAAATTTGGTGAGCCAAGTGGGAATGGGGTGCTGATCATTACCTGAAAGTGTCATCAAGATTGGGTGAAAAAATGTGTGCTGAGATTTCAGGAAACTCGTAGTATTTTGGAAGCTTGGCAACCCATTTCCATGAAAGTGATTTGTGCCAGTCTCTTCTTAGGGCTACGTCAATAGGAAACAAACCACAGAGATAGAACTTGGAACTACTTTTTTGTGTCAAGTGTCCAAGGGCTAGAACAAACCGTGTTTGATTTAGAGTTCCAACTACATGTATCCATATAGGAGAAAACTGAGTGAAACCTAAAAATTAAAACTGATACTGCCAACGAACGGTTTAACTTAGAAGAACGAAATTTGGTGAGCCAAGTGGGATTGGGGTACTGATCATTACCTGAAAGTGTCACCAAGATTGGGTGAAAAAATGTATGCTGAGATTTCAGGAAACACGTAGTTTTTTGGAAGCTTGGCAACCCCTTTCCATGAAAGTGATTTGCGCCGGTCTCTGCTTAGGGCTACATCAATACTAAACAAACCATAGAGATAGAACATGGAACTCCTTTATTGTGTCAAGTTTAAAGAGCTAACACAAACCATGTTTGATTTAGAGTTCCAACTACATATATCCATATAGGAGAAAACAGAGTGAAACCTAAAAATTAAAACTGTTACTGCCAACGAACAGTTTAACCTAGAAGAACGAAATTTGGTGAGCCAAGTGGGATTGGGGTACTGATCATTACCTGAAAGTACCATCAAGATTGCTTGAAAAAATGAGTGCTGAGATTTCAGGAAACTCGTAGTTTTTCGGAAGCTTGGCAACCCCTTTCCATGAAAGTGATTTGCGCCAGTCTCTGTTTAGGGCTACATCAATAGGAAAGAAAGCATAGAGATAGAATTTGGAACTACTTTATTGTGTCAAGTTTCAAAGAGCTAGCACGAATCGCGTTTGATTTAGAGTTCCGACTACATGTATCCATATGGGAGAAAACAGAGTGAAACCTAAAAATTAAAACTGTTACAGCCAAAAAAGGGTTTAACCTAGAAGAACGAAATTTGGTGAGCCAAGTGGGATTGGGGTACTGATATTTACCTGAAAGTGTCATCAAGATTGGGTGGAAAAATGTGTGCTGAGATTTCAGGAAACTCGTAGTTTTTTGGAAGCTTGGCAACAACTTTCCTTGAAAGAGATTTGCGCAGGTCTCTGTTTAGGGCTACATCAATAGGAAAAAAACCATAGAGATAGAGCTTGGAACTACTTTATTGTGTCATGTTTCTAAGAGCTAGCACAAAATGTGTTTGATTTAGAGTTCCAACTACATGTAATCGTATAGGAGAAAACAGAGTGAAACCTAAAAATTAAAACTGATACTGCCAACGAACGGTTTAACCTAGAATAACGAAATTGGTGAGCCAATTGGGATAGGGGTACTGATCATTACCTGAACGTGTCATCAAGATTGGGTGAAAAAATGTGTGCTGTGATTTCAGGAAACTCATAGTTTTTTGGAACCTTGGCATCCACTTTCCATGAAAGGGATTTGCGCCAGTCTCTGCTTAGGGCTACATCAATAGGAAACAAACCATAGAGATAGAACTTGGAACTCCTTTATTGTGTCAAGTTTCAAAGAGCTAGCATAAACCGTGTTTGATTTAGAGTTCCAACTACATGTATCCATATAGGAGAAAACAGAGTGAAACCTAAAAATTAAAACTGTTACTGCCAACGAACGGTTTATCCTAGAAGAACGAAATTTGGTGAACCAAGTGGGATTGGGTTACTGATCATTACCTGAAAGTGTCATCAAGTTTGAGTGAAAAAATGTGTGCTGAGATTTCAGGAAACTCATAGTTTATGGAAGCTTGGCAACCCCTTTCCATGAAATTGATTTGCGCCAGTCTCTGTTAGGGCTACATCAATAGGAAACAAACCATAGAGATAGAACTTGGAACTACTTTATTGTGTCAAGTTTCAAAGAGCTAGCACAAACCGTGATGTATTTAGAGTTCCAACTACGTGTATCCATATAGGAGAAAGCAGAGTGAAACCTAAAAATTAAAACTGATACTGCCAACGAACGGTTTAACCTAGAAGAACGAAATTTGGTGAGCCAAGTGGGAATGGGGTGCTGATCATTACCGGAAAGTGTCATCAAGATTGGGTGAAAAAATGTGTGCTGAGATTTCAGGAAACTCGTAGTATTTTGGAAGCTTGGCAAACCATTTCCATGAAAGTGATTTGTGCCAGTCTCTGCTTAGGGCTACATCAATAGGAAAGAAACCATAGAGATAGAATTTGGAACTACTTTATTGTGTCAAGTTTCAAAGAGCTAGCACGAATCGCGTTTGATTTAGAGTTCCAACTACATGTATCCATATAGGAGAAAACAGAGTGAAACCTAAAAATTAAAACTGTTACAGCCAACGAACGGTTTAACCTAGAAGAACGAAATTTGGTGAGCCAAGTGGGATTGGGGTACTGATCATTACCTGAAAGTGTTATCAAGATTGGGGGAAAAATGTATGCTGAGATTTCAGGAAATTCATAGTTTTTTGGAAGTTTCGCAACCCCTTTCCATGAAAGTGATTTGCGCCAGTCTCTGCTTAGGGCTACATCAATAGGAAAGAAACCATAGAGATAGGACTTGGAACTACTTTATTGTGTCAAGTTTAAAGAGCTAACACAATCCATGTTTGATTTAGAGTTCCAACTACATATATCCATATAGGAGAAAACAGAGTGAAACCTAAAAATTTAAACTGTTACTGCCAACGAACAGTTTAACCTAGAAGAACGAAATTTGGTGAGCCAAGTGGGATTGGGGTTCTGATCAATACCTGAAAGTGTCATCAAGATTGGGTGAAAAAATGTGTGCTGAGATTTCAGGAAACTCGTAGTTTTTTGGAAGCTTGGCAACCCCTTTCCATGAAAGTGATTTGCGCCAGTCTCTGCTTAGGGCTACATCAATAGGAAAGAAAGCATAGAGACAGAACACTGAATTACTTTATTGTGTCAAGTTTCCAAGTGCTAGCACAAACCGTGTTTGATTTAGAGTTCCAACTACATGTCTCCATATAGGAGAAAACAGAGTGAAACCTTAAAATTAAAACTGTTACAGCCAACGAACGGTTTAACCTAGAAGAACGAAATTTGGTGAGCCAAGTGGGATTGGGGTACTGATCATTACCTGAAATTGTCATCAAATTTGGGTGAAAAAATGGGTGCTGAGATTTCAGGAAACTCGTAGTTTTTTGGAAGCTTGGCAACCCCTTTCCATGAAAGTGATTTGCGCCAGTCTCTGCTTAGGGCTACATCAATAGGAAAAAACCATAGAGATAGAACTTGGAACTACTTTATTGTGTCAAGTTTCCAAGGGCTAGCACAAACCGTGTTTGATTTAGAGTTCCAACTACATGTATCCATATAGGAGAAAACAGAGTGAAACTTAAAAATTAAAACTGTTCCTGCCAACGAACGGTTTAACCTAGAAGAACGAAATTTGGTGAGCCAAGTGGGATTGGGGTACTGATATTTACCTGAAAGTGTCATCAAGATTGGGTGAAAAAATGTGGGCTGAGATTTCAGGAAACTCGTAGTTTTTTGGAAGCTTGGCAACAACTTTCCATGAAAGTGATTTGCGCAGGTCTCTGCTTAGGGATACATCAATAGGAAAAAAACCATAGAGATAGAACTTGGAACTACTTTATTGTGTCAAGTTTCTAAGAGCTAGCACAAAATGTGTTTGATTTAGAGTTCCAACTACATGTATCCATATAGGAGAAAACAGAGTGAAACCTAAAAATTAAAACTGATACTGCCAACGAACGGTTTAACCTAGAATAACGAAATTGGTGAGCCAAGTGGGATAGGGGTACTGATCATTACCTGAAAGTGTCATCAAGTTTGGGTGAAAAAATGTGTGCTGAGATTTCAGGAAACTCATAGTTTTTTGGAACCTTGGCAACCCCTTTCATTGAAAGTGATTTGCGCCAGTCTCTGAATAGGGCTACATCAATAGGAAACAAACCATAGAGATAGAACATGGAACTACTTTATTGTGTCAAGTTTCAAAGAGCTAGCACAAACCGTGTTTGATTTAGAGTTCCAACTACATGTATCCATATAGGAGAAAACAGGGTGAAACCTAAAAATTAAAACTGATACTGCCAACGAACGGTTTAACCTAGAAGAACAAAATTTGGTGAGCCAAGTGGGATTGGGGTACTGATCATTACCTAAAAGTGTCATCAAGATTGGGTGAAAAAATGTGTGCTGAGATTTCAGGAAACTCATAGTTTTTGGAAGCTTGGCAACCCCTTTCCATGAAATTGATTTGTGCCAGTCTCTGCTTAGGGCTACATCAATACTAAACAAACCATAGAGATAGAACATGGAACTACTTTATTGTGTCAAGTTTAAAGAGCTAACACAAACCATGTTTGATTTAGAGTTCCAACTACATATATCCATATAGGAGAAAACAGAGTGAAACCTAAAAATTAAAACTGATACTGCCAACGAACAGTTTAACCTAGAAGAAGGAAATTTGGTGAGCCAAGTCGGATTGGGGTACTGATCATTACCTGAAAGTGTCTTCAAGTTTGGTTGAATAAATGTATGCTGAGATTTCAGGCAACTCGTAGTTTTTTGGAAGCTTGGTAACCCCTTTCCATGAAAGAGATTTGTGCCAGTCTCTGCTTAGGGCTACATCTCTAGGAAACAAACCATAGAGATCGAACTTGGAACTACTTTATTGTGTCAAGTTTCCAAGAACTAGCAAAAACCGTGTTTGATTTAGAGTTCCAACTACATTTATCCATATAGGAGAAATCAGAGTGAAACATAAAAATTAAAACTGTTACTGCCAACAAACGGTTTAACCTAGAAGAACGAAATTTGGTGAGCCAAGTGGGATTGGGGTACTGATCATTACCTGAAAGTGTCATCCAGATTGGGTGAAAAAATGTGTGCTGAGATTTCAGGAAACTTGTAGTTTTTTGGAAGCGTGGCAACAACTTTCAATGAAAGTGATTTGCGTTGGTCTCTGCTTAGGGCTACATCTATTGGAAACAAACCATAGAGATAGAACTTGGAACTACTTTATAGTGTCAAGTTTCAAAGAGCTAGCACAAACCGTGTTTGATTTAGAGTTCCAACTACATGTATCCATATAGGAGAAAACAGAGTGAAACCTAAAAATTAAAACTGATACTGCCAACGAATATTTTAACCTAGAAGAACGAAATTTGGTGAGCCAAGTGGGATTGGGGTACTGATCATTACCTGAAAGTGTCATCAAGATTGGGTGAAAAAATATGTGCTGAGATTTCAGGAAACTCATAGTTTTTGGGAAGCTTGGCAACACCTTTCCATGAAAGTGATTTGCGCCAGTCTCTGCTTAGGGCTACATCAATTGGAAACAAACCATAGAGATAGAACTTTGAACTACTTTATTGTGTCAAGTTTCAAAGAGCTAGCACAAACCGTGTTTGATTTAGAGTTCCAACTACATGTATCCATATGGGAGAAAACAGAGTGAAACCTAAAAATTAAAACTGATACTGCCAACGAACGGATTAACCTAGAAGAACGAAATTTGGTGAGCCAAGTGTGATTGGGGTACTGATCATTACCTGAAAGTGTCATCAAGATTGGGTGAAAAAATGTGTGCTGAGATTTCAGGAAACTCGTAGTTTTTTGGAAGCTTGGCAACAACTTTCCATGAAAGTGATATGCGCAGGTCTCTGCTTAGAGCTACATCAATAGGAAAAAAACCATAGAGATAGAACTTGAAACTACTTTATTGTGTCAAGTTTCCATGAGCTAGCACAAAATGTGATTGATTTAGAGTTCCAACTACATGTATCCATATAGGAGAAAACAGAGTGAAACCTAAAAATTAAAACTGATACTGCCAAGGAACGGTTTAACCTAGAAGAACGAAATTTGGTGAGCCAAGTGGGATTGGGGTACTGATCATTACCTGAAAGTGTCATCAAGATTGGGTGAAAAAATATGTGCTGAGATTTCAGGAAACTCATAGTTTTTGGGAAGCTTGGCAACCCCTTTACATGAAAGTGATTTGCGCCAGTCTCTGCTTAGGGCTATATCAATATGAAACAAACCATAGAGATAGAACTTGGAACTGCTTTATTGTGTCAAGTTTCAAAGAGCTAACACAAACCGTGTTTGATTTAGAGTTCCAACTACATGTATCCATATAGGAGAAAACAGAGTGAAACCTAAAAATTAAAACTGTTACTGCCAATGAATGGTTTAACCTAGAAGAACGATTTTGGTGAGCCAAGTGTGATTGGGGTAATGATCATTACCTGAAAGTGTCACCAAGATTGGGTGAAAAAATGTATGCTGAGATTTCAGGAAACTAATAGTATTTTGGAAGCTTGGCAACCCATTTACTTGAAAAGATTTGTGCCGGTCCTGCTTAGAGCTACATCAATAGGAAACAAACCATAGACATAGAACTTGGATCTACGTTATTTTGTCAAGTTTCGAAGAGCTAGCACAAACCGTGTTTGATTTAGAGTTCCAACTACATGTATCCATATAGGAGAAAACTGAGTGAAATCTAAAAATTAAAACTGATAATGACATCGAACGGTTTAACCTAGAAGAACGAAATTTGGTGAGCCAAGTGGGATTGGGGTACTGATGATTACCTGAAAGTGTCATCAATATTAGGTGAAAAAATGTGTGCTGAGATTTCAGGAAACGCGTAGTTTTTTGGAAGCTTGGCAACAACTTTCCATGAAAGTGATTTGCGCAGGTCTCTGCTGAGGGCTACATCAATAGGAAACAAACCATAGAGATAGAACTTGGAACTACTTTATTGTGTCAAGTTTGAAAGAGCTAGCACAAACCGTGTTTGTTTTAGAGTTCCAACTACAAGTATCCATATAGGAGAAAACAGAGTGAAACCTAAAAATTAAAACTGTTACTGCCAGCGAACGGTTTAACCTAGAAGAATGAAATTTGGTGAGCCAAGTGGGATAGGGGCACTGATCATTACTTGAAAGTGTCATCAAGATTGGGTGAAAAAATGTGTGCTGAGATTTTAGGAAACTCGTAGTTTTTTGGAAGCTTGGCAACCCCTTTCCATGAAAGTGATTTGCGCCAGTCTCTGCTTAGGGCTACATCAATAGGAAAGAAACCATAGAGATAGAACTTGGAACTACTTTATTGTGTCAAGTTTCCAAGGGCTAGCACAAACCGTGTTTGATTTAGAGTTCCAACTACATGTATCCTTATAGGGGAAAACAGAGTGAAACCTAAAAATTAAAACTGTTACTGCCAACGAACGGTTTAACATAGAAGAACGAAATTTGGTGAGCCAAGTGGGATTGGGGTACTGATATTTACCTGAAAGTGTCATGAAGATTGGGAGAAAAAATGTGTGCTGAGATTTCAGGAAACTCGTAGTTTTTTGGAGCTTGGCAACAACTTTCCATGAAAGTGATTTGCGCAGGTCTCTGCTTAGGGCTACATCAATAGGAAACAAACCATAGAGATAGAACTTGAAACTACTTTATTGTGTCAAGTTTCCATGAGCTAGCACAAAATGTGTTTGATTTAGAGTTCCAAATACATGTGTCCATATAGGAGAAAACAGAGTGAAACCTAAAAATTAAAACTGATACTGCCAAGGAACGGTTTAACCTAGAAGAACGAAATTTGGTGAGCCAAGTGGGATTGGGGTACTGATCATTACCTGAAAGTGTCATCAAGATTGGGTGAAAAAATATGTGCTGAGATTTCAGGAACCTCATACTTTTTTGGAAGCTTGGCAACCCCTTTACATGAAAGTGATTTGCGCCAGTCTCTGCTTAGGGCTATATCAATATGAAACAAACCATAGAGATAGAACTTGGAACTACTTTATTGTATCAAGTTTCCAAGGGCTAGCACAAACTGTGTTTGATTTAGAGTTCCAACTACATTTATCCATATAGGAGAAAACAGAGTGAAACTTAAAAATTAAAACTGTTCCTGCCAACGAACGGTTTAACCTAGAAGAACGAAACTTGGTGAGCCAAGTGGGATTGGGGTACTGATATTTACCTGAAAGTGTCATCAAGATTGGGTGAAAAAATGTGTGCTGAGATTTCAGGAAACTCATAGTTTTTTGGAACCTTGGCAACCCCTTTCCATGAAAGTGATTTGCGCCAGTCTCTGCTTAGGGCTACATCAATAGGAAACAAACCACAGAGGTAGAACTTTGAACTACTTTATTGTGTCAAGTTTAAAAGAGCTACCACAAACCGTGTTTGATTTAGAGTTCCAACTACATGTTTCCATATAGGAGAAAACAGAGTGAAACCTAAAAATTAAAACTGATACTGCCAAGGAACGGTTTAACCTAGAAGAACGAAATTTGGTGAGCCAAGTGGGATTGGGGTCCTGATATTTACCTGAAAGTGTCATCAAGATTGGGTGAAAAAATGTGTGCTGAGATTTCAGGAAACTCGTAGTTTTTTGGAAGCTTGGCAACAACTTTCCATGAAAGTGATTTGCGCAGGTCTCTGCTTAGGGCTACATCAATAGGAAAAAAACCATAGAGATAGAACTTGGAACTACTTTATTGTGTCAAGTTTCTAAGAGCTAGCACAAAATGTGTTTGATTTAGAGTTCCAACTACATGTATCCATATAGGAGAAAACAGAGTGAAACCTAAAAATTAAAACTGATACTGCCAACGAACGGTTTAACCTAGAATAACGAAATTGGTGAGCCAAGTTGGATAGGGGTAGTGATCATTACCTGAAATTTTCATCAAGATTGGGTGAAAAAATGTGTGCTGAGATTTCAGGAAACTCATATTTTATTGGAACCTTGGCAACCCCTTTCATTGAAAGTGATTTGCGCCAGTCTCTGCTTAGGGCTACATCAATAGGAAACAAACCATAGAGATAGAACTTGGAACTACTTTATTGTGTCAAGTTTCAAAAGGTAGCACAAACCGTGTTGGATTTAGAGTTCCAACTCCATGTATCCATATAGGAGAAAACAGAGTGAAACCTAAAAATTAAAACTGATACTGCCAACGAACGGTTTAACTTAGAAGAACGAAATTTGGTGAGCCAAGTGGGATTAGGGTACTGATCATTACCTGAAAGTGTCATCAAGATTGGGTGAAAAAATGTATTCTGAGATTTCAGGAAACACGTAGTTTTTTGGAAGCTTGGCAACCCCTTCCCATGAAAGTGATTTGCGCCGGTCTCTGCTTAGGGCTACATCAATACTAAACAAACCATAGAGATAGAACATGGAACTACTTTATTGTGTCAAGTTTATAGAGCTAACACAAACCATGTTTGATTTAGAGTTCCAACTACATATATCCATATAGGAGAAAACAGAGTGAAACCTAAAAATTAAAACTGATACTGCCAACGAACAGTTTAACTTGGAAGAAGGAAATTTGGTGAGCCAAGTGGGATTGGGGTACTGATCATTACCTGAAAGTGTCATCAAGATTGGGTGAAAAAATATGTGCTGAGATTTCAGGAAACTCATAGTTTTTGGGAAGCTTGGCAACCCCTTACATGAAAGTGATTTGCGCCAGTCTCTGCTTAGGGCTATATCAATATGAAACAAACCATAGAGATAGAACTTGGAACTGCTTTATTGTGTCAAGTTTCAAAGAGCTAACACAAACCGTGTTTGATTTAGAGTTCCAACTACATATATCCATATAGGAGAAAACAGAGTGAAACCTAAAAATTAAAACTGATACTGCCAACGAACAGTTTAACCTAGAAGAAGGAAATTTGGTGAGCCAAGTCGGATTGGGGTACTGATCATTACCTGAAAGTGTCTTCAAGTTTGGTTGAATAAATGTATGCTGAGATTTCTGGAAACTCGTAGTATTTTGGCAGCTTGGCAACCCCTTTCCATGAAAGTGATTTGCGCCAGTCTCTGCTTAGGGCTACATCAATAGGAAACAAACCATAGAGATCGAACTTGGAACTACTTTATTGTGTCAAGTTTCCAAGAACTAGCACAAACCGTGTTTGATTTAGAGTTCCAACTACATTTATCCATATAGGAGAAAACAGAGTGAAACATAAAAATTAAAACTGTTACTGCCAACGAACGGTTTAACCTAGAAGAACGAAATATGGTGAGCCAAGTGGGATTGGGGTACTGATCATTACCTGAAAGTGTCATCCAGATTGGGTGAAAAAATGTGTGCTGAGATTTCAGGAAACTTGTAGTTTTTTGGAAGCGTGGCAACAACTTTCAATGAAAGTGATTTGCGTTGGTCTCTGCTTAGGGCTACATCAATAGGAAACAAACCATAGAGATAGAACTTGGAACTACTTTATAGTGTCAAGTTTCAAAGAGCTAGCACAAACCGTGTTTGATTTAGAGTTCCAACTACATGTATCCATATAGGAGAAAACAGAGTGAAACCTAAAAATTAAAACTGAGACTGCCAACGAACAATTTAACCTAGAAGAACGAAATTTGGTGAGCCCAGTGGGATTGGGGTACTGATCATTACCTGAAAGTGTCACCAAGATTGGGTGAAAAAATGTATGCTGAGATGTCAGGAAACTCGTAGTTTTTTGGAAGCATGGAAACCCCTTTCCATTTAAGTGATTTGCGCCAGTCTCTGCTTAGGGCTACATCAATAGGAAACAAACCATAGAGTAGAACTTGGAACTACTTTACTGTGTCAAGTTTCAAAGAGCTAGCACAAACCGTGTTTGATTTAGATTTCCATCTACATGTATCCATATACGAAAAGCAGTGTGAAACCTAAAAATTAAAACTGTTACAGCCAACGGACAGTTTAACCTAGAAGAACGAAATTTGGTGAGCCAAGTGGGATTGGGGTACTGATATTTACCTGAAAGTGTCATCAAGATTGGGTGAAAAAATGTGTGCTGAGATTTCAGGAAACTCGTAGTTTTTTGGAACCTTGGCAACCCCGTTCCATGAAAGTGATTTGCGCCAGTCTGTGATTAGGGCTACATCATAGGAAAAAAACCATAGAGATAGAACTTGGAACTACTTTATTGTGTCAAGTTTCCAAGATCTAGCACAAACCGTGTTTGATTTAGAGTTCCAGCTACATGTATCCATATAGGAGAAAACAGAGTGAAACCTAAAAATTAAAACTGATACTGCCAACGAACGGTTTAACCTAGAAGAACGAAATTTGGTGAGCCAAGTGGGATTGGGGTACTGATCATTACCTGAAAGTGTCATCAAGATTGGGTGAAAAAATATGTGCTGAGATTTCAGGAAACTCATAGTTTTTTGGAAGCTTGGCAACCCCTTACATGAAAGTGATTTGCGCCAGTCTCTGCTTAGGGCTATATCAATATGAAACAAACCATAGAGAAAGAACTTGGAACTACTTTATTGTGTCAAGTTTCAAAGAGCTAACACAAACCGTGTTTGATTTAGAGTTCCAGCTACATGTATCCATATAGGAGAAAACAGAGTGAAACCTAAAAATTAAAACTGTTACTGCCAATGAATGGTTTAACGTAGAAGAACGAAATTTGGTGAGCCAAGTGGGATTGGGGTACTGATCATTACCTGAAAGTGTCTTCAAGATTGGGTGAAAAAATGTATGCTGAGATTTCAGGAAACTAATAGTTTTTTGGAAGCTTGGCAACCCATTTCCTTGAAATGATTTGTGCCGGTCCTGCTTAGAGCTACATCAATAGGAAACAAACCATAGAGATAGAACTTGGATCTACGTTATTTTGTCAAGTTTCGAAGAGCTAGCACAAACCGTGTTTGATTTAGAGTTCCAACTACATGTATCCATATAGGAGAAAACTGAGTGAAATCTAAAAATTAAAACTGATAATGGCAACGAACGGTTTAACCAAGAAGAACGAAATTTGGTGAGCCAAGTGGGATTGGGGTACTGATGATTACCAGAAAGTGTCATCAATATTAGGTGAAAAAATGTGTGCTGAGATTTCAGGAAACTCGTAGTTTTTTGGAAGCTTGGCAACAACTTTCCATGAAAGTGATTTGCGAAGGTCTCTGCTGAGGGCTACATCAATAGGAAACAAACCATCGAGATAGAACTTGGAACTACTTTATTGTGTGAAGTTTGAAAGAGCTAGCACAAACCGTGTTTGTTTTAGAGTTCCAACTACATGTATCCATATAGGAGAAAACAGAGTGAAACCTAAAAATTAAAACTGTTACTGCCAGCGAACGGTTTAACCTAGAAGAATGAAATTTGGTGAGCCAAGTGGGATTGGGGTACTGATCATTACTTGAAAGTGTCATCAAGATTGGGTGAAAAAATGTGTGCTGAGATTTTTGGAAACTCGTAGTTTTTTGGAAGCTTGGCAACAAATTTCCATTTAAGTGATTTGCGCCAGTCTCTGCTTAGGGCTACATCAATAGGAAACAAACCATAGAGATAGAACTTGGAACTTCTTTATTGTGTCAAGTTTCCAAGAGCTAGCACAAACCGTGTTTGATTTAGAGTTCCAAATACATGTATAAATATAGGAGAAAACAGAGTGAAACCTAAAAATTAAAACTGTAACTGCCAACGAACGGTTTAACCTAGAAGAACGAAATTTGGTGAGCCAAGTGGTATTGGGGTACTGATCATTACCTGAAAGTGTCATCAAGATTGGGTGAAAAAATGTGTGCTGAGATTTCAGGAGACTCGTAGTTTTTTGGAAGCTTGGCAACCCCTTTCCATGAAAGTGATTTGCGCCTGTCTCTGCTTAGGGCTACATCAATAGGAACAAACCATAGAGATAGAACTTGGAACTACTCTATAGTGTCAAGATTCCAAGGGCTAGCACAAACCGTGTTTGATTTAGAGTTCCAACCACATGTATCCATATAGGAGAAAACAGAGTGAAACCTAAAAATTTAAACTGATATTGCCAACGAACGGTTTAAACTAGAAGAACGAAATTTGGTGAGCCAAGTGGGATTGGGGTACTTATCATTACCTGAATGTGTCATCAAGATTGGGTGAAAAAATGTGTGCTGAGATTTCAGGAAACTAGTAGTTTTTTGGAAGCTTGGCAACCCCTTTCCTTGAAAGTGGTTTGCGCCAGTCTCTGCTTAGGGCTACATGAATAGGAAAAAAACCATAGAGATAGAACTTGGAACTACTTTATTGTGTCAATTTTCCAAGGGCTAGCACAAACCGTGTTTGATTTAGAGTTCCAACTACATGTATCCATATAGGAGAAAACAGAGTGAAACCTAAAAATTAAAACTGTTACTGCCAACGAAATGTTTAACATAGAAGAACGAAATTTGGTGAGCCAAGTGGGATTGGGGTACTGATCATTACCTGAAAGTGTCATCCAGATTGGGTGAAAAAATGTGTGCTGAGATTTCAGGAAACTCGTAGTTTTTTGGAAGCTTGGCAACAACTTTCCAAGAAAGTGATTTGCGCCGGTCTCTGCTTAGGGCTACATCAATAGGAAACAAACCAGAGAGATAGAACTTGGAACTACTTTATTGTGTCAAGTTTCAAAGAGCTGGCACAAACCGTGTTTGATTTAGATTTCCAACTACATGTATCCATATAGGAGAAAACAGAGTGAAACCTAAAAATTAAAACTGATACTGCCAACGAACGGTTTAACCTAGAAGAACGAAAATCAGAGAGCCAAGTGGGATTGTTGTCCTGATCATTACCTGAAAGTGTCATCAAGATTGGGCGAAAAAATGTATGCTGAGATTTCAGGAAACTCGTAGTATTTTGGCAGCTTGGCAACCCCTTTCCATGAAAGTGATTTGCGCCAGTCTCTGCTTAGGGCTACATCAATAGGAAACAAACCATAGAGATAGAACTTGGAACTACTTTATTGTGTCAGGTTTCAAAGAGCTAGCACAAACCGTGTTTGATTTAGAGTTCCAACTACATGTATCCATATAGGAGAAAACAGAGTGAAACCTAAAAATTAAAACTGTTACTGCCAACGAACGGTTTAACATAGAAGAACGAAATTAGGTGAGCCAAGTGGGATTGGGGTACTGATCATTACCTGAAAGTGTCATCAAGATTGGGTGAAAAAAAGTGTGCTGAGATTTCTGGAAACTCGTAGTTTTTTGGAAGCTTGGCAACAAATTTCCATGAAAGTGATTTGCGCCAGTCTCTGCTCAGGGCTACATCAATAGGAAACAAACCATAGAGATAGAACTTGGAACTACTTTATTGTGTCAAGTTTCCAAGAACTAGCACAAACCGTGTTTGATTTAGAGTTCCAAATACATGTATCCATATTGGAGAAAACAGAGTGAAACCTATAAATTTAAACTGATACTGCCAACGAACGGTTTAACCTAGAAGAACAAAATTTGGTGAGCCAAGTGAAATTGGGGTACTGATCATTACCTGAAAGTGTCATCAAGATTGGGTGAAAAAATGTGTGCTGAGATTTCGGGAAACTAGTAGTTTTTTGGAGGCTTGGCAACAAATTTCCATGAAAGTGATTTGCGCCAGTCTCTGCTTAGGGATACATCAATAGGAAACAAACCATAGAGATAGAACTTGGAACTACATTATTGTGTCAAGTTTCAAAGAGCTAGCACAAACCATGTTTGATTTAGAGTTCCAACTACATGTATCCATATAGGAGAAAACAGAGTGAAACCTAAAAATTTAAACTGATACTGCCAACGAACGGTTTAACCTAGAAGAACGAAATTTGGTGAGCCAAGTGGGATTGGGGTACTGATCATTACCTGAAAGTGTCATCAAGATTACGTGAAAAAATGTGTGCTGAGATTTCAGGAAACTGGTAGTTTTTTGGAAGCTTGGCCACCCCTTTCCATGAAAGTGATTTGCGCCAATCTCTGCCTAGCGCTACATATATAGGAAACAAACCATAGAGATAGACCTTGGAACTACTTTATTGTGTCAAGTTTCAAAGAGCTAGCACAAACCGTGTTTGATTTAGAGTTCCAACTACATGTATCCATATAGGAGAAAACAGAGTGAAACCTAAAAATTAAAACTGATACTGCCAACGAACGGTTTAACCTAGAAGAACGAAATTTGGTGAACCAAGTGGGATTGGGGTACTGATCATTACCTGAAAGTGTCTTCAAGATTGGAGGAAAAAAATGTATGCTGAGATTTCAGGAATCTCGTATTTTTTTGGAAGCTTGGCAACCCCTTTCCATGAAAGTGATTTGTGCCAGTCTATGATTAGGGCTACATAAATAGGAAAAAAACCATAGAGATAGAACTTGGAACTACTTTATTGTGTCAAGTTTCCAAGATCTAGTACAAACCGTGTTTGTTTTAGAGTTCTAACCACATGTATCCATACAGGAGAAAACAGAGTGAAACCTAAAAATTAAAACTGATACTGCCAACGAACGGTTTAACCTAGAAGAACAAAATTTGGTGAGCCAAGTGTGATTGGGGTACTGATCATTACCTGAAAGTGTCATCAAGATTGGGTGAAAAAATATGTGCTGAGATTTCAGGAAACTCATAGTTTTTTGGAAGCTTGGCAACCCCTTTCCATGAAAGTGATTTGCGCCAGTCTCTGCTTAGGGCTACATCAATCGGAAAAAAACCACAGAGATAGAACTTGGAACTACTTTATTGTGTCAAGTGTCCAAGGGCTAGCACAAACCGTGTTTGATTTAGAGTTCCAACTACATGTATCCATATAGGAGAAAACAGAGTGAAACCTAAAAATTAAAACTGTTACTGCCAATGAACGGTTTAACCTACAAGAACGAAATTTGGTGAGCCAAGTGGGATTGGGGTACTGATCATTACCTGAAAGTGTCATCCAGATTTGGTGAAAAAATGTGTGCTAAGAATTCAGAAAACTCGTAGTTTTTTGGAAGCTTGGCAACAACTTTCAAAGAAAGTGATTTGCGCCGGTCTCTGCTTAGGGCTACATCAATAGGAAACAAACCATAGAGATAGAACTTGGAACTACTTTATAGTGTCAAGTTTCAAAGAGCTAAAACAAACCGTGTTTGATTTAGAGTTCCAACTACACGTATCCATATAGGAGAAAACAGAGTGAAACCTAAAAATTAAAACTGATACTGCCAACGAACAATTTAACCTAGAAGAACGAAATTTGGTGAACCAAGTGGGATTTGGGTACTGATCATTACCTGAAAGTGTCATCAAGATTGAGTGAAAAAAATGTATGCTGAGATTTCAGGAAACTCGTAGTTTTTTGGAAGCTTGGCAACCCCTTTCCATTTAAGTGATTTGCGCCAGTCTCTGCTTAGGGATACATCAATAGGAAACAAACCATAGAGATAGAACTTGGAACTACTTTATTGGGTCAAGTTTCCAAGAGCTAGCACAAACCGTGTTTGATTTATAGTTCCAAATACATGTATAAATATAGGAGAAAACAGAGTGAAACCTAAAAATTAAAACTGCTACTGCCAACAAACGGTTTAACCTAGAAGAACGAAATTTGGTGAGCCAAGTGGGATTGGGGTACTGATCATTACCTGAAAGTGTCATCAAGATTGGGTGAAAAAATGTGTGCTGAGATTTCAGGAAACTCATAGTTTTTTGGAAGATGGGCAACCCCTTTTCATGAAAGTGATTTGCGCCAGTCTCTGCTTAGGGCTACATCAATAGGAAAAAACCATAGAGATAGAACTTGGAACTACTTTATTGTGTCAAGTTTCAAAGAGCTAGAACAAACCGTGTTTGATTTAGAGTTCCAACTACATGTATCCATATAGGAGAAAACAGTGAAACCTAAAAATTAAAACTGATACTGCCAAGGAACGGTTTAACCTAGAAGAACGAAATTTGGTGAGCCAAGTGGGATTCCGTACTGATCATTACCTGAAAGTGTCATCAAGATTGGGTGAAAAAATGTATGCTGAGATTTCAGGAGACTCGTAGTTTTTTGGAAGCTTGGCAACCCCTTTCCATGAAAGTGATTTGCGCCAGTCCCTGCTTAGGGCTACATCAATAGGAAACAAACCATAGAGATAGAATTTGGAACTACATTATTTTGTCAAGTTTCAAAGAGCTAGCACGATCGCGTTTGATTTAGAGTTCCAACTACATGTATCCATATAGGAGAAAACAGAGTGAAACCTAAAAATTAAAACTGTTACAGCCAACGAACGGTTTAACCTAGAAGAACGAAATTTGGTGAGCCAAGTGGGATTGGGGTACTGATCATTACCTGAAAGTGTTATCAAGATTGGGGGAAAAATGTATGCTGAGATTACAGGAAACTCGTAGTTTTTTGGAAGTTTGGCAACCCCTTTCCATGAAAGTGATTTGCGCCAGTCTCTGCTTAGGGCTACATCAATAGGAAACAAACCATAGAGATAGAACTTGGAACTACTTTATTGTGTCAAGTTTACAAGAGCTAGCACAAACCGTGTTTGATTTAGAGTTCCAAATACATGTATCCATATAGGAGAAAACAGAGTGAAACCTAAAAATTAAAATTGATACTGACAACGAGCAGTTTAACCTACAATAACGAAATTTGGTGAGCCAAGAGGGATTGGGGTACTGATCATTACCTGATAGTGTCATCAGATTGGGTGAAAAAATGTATGCTGAGATTTCAGGAAACTCGTAGTTTTTTGGAACCTTGGCAAGCCCTTTCCATGAAAGTGATTTGCCCCGGTCTCTGCTTAGGTCTACATCAATAGGAAACAAACCATAGAGATAGAACTTGAAACTACTTTATTGTGTCAAGTTTCCAAGTGCTAGCACAAACCGTGTTTGATTTAGAGTTCCAACTACATGTTTCCATATAGGAGAAAACAGAGTGAAACCTAAAAATTAAAACTGTTACAGCCAACGAACGGTTTAACCTAGAAGAACGAAATTTGGTGAGCCAAGTGGGATTGGGGTACTGATCATTACCTGAAAGTGTCATCAAATTTGGGTGAAAAAATGTGTGCTGAGATTTCAGGAAACTCGTAGTTTTTTGGAAGATTGGCAACCCCTTTTCATGAAAGTGATTTGCGCCAGTCTCTGCTTAGGGCTACATCAATAGGAAAAAACCATAGAGATAGAACTTGGAACTACTTTATTGTGTCAAGTTTCCCAGGGCTAGCAAAAACCGTGTTTGATTTAGAGTTCCAACTACATGTATCCATATAGGAGAAAACAGAATGAAACTTAAAAATTAAAACTGTTCCTGCCAACGAATGGTTTAACCTAGAAGAACGAAATTTGGTGAGCCAAGTGGGATTGGGGTACTGATATTTACCTGAAAGTGTCATCAAGATTGGGTGAAAAAATGTGTGCTGAGATTTCAGGAAACTCGTAGTTTTTTGGACTGGCAACAACTTTCCATGAATGTGATTTGCGCAGGTCTCTGCTTAGGGCTACATCAATAGGAAAAAAACCATAGAGATAGAACTTGGAACTACTTTATTGTGTCAAGTTTCAAAGAGCTAGCACAAACCGTGTTGGATTTAGAGTTCCAACTACATGTATCCATATAGGAGAAAACAGAGTGAAACCTAAAAATTAAAACTGATACTGCCAACGAACGGTTTAACTTAGAAGAACGAAATTTGGTGAGCCAAGTGGGATTGATGTACTGATCATTACCTGAAAGTGTCATCAAGATTGGGTGAAAAAATGTATGCTGAGATTTCAGGAAACACGTAGTTTTTTGGAAGCTTGGCAACCCCTTTCCATGAAAGTGATTTGCGCTGGTCTCTGCTTAGGGCTACATCAATACTAAACAAACCATAGAGATAGAACATGGAACTTCTTTATTGTGTCAAGTTTAAAGAGCTAACACAAACCATGTTTGATTTAGAGTTCCAACTACATATATCCATATAGGAGAAAACAGAGTGAAACCTAAAAATTAAAACTGTTACTGCAAACGAACAGTTTAAACTAGAATAACGAAATTTGGTGAGCCAAGTGGGATTGGGGTACTGATCATTACCTGAAAGTACCATCAAGATTGGTTGAAAAAATGTGTGCTGAGATTTCAGGAAACTCGTAGTTTTTTGGAAGCTTGGCAACCCATTTACTTGAAATGATTTGTGCCGGTCCTGCTTAGGGCTAAATCAATAGGAAACAAAGCATAGAGATAGAACTTGGAACTACATTATTTTGTCAAGTTTCGAAGAGCTAGCACAAGCCGTGTTTGATTTAGAGTACCAACTACATGTATTCATATAGGAGAAAACTGAGTGAAATCTTAAAATTAAAACTGATAATGGCAACGAACGGTTTAACTTAGGAGAACGAAATTTGGTGAGCCAAGTGGGATTCGGGTACTGATGATTACATGAAAGTGTCATGAAGATTGGGTGAAAAAATGTGTGCTGAGATTTCAGGAAACTCGTAGTTTTTTGGAAGCTTGGCAACCCCTTTCCATGAAAGTGATTTGGGCCAGTCTCTGTTTAGGGCTACATCAATAGGAAAGAAACCATAGAGATAGAATTTGGAACTACTTTATTGTGTCAAGTTTCAAAGAGCTAGCACGAATCGGGTTTGATTTAGAGTTCCAACTACATGTATCCATATAGGATTAAACAGAGTGAAACCTAAAAATTAAAACTGTTACTGCCAACGAACAGTTTAACCTAGAAGAACGAAGTTTGGTGAGCAAAGTGGGATTGGGGTACTGATCATTACCTGAAAGTGTCATGAAGATTGGGTGAAAAAATGTGTGCTGAGATTTCAGGAAACTCGTACTTTTTTGGCAGCTTGGCAACCCCTTTCCATGAAAGTGATTTGCGCCAGTCTCTGTTTAGGGCTACATCAATAGGAAAGAAACCATAGAGATAGAACTTTGAATTACTTTATTGTGTCAAGTTTCCAAGTGCTAGCACAAACCGTGTTTGATTTAGAGTTCCAACTACATGTTTCCATATAGGAGAAAACAGAGTGAAACCTAAAAATTAATACTGATACTGCCAACGAACGGTTTAACCTAGAATAACGAAATTGGTTAGCCAAGTGGGATAGGGGTACTGATCATTACCTGAAAGTGTCATCAAGATTGGGTGAAAAAATGTGTGCTTAGATTTCAGGAAACTCATAGTTTTTTGGAACATTGGCAACCCCTTTCCATGAAAGTGATTTGCGCCAGTCTCTGCTTAGGGCTACATCAATAGGAAACAAACCATAGAGATAGAACTTGGAACTACTTTATTGTGTCAAGTTTCCAAGAGCTAGCACAAACCGTGTTCGATTTAGAGTTCCAAATACATGTATCCATATAGGAGAAAACAGAGTGAAACCTAAAAATTAAAACTGATACTGACAACGAACCGTTTAACCTACAAGAACGAAATTTGGTGAGCCAAGAGGGATTGGGGTACTGATCATTACCTCATAGTGTCATCAGATTGGGTGAAAAAATGTGTGCTGAGATTTCAGGAAACTCGTAGTTTTTTGGAATCTTGGCAACCCCTTTCCATGAAAGTGATTTGCGCCGGTCTCTGCTTAGGGCTACATCAATAGGAAACAAACCATAGAGATAGAACTTGGAACTAATTTATTGTGTCAAGTTTAAAGAGCTAATACAAACCATGTTTGATTTAGAGTTCCAACTACATATATCCATATAGGAGAAAACAGAGTGAAACCTAAAAATTAAAACTGTTACTGCCAACGAACAGTTTAACCTAGAAGAACGAAGTTTGGTGAGCAAAGTGGGATTGGGGTACTGTTCATTACCTGTAAGTGTCATCAACATTGGGTGAAAAAATGTGTGCTGAGATTTCAGGAAACTCGTAGTTTTTTGGAAGCTTGGCAACCCCTTTCCATGAAAGTGATTTGCGCCAGTCTCTGTTTAGGGCTACATCAATAGGAAAGAAACCACAGAGATAGAACTTTGAATTACTTTATTGTGTCAAGTTTCCAAGTGCTAGCACAAACCGTGTTTGATTTAGAGTTCCAACTACCTGTTTCCATATAGGAGAAAACAGAGTGAAACCTAAAAATTAAAACTGTTACAGCCAACGAACGGTTTAACCTAGAAGAACGAAATTTGGTGAGCCAAGTGGGATTGGGGTACTGATCATTACCTGAAAGTGTCATCAAATTTGGGTGAAAAAATGTGTGCTGAGATTTCAGGAAACTCGTAGTTTTTTGGAAGATTGGCAACCCCTTTTCATGAAAGTGATTTGCGCCAGTCTCTGCTTAGGGCAACATCAATAGGAAAAAACCATAGAGATAGAACTTGGAACTACTTCATTGTGTCAAGTTTCCAAGGGCTAGCAAAAACCGTGTTTGATTTAGAGTCCAACTTCATGTATCCATATAGGAGAAAACAGAGTGAAACCTAAAAATTAAAACTGATACTGCCAACGAACGGTTTAACCTAGAAGAACGAAATTTGGTGAGCCAAGTGGGATTGGGGTGCTGATCATTACATGAAAGTGTCATCAAGATTGTGTGAAAAAATGTGCGCTGAGATATCACGAAAATCGTATTTTTTGGAAGCTTGGCAACCCCTTTCCATGAAAGTGATTTGCGCAGGTCTCTGCTTAGGGCTACATCAATAGGAAAAAAACCATAGAGATAGAACTTGGAACTACTTTATTGTGTCAAGTTTCAAAGAGCTAGCACAAACCGTGTTTGATTTAGAGTTCCAACTTCATGTATCCATATAGGAGAAAACAGAGTGAAACCTAAAAATTAAAACTGATACTGCCAACGAACGGTTTAACTTAGAAGAACGAAATTTGGTGAGCCAAGTGGGATTGATGTACTGATCATTACCTGAAAGTGTCATCAAGATTGGGTGAAAAAATGTATGCTGAGATTTCAGGAAACACGTAGTTTTTTGGAAGCGTGGCAACCCCTTTCCATGAAAGTGATTTGCGCCAGTCTCTGCTTAGGGCTACATCAATACTAAACAAACCATAGAGATAGAACATGGAACTTCTTTATTGTGTCAAGTTTAAAGAGCTAACACAAACCATGTTTGATTTAGAGTTCCAACTACATATATCCATATAGGAGAAAACAGAGTGAAACCTAAAAATTAAAACTTACTGCCAACGAACAGTTTAAACTAGAATAACGAAATTTGGTGAGCCAAGTGGGATTGGGGTACTGATCATTACCTGAAAGTACCATCAATATTGGTTGAAAAAATGTGTGCTGAGATTTCAGGAAACTCGTAGTTTTTTGGAAGCTTGGCAACCCATTTACTTGAAAAGATTTGTGCCGGTCCTGCTTAGGGCTAAATCAATAGGAAACAAACCATAGAGATAGAACTTGGAACTACGTTATTTTGTCAAGTTTCGAAGAGCTAGCACAAACCGTGTTTGATTTAGAGTACCAACTACATGTATTCATATAGGAGAAAACTGAGTGAAATCTTAAAATTAAAACGGATACTGCCAACGTACGGTTAAACCTAGAAGAACGAAATTTGGTGAGCCAAGTGGGATTGGGGTGCTGATCATTACATGAAAGTGGCATCAAGATTGGGTGAAAAAATGTGCGCTGAGATATCAGGAAACTCGTATATTTTGGAAGCTTGGCAACCCCTTTCCATGAAAGTGATTTGTGCCAGTCTCTGCTTAGGGCTACATCAATAGGAAACAAACCATAGAGATAGAACTTGGAGCTACTTTATTGTGTCAAGTTTCCCAGATCTAGCACAAACCGTGTTTGATTTAGAGTTCCAACTACATGTATCCATATTGGAGAAAACAGAGTGAAACCTAAAAATTAAAACTGTTACTGCCAACGAACAGTTTAACCTAGAAGAACGAAGTTTGGTGAGCAAAGTGGGATTGGGGTACTGATCATTACCTGAAAGTGTCATCAAGATTGGGTGAAAAAATGTGTGCTGAGATTTCAGGAAACTCGTAGTTTTTTGGAAGCTTGGCAACCCCTTTCCATGAAAGTGATTTGCGCCAGTCTCTGTTTAGGGCTACATCAATAGGAAAGAAACCATGGAGGTAGAACTTGGAACTACTTTATTGTGTCAAGTTTCCAAGGGCCAGCAAAAACCGTGTTTGATTTAGAGTTCCAACTACATGTATCCATATAGGAGAAAACAGAGTGAAACTTAAAAATTAAAACTGTTCCTGCCAACGAATGGTTTAACCTAGAAGAACGAAATTTGGTGAGCCAAGTGGGATTGGGGTACTGATATTTACCTGAAAGTGTCATCAAGATTGGGTGAAAAAATGTGTGCTGAGATTTCAGGAAACTCGTAGTTTTTTGGACTTGGCAACAACTTTCCATGAAAGTGATTTGCGCAGGTCTCTGCTTAGGGCTACATCAATAGGAAAAAAAAAAACATAGAGATAGAACTTGGAACTACTTTATTGTGTCAAGTTTCAAAGAGCTAGCACAAACCGTGTTGGATTTAGAGTTCCAACTACATGTATCCATATAGGAGAAAACAGAGTGAAACTTAAAAATTAAAACTGTTCCTGCCAACGAATGGTTTAACCTAGAAGAACGAAATTTGGTGAGCCAAGTGGGACTGGGGTACTGATATTTACCTGAAAGTGTCATCAAGATTGGGTGAAAAAATGTGTGCTGAGATTTCAGGAAACTCGTAGTTTTTTGGACTTGGCAACAACTTTCCATGAAAGTGATTTGCGCAGGTCTCTGCTTAGGGCTACATCTATAGGAAAAAAAACCATAGAGATAGAACTTGGAACTACTTTATTGTGTCAAGTTTCAAAGAGCTGGCACAAACCGTGTTGGATTTAGAGTTCCAACTACATATATCCATATAGGAGAAAACAGAGTGAAACCTAAAAATTAAAACTGATACTGCCAAGGAACGGTTTAACCTAGAAGAACGAAATTTGGTGAGCCAAGTGGGATTGGGGTACTGATCATTACCTGAAAGTGTCATCAAGATTGGGTGAAAAAATATGTGCTGAGATTTCAGGAAACTCGTAGTTTTTTGGAAGCTTGGCAACCCTTTTACTTGAAATGATTTGTGCCGGTCCTGCTTAGGGCTAAATCAATAGGAAACAAACCATAGAGATAGAACTTGGAACTACATTATTTTGTCAAGTTTCGAAGAGCTAGCACAAGCCGTGTTTGATTTAGAGTACCAACTACATGTATTCATATAGGAGAAAACTGAGTGAAATCTTAAAATTAAAACTGATAATGGCAACGAACGGTTTAAATTAGGAGAACGAAATTTGGTGAGCCAAGTGGGATTGGGGTACTGATGATTACCTGAAAGTGTCATGAAGATTGGGTGAAAAAATGTGTGCTGAGATTTCAGGAAACTCGTAGTTTTTTGGAAGCTTGGCAACCCTTTTCCATGAAAGTGATTTGTGCCAGTCTCTGCTTAGGGCTACATCAATAGGAAACAAACCATAGAGATAGACCTTGGAACTACTTTATTGTGTCAAGTTTCCAAGAGCTACCACAAAACGTGTTTGATTTAGAGTTCCAACTACATGTATCCATATAGGAGAAAACAGAGTGAAACCTAAAAATTAAAACTGTTACTGCCAACGAACAGTTTAAACTAGAATAACGAAATTTGGTGAGCCAAGTGGGATTGGGGTACTGATCATTACCTGAAAGTAAAATCAATATTGGTTGAAAAAATGTGTGCTGAGATTTCAGGAAACTCGTCGTTTTTTGGAAGCTTGGCAACCCATTTACTTGAAATGATTTGTGCCGGTCCTGCTTAGGGCTAAATCAATAGGAAACAAACCATAGAGATAGAACTTGGAACTACGTTATTTTTTCAAGTTTCGAAGAGCTAGCACAAACCGTGTTTGATTTAGAGTACCAACTACATGTATTCATATAGGAGAAAACTGAGTGAAATCTTAAAATTAATACTGATAATGGCAACGAACGGTTTAACTTAGGAGAACGAAATTTGGTGAGCCAAGTGGGATTGGGGTACTGATGATTACATGAAAGTGTCATGAAGATTGGGTGAAAAAATGTGTGCTGAGATTTCAGGAAACTCGTAGTTTTTTGGAAGCTTGGCAACCCCTTTCCATGAAAGTGATTTGGGCCAGTCTCTGTTTAGGGCTACATCAATAGGAAAGAAACCATAGAGATAGAATTTGGAACTACTTTATTGTGTCAAGTTTCAAAGAGCTAGCACGAATCGGGTTTGATTTAGAGTTCCAACTACATGTATCCATATAGGAGAAAACAGAGTGAAACCTAAAAATTAAAACTGTTACTGCCAACGAACAGTTTAACCTAGAAGAACGAAGTTTGGTGAGCAAAGTGGGATTGGGGTACTGATCATTACCTGAAAGTGTCATGAAGATTGGGTGAAAAAATGTGTGCTGAGATTTCAGGAAACTCGTACTTTTTTGGCAGCTTGGCAACCCCTTTCCATGAAAGTGATTTGTGCCAGTCTCTGTTTAGGGCTACATCAATAGGAAAGAAACCATAGAGATAGAACTTTGAATTACTTTATTGTGTCAAGTTTCCAAGTGCTAGCACAAACCGTGTTTGATTTAGAGTTCCAACTACATGTTTCCATATAGGAGAAAACAGAGTGAAACCTAAAAATTAATACTGATACTGCCAACGAACGGTTTAACCTAGAATAACGAAATTGGTTAGCCAAGTGGGATAGGGGTACTGATCATTACCTGAAAGTGTCATCAAGATTGGGTGAAAAAATGTGTGCTTAGATTTCAGGAAACTCATAGTTTTTTGGAACATTGGCAACCCCTTTCCATGAAAGTGATTTGCGCCAGTCTCTGCTTAGGGCTACATCAATAGGAAACAAACCATAGAGATAGAACTTGGAACTACTTTATTGTGTCAAGTTTCCAAGAGCTAGCACAAACCGTGTTCGATTTAGAGTTCCAAATACATGTATCCATATAGGAGAAAACACAGTGAAACCTAAAAATTAAAACTGATACTGACAACGAACCGTTTAACCTATAAGAACGAAATTTGGTGAGCCAAGAGGGATTGGGGTACTGATCATTACCTCATAGTGTCATCAGATTGGGTGAAAAAATGTGTGCTGAGATTTCAGGAAACTCGTAGTTTTTTGGAATCTTGGCAACTCCTTTCCATGAAAGTGATTTGCGCCGGTCTCTGCTTAGGGCTACATCAATAGGAAACAAACCATAGAGATAGAACTTGGAACTACTTTATTGTGTCAAGTTTAAAGAGCTAATACAAACCATGTTTGATTTAGAGTTCCAACTACATATATCCATATAGGAGAAAACAGAGTGAAACCTAAAAATTAAAACTGTTACTGCCAACGAACAGTTTAACCTAGAAGAACGTAGTTTGGTGAGCAAAGTGGGATTGGGGTACTGTTCATTACCTGTAAGTGTCATCAACATTGGGTGAAAAAATGTGTGCTGAGATTTCAGGAAACTCGTAGTTTTTTGGAAGCTTGGCAACCCCTTTCCATGAAAGTGATTTGCGCCAGTCTCTGTTTAGGGCTACATCAATAGGAAAGAAACCATAGAGATAGAACTTGGAACTACTTTATTGTGTCAAGTTTCAAAGAGCTAGCACAAACCGTGTTTGATTTAGAGTTCCAACTTCATGTATCCATATAGGAGAAAACAGAGTGAAACCTAAAAATTAAAACTGATACTGCCAACGAACGGTTTAACTTAGAAGAACGAAATTTGGTGAGCCAAGTGGGATTGATGTACTGATTATTACCTGAAAGTGTCATCAAGATTGGGTGAAAAAATGTATGCTGAGATTTCAGGAAACACGTAGTTTTTTGGAAGCGTGGCAACCCCTTTCCATGAAAGTGATTTGCGCCAGTCTCTGCTTAGGGCTACATCAATACTAAACAAACCATAGAGATAGAACATGGAACTTCTTTATTGTGTCAAGTTTAAAGAGCTAACACAAACCATGTTTGATTTAGAGTTCCAACTACATATATCCATATAGGAGAAAACAGAGTGAAACCTAAAAATTAAAACTTACTGCCAACGAACAGTTTAAACTAGAATAACGAAATTTGGTGAGCCAAGTGGGATTGGGGTACTGATCATTACCTGAAAGTACCATCAATATTGGTTGAAAAAATGTGTGCTGAGATTTCAGGAAACTCGTAGTTTTTTGGAAGCTTGGCAACCCATTTACTTGAAAAGATTTGTGCCGGTCCTGCTTAGGGCTAAATCAATAGGAAACAAACCATAGAGATAGAACTTGGAACTACGTTATTTTGTCAAGTTTCGAAGAGCTAGCACAAACCGTGTTTGATTTAGAGTACCAACTACATGTATTCATATAGGAGAAAACTGAGTGAAATCTTAAAATTAAAACGGATACTGCCAACGAACGGTTAAACCTAGAAGAACGAAATTTGGTGAGCCAAGTGGGATTGGGGTGCTGATCATTACATGAAAGTGGCATCAAGATTGGGTGAAAAAATGTGCGCTGAGATATCAGGAAACTCGTATATTTTGGAAGCTTGGCAACCCCTTTCCATGAAAGTGATTTGTGCCAGTCTCTGCTTAGGGCTACATCAATAGGAAACAAACCATAGAGATAGAACTTGGAGCTACTTTATTGTGTCAAGTTTCCCAGATCTAGCACAAACCGTGTTTGATTTAGAGTTCCAACTACATGTATCCATATTGGAGAAAACAGAGTGAAACCTAAAAATTAAAACTGTTACTGCCAACGAACAGTTTAACCTAGAAGAACGAAGTTTGGTGAGCAAAGTGGGATTGGGGTACTGATCATTACCTGAAAGTGTCATCAAGATTGGGTGAAAAAATGTGTGCTGAGATTTCAGGAAACTCGTAGTTTTTTGGAAGCTTGGCAACCCCTTTCCATGAAAGTGATTTGCGCCAGTCTCTGTTTAGGGCTACATCAATAGGAAAGAAACCATGGAGGTAGAACTTTGAATTACTTTATTGTGTCAAGTTTCCAAGTGCTAGCACAAACCGTGTTTGATTTAGAGTTCCAACTACATGTTTCCATATAGGAGAAAACAGAGTGAAACCTAAAAATTAAAACTGTTACAGCCAACGAACGGTTTAACCTAGAAGAACGAAATTTGGTGAGCCAAGTGGGATTGGGGTACTGATATTTACCTGAAAGTGTCATCAAGATTCGGTGAAAAAATGTGTGCTGAGATTTCAGGAAACTCGTAGTTTTTTGGACTTGGCAACAACTTTCCATGAAAGTGATTTGCGCAGGTCTCTGCTTAGGGCTACATCAATAGGAAAAAAAAACATAGAGATAGAACTTGGAACTACTTTATTGTGTCAAGTTTCAAAGAGCTAGCACAAACCGTGTTGGATTTAGAGTTCCAACTACATGTATCCATATAGGAGAAAACAGAGTGAAACTTAAAAATTAAAACTGTTCCTGCCAACGAATGGTTTAACCTAGAAGAACGAAATTTGGTGAGCCAAGTGGGATTGGGGTACTGATATTTACCTGAAAGTGTCATCAAGATTGGGTGAAAAAATGTGTGCTGAGATTTCAGGAAACTCGTAGTTTTTTGGACTTGGCAACAACTTTCCATGAAAGTGATTTGCGCAGGTCTCTGCTTAGGGCTACATCAATAGGAAAAAAAACCATAGAGATAGAACTTGGAACTACTTTATTGTGTCAAGTTTCAAAGAGCTGGCACAAACCGTGTTGGATTTAGAGTTCCAACTACATATATCCATATAGGAGAAAACAGAGTGAAACCTAAAAATTAAAACTGATACTGCCAAGGAACGGTTTAACCTAGAAGAACGAAATTTGGTGAGCCAAGTGAGATTGGGGTACTGATCATTACCTGAAAGTGTCATCAAGATTGGGTGAAAAAATGTGTGCTGAGATTTCAGGAAACTCGTAGTTTTTTGGAAGCTTGGCAACCCTTTTACTTGAAATGATTTGTGCCGGTCCTGCTTAGGGCTAAATCAATAGGAAACAAACCATAGAGATAGAACTTGGAACTACATTATTTTGTCAAGTTTCGAAGAGCTAGCACAAGCCGTGTTTGATTTAGAGTACCAACTACATGTATTCATATAGGAGAAAACTGAGTGAAATCTTAAAATTAAAACTGATAATGGCAACGAACGGTTTAACCTAGAAGAACGAAATTTGGTGAGCCAAGTGGGATTGGGGTGCTGATCATTACATGAAAGTGTCATCAAGTTTGGGTGAAAAAATGTGCGCTGAGATATCAGGAAACTCGTATTTTTTGGAAGCTTGGCAACCCCTTTCCATGAAAGTGATTTGCGCAGGTCTCTTCTTAGGGCTACATCAATAGGAAAAAAACCATAGAGATAGAACTTGGAACTACTTTATTGTGTCAAGTTTCAAAGAGCTAGCACAAACCGTGTTGGATTTAGAGTTCCAACTACATGTATCCATATAGGAGAAAAAAGAGTGAAACCTAAAAATTAAAACTGATACTGCCAACGAACGGTTTAACTTAGAAGAACGAAATTTGGTGAGCCAAGTGGGATTGGGGTACTGATCATTACCTGAAAGTGTCATCAAGATTGGGTGAAAAAATGTATGCTGAGATTTCAGGAAACACGTAGTTTTTTGGAAGCTTGGCAACCCCTTTCCATGAAAGTGATTTGCGCCAGTCTCTGCTTAGGGCTACATCAATACTAAACAAACCATAGAGATAGAACATGGAACTTCTTTATTGTGTCAAGTTTAAAGAGCTAACAAAAACCATGTTTGATTTAGAGTTCCAACTACATATATCCATATAGGAGTAAACAGAGTGAAACCTAAAAATTAAAACTGTTACTGCCAACGAACAGTTTAAACTAGAATAACGAAATTTGGGGAGCCAAGTGGGATTGGGGTACTGATCATTACCTGAAAGTACCATCAATATTGGTTGAAAAAATGTGTGCTGAGATTTCAGGAAACTCGTAGTTTTTTGGAAGCTTGGCAACCCATTTACTTGAAATGATTTGTGCCGGTCCTGCTTAGGGCTAAATCAATAGGAAACAAACCATAGAGATAGAACTTGGAACTACGTTATTTTTTCAAGTTTCGAAGAGCTAGCACAAACCGTGTTTGATTTAGAGTACCAACTACATGTATTCATATAGGAGAAAACTGAGTGAAATCTTAAAATTAATACTGATAATGGCAACGAACGGTTTAACTTAGGAGAACGAAATTTGGTGAGCCAAGTGGGATTGGGGTACTGATGATTACATGAAAGTGTCATGAAGATTGGGTGAAAAAATGTGTGCTGAGATTTCAGGAAACTCATAGTTTTTGGAAGCTTGGCAACCCCTTTCCATGAAAGTGATTTGCGCCAGTCTCTGCTTAGGGCTACATCAATAGGAAAGAAACCATAGAGACAGAACACTGAATTACTTTATTGTGTCAAGTTTCCAAGTGCTAGCACAAACCGTGTTTGATTTAGAGTTCCAACTACATGTTTCCATATAGGAGAAAACAGAGTGAAACCTTAAAATTAAAACTGTTACAGCCAACGAACGGTTTAACCTAGAAGAACGAAATTTGGTGAGCCAAGTGGGATTGGGGTACTGATATTTACCTGAAAGTGTCATGAAGATTGGGAGAAAAAATGTGTGCTGAGATTTCTGGAAACTCGTAGTTTTTTGGAGCTTGGCAACAACTTTCCATGAAAGTGATTTGCGCAGGTCTCTGCTTAGGGCTACATCAATAGGAAACAAACCATAGAGATAGAACTTGAAACTACTTTATTGTGTCAAGTTTCCATGAGCTAGCACAAAATGTGTTTGATTTAGAGTTCCAAGTACATGTGTCCATATAGGAGAAAACAGAGTTAAACCTAAAAATTAAAACTGATACTGCCAAGGAACGGTTTAACCTAGAAGAACGAAATTTGGTGAGCCAAGTTGGATTGGGGTACTGATCATTACCTGAAAGTGTCATCAAGATTGGGTGAAAAAATATGTGCTGAGATTTCAGGAAACTCATACTTTTTTGGAAGCTTGGCAACCCCTTTACATGAAAGTGATTTGCGCCAGTCTCTGCTTAGGGCTATATCAATATGAAACAAACCATAGAGATAGAACTTGGAACTACTTTATTGTATCAAGTTTCCAAGGGCTAGCACAAACTGTGTTTGATTTAGAGTTCCAACTACATTTATCCATATAGGAGAAAACAGAGTGAAACTTAAAAATTAAAACTGTTCCTGCCAACGAACGGTTTAACCTAGAAGAACGAAATTTGGTGAGCCAAGTGGGATTGGGGTACTGATATTTACCTGAAAGTGTCATCAAGATTGGGTGAAAAAATGTGTGCTGAGATTTCAGGAAACTCATAGTTTTTTGGAACCTTGGCAACCCCTTTCCATGAAAGTGATTTGCGCCAGTCTCTGCTTAGGGCTACATCAATAGGAAACAAACCACAGAGGTAGAACTTTGAACTACTTTATTGTGTCAAGTTTAAAAGAGCTACCACAAACCGTGTTTGATTTAGAGTTCCAACTACATGTTTCCATATAGGAGAAAACAGAGTGAAACCTAAAAATTAAAACTGATACTGCCAAGGAACGGTTTAACCTAGAAGAACGAAATTTGGTGAGCCAAGTGGGATTTGGGTCCTGATATTTACCTGAAAGTGTCATCAAGATTGGGTGAAAAAATGTGTGCTGAGATTTCAGGAAACTCGTAGTTTTTTGGAAGCTTGGCAACAACTTTCCATGAAAGTGATTTGCGCAGGTCTCTGCTTAGGGATACATCAATAGGAAAAAAACCATAGAGATAGAACTTGGAACTACTTTATTGTGTCAAGTTTCTAAGAGCTAGCACAAAATGTGTTTGATTTAGAGTTCCAACTACATGTATCCATATAGGAGAAAACAGAGTGAAACCTAAAAATTAAAACTGATACTGCCAACGAACGGTTTAACCTAGAATAACGAAATTGGTGAGCCAAGTGGGATAGGGGTAGTGATCATTACCTGAAATTTTCATCAAGATTGGGTGAAAAAATGTGTGCTGAGATTTCAGGAAACTCATAGTTTTTTGGAACCTTGGCAACCCTTTTCATTGAAAGTGATTTGCGCCAGTCTCTGCTTAGGGCTACATCAATACTAAACAAACCATAGAGATAGAACATGGAACTACTTTATTGTGTCAAGTTTATAGAGCTAACACAAACCATGTTTGATTTAGAGTTCCAACTACATATATCCATATAGGAGAAAACAGAGTGAAACCTAAAAATTAAAACTGATACTGCCAACGAACAGTTTAACTTGGAAGAAGGAAATTTGGTGAGCCAAGTGGGATTGGGGTACTGATCATTACCTGAAAGTGTCATCAAGATTGGGTGAAAAAATATGTGCTGAGATTTCAGGAAACTCATAGTTTTTGGGAAGCTTGGCAACCCCTTACATGAAAGTGATTTGCGCCAGTCTCTGCTTAGGGCTATATCAATATGAAACAAACCATAGAGATAGAACTTGGAACTGCTTTATTGTGTCAAGTTTCAAAGAGCTAACACAAACCGTGTTTGATTTAGAGTTCCAACTACATATATCCATATAGGAGAAAACAGAGTGAAACCTAAAAATTAAAACTGATACTGCCAACGAACAGTTTAACCTAGAAGAAGGAAATTTGGTGAGCCAAGTCGGATTGGGGTACTGATCATTACCTGAAAGTGTCTTCAAGTTTGGTTGAATAAATGTATGCTGAGATTTCAGGAAACTCGTAGTTTTTTGGAAGCTTGGCAACCCCTTTCCATGAAAGGGATTTGTGCCAGTCTCTGCTTAGGGCTACATCTCTAGGAAACAAACCATAGAGATCGAACTTGGAACTACTTTATTGTGTCAAGTTTCCAAGAACTAGCACAAACCGTGTTTGATTTAGAGTTCCAACTACATTTATCCATATAGGAGAAAACAGAGTGAAACATAAAAATTAAAACTGTTACTGCCAACGAACGGTTTAACCTAGAAGAACGAAATATGGTGAGCCAAGTGGGATTGGGGTACTGATCATTACCTGAAAGTGTCATCCAGATTGGGTGAAAAAATGTGTGCTGAGATTTCAGGATACTTGTAGTTTTTTGGAAGCGTGGCAACAACTTTCAATGAAAGTGATTTGCGTTGGTCTCTGCTTAGGGCTACATCAATAGGAAACAAACCATAGAGATAGAACTTGGAACTACTTTATAGTGTCAAGTTTCAAAGAGCTAGCACAAACCGTGTTTGATTTAGAGTTCCAACTACATGTATCCATATAGGAGAAAACAGAGTGAAACCTAAAAATTAAAACTGAGACTGCCAACGAACAATTTAACCTAGAAGAACGAAATTTGGTGAGCCCAGTGGGATTGGGGTACTGATCATTACCTGAAAGTGTCACCAAGATTGGGTGAAAAAATGTATGCTGAGATGTCAGGAAACTCGTAGTTTTTTGGAAGCATGGAAACCCCTTTCCATTTAAGTGATTTGCGCCAGTCTCTGCTTAGGGCTACATCAATAGGAAACAAACCATAGAGTAGAACTTGGAACTACTTTACTGTGTCAAGTTTCAAAGAGCTAGCACAAACCATGTTTGATTTAGATTTCCATCTACATGTATCCATATACGAAAAGCAGTGTGAAACCTAAAAATTAAAACTGTTACAGCCAACGGACAGTTTAACCTAGAAGAACGAAATTTGGTGAGCCAAGTGGGATTGGGGTACTGATATTTACCTGAAAGTGTCATCAAGATTGGGTGAAAAAATGTGTGCTGAGATTTCAGGAAACTCGTAGTTTTTTGGAACCTTGGCAACCCCGTTCCATGAAAGTGATTTGCGCCAGTCTGTGATTAGGGCTACATCATAGGAAAAAAACCATAGAGATAGAACTTGGAACTACTTTATTGTGTCAAGT